>NC_044402.1:40710233-41020956 GCF_006542625.1 Nomascus leucogenys | reverse complement strand
GTTTGGTTATTCTCTACTTGAAACATTATCTTTGCTTGAATTTGGGGATTCCACACTTTCCTGATTTGCTTTCAACCTCAGAAGCCACTCCTCCTCAGCCTCCTTTTCTAGCTCACCTTCCTCTTGCTGACCTCTAGATACTGTGTTGTCTCAGGACTCAGTCCTCAAACATATATGCCATCTACATGCACTCTCTAAGTGATTTCATCCAGGAATATGGCTTTAATTACCATCCATACATTGATGACTCCCAGATTTATACCTCCATCCAACCCCTCTCTGTTGAAAGCCAGGCTCATATATACTATAGTCTATATAACATCTATGCCAGATGTCTGTCTGGCACCTAAAATCTAACATATCCACAACATGCCTTATTCCCTCCCTTAGGCTCATCCCTCACTCTTCCCCATCTCAAGAAAATAGTGATATAATTCACCCACTCGCTATAGCCAAAAATACTGGAAACTTATTTAATTCTTCTCTTTCCCCCATATCCCACATTGTCAACAAACTGGCCACATAAGATGTATTTTCTGTCAGAAAAAAAAAGCCTGACTTCATTTTTTAATTCAAATAAGAATGTTACACAATAGGTTCCAGTGACAACCCAGTCATTTCATAATTTGAATTCTAAAGTAGGTAGATGGATACGGTAAGGAACCTTGCATTGAGGCTATCACCAGTTGAAATATATTCCTGTTTTGCAGTATTTCTTGCTTAGCTGCTCTCCCTCAGAATCCAGAAGCTAATAAATTGTCTCTTTATTTGGCACCTTGGGAATTTTTTTTTTTTTAGCACCCTGGACCAAGGCACCATTCTGGATGGTTGAGATGTATACTTTTTCTTTAAGGGGTAGTTGGTAAGGGTGATGTTGGAAAGAGAGATGGGAAAGAAGCAGCAGCATGACTTTTGGACCCTCAAGGATGTTCTAGAGCAGGCTGGTTTTGAGAAAGTCCTCATTTGCCTCAAGGTACATGACCACAGTTTAATAAGTGTGGGCCTAAATGGGAAAAGATCACAATCACATTTGTCACCAGCAAACTCGTATCTAGGAGGCATACAAGTTGTTCCTGTTAGAACGATGACACTTACTGGAAAGTCATTTCCCACCACTGATTTGAGCTGCTGTTATTATCATACATGAATTTCCATATACAATTAGGCCATATTACAGATTTGCTATTCCATTTAACTGACCTGTCTGCTTACCCTTAATTTTCACTTAAGAATTTTCTTTCTCTTTCTTTTCACTTTTGTGCAATAGAAAATGTGCTCTTTGTGCTCTTTTCTTCTACCTTTTCTTTCGACTGTTTTTTGTTTTGGCATACGAATGACAGGAATTTTTTAAATGTTTATATTGTAGCCAGTCTTTTGGTAGCGGTCTTTGTTCTATTTTAGGTTTTCTGATGTACAGTCATTTTATCTACTTACATGCAGATGATGTTTTATCTCTTTCTTTCCAATTCTTATGCTTCTTATTGTTTCTCTGGGCTGACTGCATTAGCAAGTAGCTTCAACACAATGTTAGATAGCAGTAGTGGTAACGAACATCTTTTTCCTTCACCTACTTTAATAGGAAAGCCTCTAGCACTTTCCCATAAGTTGGTGCTGGTTTAGGGTTATGGTGTATGCAAGTTTTATGTGACATGTTAAAGAATTAGTTATTAGTTTTTATGTTTCAGTGTTTTAACATGAATCTGTGTTGTATTTTGTCTAATTCCTTTTCTGCATCAATAAAGATAATCACATGATTTTTCTTCTTAGCTCTTGTATCAGTTATTAAGCTACTAACTCTTACCTACAAATGCTTAGCTCCTATACCTTGCTTCTAGAGTAGTAACTGCTGATGTCAATCATGCACTACCCCCTAGAGCTAGTTGACTTTTTAGGTGTGTTTTTCTTATCTCTCCAACTGGATAGTTAGCATATTCTATTTTGTACATTTTATTAAACGTCTCCACAGGGTTAAGTGAATTTGTTGAGGTAGTGACACTCAACATTTATTGTTTACCTGCCACAACCCCTGTCCGTCATTGCTCAGGAAAATTGTTAATCATCTACAGCTAGATATATACCTGCTGGTACCTACCTAGAATGTTGAAATCACATACCTGAGACAGGAGAGAAGAAAAATTCCAAGGGGAACACTCATGTAAATGCTACTTCTTCCAAGCAACTAAAACAGCTCCTCTATTCTTTCTAGGAAAAAATTCCCCTTCTTGGAGGACATTCCTGGTAAGTATCCTCACCAAAGAAAACTAGAGGTTTTGCTAGCATTTCTGTGGTTTCAGACTTAATGTGATGTGGGGATGCTCTGACTGGGAAAAAGAATGATCATAAGGTTTCTAGGGAAGTGTACCAATTTACAAATAGCCAGATTCTCCAGTGACCACCTCATGTGTCTACTGTTTTTTTCTCAAGCAGAAATGTGAGACAGGAGAAGGTAGAGTCCAGTCTTACCCAAACCCTGCATGTCCAGGAGAAAGCTAACTCTAGTCTAAGCTACAAAAAAAGAAAAAAAAAATCTCCTGTTTTACATAATTTCATACACGAAAAAGAATAGAAGCGTAATATCCACAACATCAAAGATCCTCTTATTCTTCATAGACTCAGTATAGAGGCTCAGACACTTATCTCATGACCACAGAAAGAAATGAAGGAAGAAAAGAATGAGGATAGATTTGCTAGGGCCAGGGCTTTACCCAAGAAATATAGCTGAGAAAATGTTGGAGGGTAATAGGTAGGCACCTAGGCGCCGCAGGATGAGAAAAGATGAGAGCTTTCTTCCATATCCTCTCCTCATTTTGAGTCCCTAGTCATTGCTTCAAGTACAGGAGACCATAAAACAGAGTTTCAGAAAACTAATATGTAAAACATGAGAAATTACCAGTGTGCACAGGTGCCCAGAGCTAAATATAAAGCACTTGGATATTTGCAAAAGCACTAGCATGCTCAGAGTTAGCCAGTTACTAGACTGCTTTCTCACACCTGAAAACATCCTAAAAGAAAGGATACTACACTTTCCCCCTTTGTCTTTTTAGCGAGAATTTGGAAAAGGTCTAACTCTTTTAACTTATTTATAGCTGCTGAGATTGAGACATATAATAGTAGCTCTGGTAGGAAAATAATCAATTAAGGGAAATAATCAGGACTTCTCTCAACCTATTCCTACCCCCCTCAGAATGTACTACAGTGCCATAGAGGCAAAGAGCCTGCATATTTCTTTAAAGGTGAGGGGAGTGAGGGAGTTTCAGGTGTTAAGGATTTTCAGACAGTCATAACTGGAGAAACTTTCCTTTTAACACTGGTTGCTTTCTTTCTTTTTTGTTTGCTCCTCACCTCTCTGTATGTTCTCTCTACCTTTCATTTCAACATAATGAGTTACTTTATATTAAGGGGGAAATGAAAAAACAATTTTTTTGAGTTCAGACCACCTGGGGGCAGTGCTTCCTTTGACAGAGGCACTGCCAGAAACCAGAACAAGGGGAAGGGAACAGCAGGAGGAGGACATTCAACGACGTGTGTGATGTAACAGTGAGGTTTTGATTGTCTGTAAAAACAGAATGAAGATTCCCCAAAGGCTACCCAACCAAAAGAACCAAAAGACTCTAGAACAGTGAACTAGGCCCAGTGAACACGGTCAATTCTAGGTCTGCAAACTGAATCCACAGAGGCTCCAGAAAAAGGAAAGAATGGAAACTCCACTGAACACTCTGCTGGTGCTCCTGTGTGTGCAGCTGACCTGTGAGTCAGGGGAGTCATGAGGAGGGGAGGAATCCAGCAGGGGTGGCCAGGGCATTGAAATTTAGAAGGACCCCAGGGACAATCTTGTGTCTACTCTCAGAAATGTAAAACAAATAATGAAACTGATGAACAAACAAGCAAACAAACTATATATATGAAAATGTTTCATTCCTCCTAAGCAGGGTCAAATGGACAACTGCCAGTGGAACAGAATGTCCTTCCCTGAAAGTCAAGGAAGGTGACAGCGTCACACTGAACTGGAGTTACAGAGACAGCGCTTCAGATTTCTTCCAGGGGTTCAGGCAGGATCCTGAGGAAGGCTCATTTCCCTGATACAAATGCTACCAACTGTGAGAGAGAAGATCAGTGGAAGATTCACAGCCAGGCTGAAAAAAGGAGACCAGCACTTTTTCCTGCACATACAGGATTCCCAGCTCCATGACTCAACCACGTTCTTCTGTGCAGCAAGCACACAGTGCCCACAGTCACCTGCACCCTGTACCTAAAGCTCGCTGAGGGGCCTGGGCACACCTCCTTTTATAAGGGTCCTGGGGCACTGACTATAACTCTGCTGCATCCAAAGGGAAATATGAGGGACTGTTTTATAACATAATATCAAACATTTTATTCGAAGACCATGTGAGGAAGGATAGTGTTTTCAAATACTATCTAAAGTACTTTGTTTCTCAGTGTGAGGCCCTTCCTTTGCGAAAACTAGTCCAAAAACTAGAGGCTAAATATCAAAAAGGAGAGAGCACTAAAGAACAAAGAAAGAACAGGGTAAAATTCTTGTCTTTGAGCTTCTTTGTAGACTTTTACAAAGATATAGAAAATACAAAATCTTGAAAGCCATGACCATCGAGTTCAGCAGTGAAAGAAAAAATATTTTGACATGCCAAAAAGATTGGCTTAGAAGATGAAGTACCAAAGTCTGAGGGAAAATGGTACAAAGTGTTTAAAGGAAAAGAGAGCACAACATGGTAGAAAAGCTGTCTTCTCCTTAAAAGGGATACAATGTCAACCAGCTAGCTAGAAAGGAAGTCAGTGATGTGAGCAGAGGTCATAAACAGTGAGTCCAGCATCCTGTTCTTTTCTAGGGTCAGAGCCCTGAGCAGGTAGGGTGGGAGGAGGGTGAGTCACATTTAGCAATGACTCTGAACTGAAGGAACAGTGAATTTTGGCAAAAACTGTTTTGATCATTGTGTCTTATATCAATACTCACAAGAAAGCACCCATTACAGAGGAAGCACTGAACAACCATGTGGACAAGATGGTCCGTCCAAAGCATGTCAGCCAGCCAGAGAATGTCTGTCCTTGTCAATTTCTTGAACAATAGACCCATGAACAGATTAGCTGAGGTGACAGAATTGAGTTTCTTTATAAGCCCAGAAGCATGGGTTTTCTCCCACCAAGACAGATTTAGCTACTTCTGCTGCTGTCACAGGACTTTTCCTTAGTTCAAAGACCGGGTTCTTTTCCCATGGCCACAAAAATTCAGGCTCACAAACAATTTGAATGGTGAGTAAGACACGGTTTTATTGGGCGAAGAGGAAGAAAAGGGGGAAACAGGGACT
Organism: Nomascus leucogenys; assembly: GCF_006542625.1. NCBI lineage: Eukaryota > Metazoa > Chordata > Mammalia > Primates > Hylobatidae > Nomascus > Nomascus leucogenys. The sequence goes on along the minus strand of NC_044402.1, from coordinate 41,015,635 downwards.
CTTACAAGGCCAGAGTCCCTGCTAGAGCGCTTCCTACCCCGCAGTTCGAATCCCAGGTTGTACACAGGAAGAGGAGGAGCCTGGCTCCTCCCCACTGCAAAGGACGCCAACTTCTGTGGCTCCACCCCAGTGCACAGGCTGCTTGGAATTTCTCCAGGGACCCCCTCCCACCTGGCTGTCTACTGCCAAATGGCCACCCTGTCAGCAGTAAATACAACACTGAGCCTTCAATGTGGAATCATCCTTCAAAGGAATCAACCACACACTAGTTGGCAAGGTGATTACATTGGACCACTTCCACCCTGGAGGTATCAGGAATGTTTTTTCTTCTTAATACATATTCTGCGTGTGAATCTGTGGTCTCCTCCAAAGTGCCACACATAGTTGCATGAACTGAGGGCTCAGAGTGTCTCATTGATCATTCTGATCATCAAGGGATTTCACATCCCTTGCATCAACAGACCCACTTTATATCAAGGGCACGTGACAGTAGTCATGTCATATAGCATATAGCTTCATCATACAGCATTAGCCATGAACCACTAGCCTGATAGAACTTTGGAATGACCACTTAAGAGCCCAGCTAAAGCACCAGCTTAGGGACAGCACTCTGAGGGGCTGAAAAGCTATTCTTTGAGATAGTGTTGTGCCCCTGTTACATAAAATTCATGGACCTGGGTACCAAGGGTGGAAGTAGGACTATCACCCCATCAACCACCACTTTTAGTGACCCACTTTTGTGCTTCCTGTTCTTATAACTATAGATTCTGCTGGACTAGGGATTCTGGTTCCCTTTGAGGGGGAAAAGGGAGGATGCTGCTTCTATGAGGGAAATAGAAAGGTTTTTACCAAACCCAAGGTAACATATACTACCTCATAATTTGGGGATCTTCATGCCAGTCCTGGAGGCCAAGAAAGGAGTTACTACTGTCACGGACAGTTGATCCTGATTATCATGAAGCGAAACCCCATAGCGGAACTGGGGATATATGTCGACAACTCAGGTAACTCACTGGGATGACTTTTAGCACTTTCATGTCAGTGATTATTGTAAATAGGCAACTGTAGCAACTACAGCCTGACAAGAGCAGACTAACCACGGGCTTATACACCTCGGTGATGAAGATCTAGGTTACCTCCCTGGAAAAGAAATCTAGAGCAGTAGAAAAAAATGTTAGCCGAAGGTGGGGAGAATCAAGAATAAGTAGTATAGGAGGTAGATGGAGGAGATAATAAATATGAGTTGCAGTCATGGAACTAGCTATAGCAAGCGTAACTTGTCCCAGTAACCCTCTTGTTGTCAAAACAACAACAGCAACAACAACAACAACAACAAAAACTAGTGATCTATATGGATTTAACACAGAGCACAAGTGGATCTGAGCAAGGCAAGGAGTGAACTGTATAGATACTGTTGGTTCCCTACCCATATCTCCTAGGCAGTCACACCAACACGCTGGACACCACTCGCTGAAAATCCCAGCAACCCTGAAGACAACTTTGACTTTCTGGCCATGAATGTGGAGGCTGTGGAGGACAAGCCAGAAATGCAAAAGAGTTAATGCCCCCAAAGCAGCTCTTAATCAGTGATAGACAGTGAGTGTAGGCATGATTACTCCAGTTTCTGCATGACTCATTTGGCATAGCTCCAAAGAGTATGCTATGCCGTCTCTTAGAGTTATTGTGACAGGTAGTTAGACAGGCATGAATGGGGCACAAGAGAGCTCTCCCCTACACCCACCAGGAGTCATCAGGTGATGGTTCAGCAGTTATCACATTACCTCTCTAAAAATGATAATTGGCAGCAAATTATCACTGGCAACTTCCCCAACAGATAAAGACACTTAAGATTGGTAATTGGCTTCCAATAAAATCTCAGGAATTGGGTGAGTGAACCCAGCATGCACATTAAGAGACAAAACAGCAGAGTATGAACTTCTGTGGGCACTCCACCAGAAAAAGGAAGAAAGCCTCAGATGGGCATGAGTACAACTTCCTAAACACACTGCTCATGCCCACTTCCCAAGCAGGAAGGAGGGCACTACGCATGCAGGCAGCCCATCCTTAAGAGAAGAATCATGGGAAAGGGGCACAAGATGCTGGAGGTAGGTCAGCATATAAAATCTTAGGATCAAGGTTAAAACCTGCATTTGTCCTTCAAGTTGTCCGTTTGGGTCTCTTCCAAGTGTACTTTCCTTTCTCTCCTGCTCTAAAGCTTTTCAATAAAATTCCACTCCTGTTCTGCAACTTGCCTTGGTCTCTCCTTCTGCCTTATGTCCCTCAGTCAAATTCTTTCTGCTAAAGAGGCAAGAATTGAGGTTGCTGCAAACCCATATGGATTCACCACCAGAAACTCAGAACCTTCTACCCCTGACATTATCCAGCTGCAGAAAGCTGCAATTGCCCATCGTGATAACTGCCTTGATGGCACATTCTGTATTGGCTTCCTTCCTTCCCTGATTTACCTCTTACCCATGTTTTGCCAACAAAAAGAGTTAAACTCTGTAAAATAGTGAAAGAGGTTGATTCTGAGCCAAATATGAGTGACCATGGCCCGTGACACAGCCCTCAGGAGGTCCTGAGAACATGTGCTCAAGGTGGTCGCGGTGCAGCTTGGCTTATACATCTTAGGGAGACATGGGACTTCAATCAAATACATTTAAAAAATACATTGGTTTGATCTAGGAAGGTAGGACAACTCAAAGCAAGGGGCAAGGGGGTCAGTGGGAGTGAGGAGCTTCCAGTTTATAAGTAGATTTAAAATTTTTCTGGTTGACAATTGGTTGAGTTTATCTAAAGACCTGGGATTAATAGGAAGTGTCTGCATTGTGATAAGAGGTTATAAAGACCAGAGTTTTATCAGGCAGATGAAGCTTCCAAGTAGCAGGTTTCAGAGAGAATGGATTGTAAATGCTTCTTATCAGACTTAAGGTCCGTGTTGATGTTAACGCCAGAGAGGTATGATGAAGCATGTCTGACCCCTACTTCCCATTCTGGCCTGAACCAATCTCTCAAGTTGAATTTTAAGAGAGCCCTGGCCAAGAAGGAAGTCCACTCAGATGGTTGCGGGGGGCTGGGGGGCCTTAGAATTTTATTTTAGGTCTACAGTTTCCTAGAATCACCTACAATAAACTATTTACACACAAATTATTGTGTTGAAGCTGACTTTTAGGGATCCAAAACCAAGATACAGGAATTCAAATCATGAGACAAGGGTGAAGATTATCTAGAAGAAATGTTGGTGCCCCTTCTCTTTTTTGTTTTTTATTATTATTATTATACTTTAAGTTTTAGGGTACATGTGCACAATGTGCAGGTTTGTTACATATGTATCCATGTGCCATGTTGTTTTGCTGCACCCATTAACTCGTCATTTAGCATTAGGTATATCTCCTAATGCTGTCCTTCCCCCCTCCCCCCACCCCACAACAGTCCCCGGAGTGTGATGTTCCCCTTCCTGTGTCCATGAGTTCTCATTGTTCAATTCCAGTACCCCAGTGCCCCTTCTCTTATTGCTACCAAGCTGAGCTTTGCAGCACAAGGGATTTTAGCAGCCTCATTCAGGACCGGTCCCAGTGCTTACAACTCCTTAAGCATCTCTCTGAGCGGGGACACTCAGCCACCTACCTCTGTGACAGAGAACTCATGCTCCTCACACAGCACCCAATACATAACAGGGCCCCCATTCACATGCCCAGTTTGGGGACCCCAACTCAGGAATTACATAAGGATCCCTGTCACTCCCTCTGGAAATGCAAAATTCTAAAGAATCAGAGTAAGGTATTTACAAAGTGTTTTTTTCACAATATTTTTTCAAAATGGAATGAAAATGATGAGAGCAATTCTTGATATAAATATAAATTAAACTGAGGCAATTTAGTGCTGATGAGAACTCTGCAATAGTTATTTCAGAGCTTCTTGATATAGCATAAACAAGGTGGTTTTGTTTGTTTGTTTGTTTGTGTTTGTTTTTTGAGATGGAGTTTCACTCTTGTCGCCCAGGCTGGAGTGTGGTGGCACAATCTCAGCTCACTGCAGCCTTTGCCTCTCGGGTTCAAGCGATTCTCTGGCCTCAGCCTCCCAAGTAGCTGGGATTACAGGCATGTACTACCATGCCCGGCTAATTTTTGTATTTTTAATAGAGATGGAGTTTTACCATGTTGCCCAGGATGGTCTCGAACTCCTGACCTCAAGTGATCCACCCACCTCGGCCTCCGAAAGTGCTGGGATTACAGGTGTGAGCCACCATGCCTGGCCAACAAGTTTATTTTTTTTAATCCATGTAAAATGTGAGCACAATTACACACTACATATTCTGCTTTTACTTATCTTGAATTTAGTCAATGTTCTTTTCAGCCACAAGCATATATCTTTTTTCTCATTCTTTATTTTGAGAAATTATAAAAATGTAAAAAATTGAATATAAATAGGCATATTCTTATCACTCAAAATTAAGTGTTCATATTTCATAAGACGTGCTTTGTAATTTTTTTTTAATAAGAAGAAAAATAAAATCACAGTTTGCCATTTGTTGTGAATGGAGTTAGAGGCTTCTGCCCACCATTCCGGATCACACTCTCCTCTCCAAGATTAGGTCTTATTGAAAACAAATTTGCCAGCTCCATTTTCTCTTTATTTTTCTTCTAGGCTAACTAAAAGCACTCCAGAAACATTTTTTATTTTCATTTGAAATTATAACCAGAGGCCTATTTTCTGAGAGACCAAAAAGTATTGGAAACTTTTCCCTCCTTGAAACCTACTCACCCACCCACCTATCATAGCATTTCCTGCCCTGAAGGAGAATTCTCACCAAGCACAGAGGAGAACCCAGATCAGAGCAGGAGACTTTTCACTCTGCAGGGGAGCGCTGTCAGCATGACACGTGTTAGCTTGCTGTGGGCAGTCGTGGTCTCCACCTGTCTTGGTAAGGAAGATGTGGCTCTTTCTTTATAAAGGCATCTAATGGGGCTGTCAAGCAGGAGGGATTAGCAAAACAGCAACTGCATTGCCTCTTAGAGCCCAGCTACCTGGAGGCAGAAATATGCTGCCCGAGGCTGGAATCACAAAGAAAGGTGTGTGGGAATGGGAATCAGCCTGTGAGTCTGCTTCTCACTCGCACATGATAGCCCAGTGAAGTCCTTTCTCTCCTCTTTCCCACAGAATCCGGCATGGCCCAGACAGTCACTCAGTCTCAACCAGAGATGTCTGTGCAGGAGGCAGAGACCGTGACCCTGAGCTGCACATATGACACCACTGAGAGTGATTATTATTTGTTCTGGTACAAGCTGCCTCCCAGCAGGCAGATGATTCTCGTTATTCGCCAAGAAGCTTATAAGCAACAGAATGCAACGGAGAATCGTTTCTCTGTGAACTTCCAGAAAGCAGCCAAATCCTTCAGTCTCAAGATCTCAGACTCACAGCTGGGGGACACGGCGATGTATTTCTGTGCTTTCATGAAGCACACAATGAGATGAGCATCCGGGAGAGGCTTACAGGAACCTCAGACCTCAGCGTCTGTGCAAAGGTCACAGGGTGAGAGGGAAGTGGTGGGGTAATAGGTATAGAAAATCATTGATTTCTCTTGGAAATAAAAGTTTCTCCTATTTCTTCTCCTATAAGAAACTCAGAGAGATGGCTGTCTGCAAGCTTCAATCCTTAAAGTAACAGTAAAGATAATGACGTGTGCAGTGCATTCCAGTTTTACAAAGTACATTCACTAAGGTACTTATTACAGGTCAGCTTTCCTAAGCATTTTCGCCGTCCAGAAAATTTTTATAATTTGCCTGGGCATTCTTACCTCCAAGAGTTTTAAACCTTTTCCATTTGTTAATTGTTGCTTGTCCTTTTATTTGTCCATCTAATCCAAAACTGCATCTCCTCCGAATAAGGTACCCATTTTAGAACACAACAGGTGTGACAACGATGGCATAACCACGAAGGGGACCTGCTGGACCCACCACAGACTTTAGAGATGACCTACGTCCACTGCAGTAGAACCTAGAAGGATGATGAAAAGGCTTTAAAATGCTCCGCTGAAGGGCCAGCTCGTGGGCAACACTTCAGTGATTGGAATGCTATGCTTCAGAAAATGATAATATTCATTAAACCACTGGCTGATACATGGTGTTGTGGCAAAGTTTAGAAACCAAGAAATAGACATAGAATAGAGTCTTCTCATATCACTCCCTATAACTCATTTTCAGAATTCATGTTTCCCTTTCCCACAATCCTAGGTTCTGCTAGATTAGAGGTCCTAGTTCCCAAGGAAGGATGCTCCCTTCAGGGATTCAGTAACCTGCAGCTATGGCTGCCACTTTTAGGTCACTCTGAACTCTCTGTGCCAATAGCCCAGCAGGTAAAGACAGGAGCTATTAGACTGGAAGGGGTAATTGACCCTGATTCTCATGAAGCACCAGGTTGTTGTGACACAAGGAGGGTGAGGAGGAATGTGTCTATAATGTAAGTATTTCACATTGGTGTCTCCTGATGTTTCCGTGCCCAATACAAACAGCAAGTGGCAGTTCTTGTAGCAACAAGGCCTGAAAAGGCCAACGTGACCAAGAACTGAGACTCTTCAGCAATGAAGTTTTAAAGAACAGAAGCTAATGTCATGCAACCTTCCTGTATTAAGGGCATTGAAGAGATTGCAGTCAGAGGCAACCTTGAAGTCACAGTGACACAGTGGAAATAATATAGGGCAAGCATTGCCCTGTAACTGATATCATATGTGCCTTGTTGCCCCATCTGAATGTCTCTCTGATTTTAGCAAGAGTTGTGGTAGACAATCACACTTACCTTATGCTGGTAACATCCAGCATTAAGCACACTCTGTGTTTTGTTTTGTTTTGTTTTGTTTTGTTTTGTTTTGTTTTGTTTTGTTTTGTTTTGTTTTTTGTTGCTTTCTACCCCAAAGCCTTCTCTAATGTCTCAGGAGATCCCTTAGTTTAAGGGCAAGCACAGCCTGAAATTATAAGGAAACTACTACCCCTGTTGGCAAACACCAACCAATGGGGAAAAAGAGCCAGTGGATAAACACACTAGCTTTGTGTCCCTTAAATAGACAATTCTGAGAGGCAACCTGTATGCTTCTTGGGAGATCCTACCAGAACTGAGTCCCACTTGAGTCAGTTATTGCTCGACCCACTTTCTTCTTTTATAACTTATTTTTATAGATCAATGGAGTACAAGTGCCACTTTTGATACATGGGTATATTGTGTAGTGGTGAAGTATGGGCTTTCAGTGTAACCATCACCTGAATAGTGTACATTGTACTCATTAGGTACTTTCTCATTCCTCATTCTCCTCCCACACTCCCACCTTTTCAAGTCTCCAATGTCTGTTATCTTTGTCCATGTCTACGCAGTATTTAGCTCCCACTTATAAGTAAGAATATGTAGTATTTGAATTTCTGTTTCTGAGTTACTTCACTTAAGATAATGGCCTCCAGTTCCATCCATGTTGCTATAGAAAATATGATTTTATTCTTTTTATGGCTGAGTAGTATTCCACGGTGTGTGTGTGTGACATTTTCTTTATTTAATCATCCATTGATGGACACTTAGGTTGATTCCATATCTTTTCTATTGTGAATAGTGCTGTGATAAACATAACAGTGAAGTTATATTTTTGATATAATAATTTCTTTTTTGGGGGGTAGATACCCAGTAGTGAGATGCTGGGTTGAAAAGTAGGTCTATTTTTAGTTCTTTGAGAAATCCCCGTACTGTTTTCCATAGAGGTTGTACTGATTTACATTCCCACCAACAGTGTATAAGTGTTCCCTTTTCTCTGCATGCTTACCAAACATCGTTGTTTTCTGACTTCTTATTAATAGCCATTCTAACTGATGTGAGGTGGTATCTCATTGTGCTTTTAATTTGCATTTATCTGATGATTAGTCATGTTGAGCATTTTCTCATGTTTGCTGACCATTTGTACGTCTTCTTTGAGAAATGTCTGTTCATGTCCTTTGCACACTTTTCAATGGGCTTATTTGTTTCTTGCTTGTTGAGTTGTGTGAGTTCCTTGCAGATTCTGGATATTAGTCCTTTGTTGGATGCATGGTTTGCAAATATTTTCTCTCATTCTGTAGGTTGTCTCTTTACTCTGTTGATTATATATTTTGTGGTACAGAAGCTATTTAGTTTAATTAAGTCCCATTAGTCTATTTTTTGTTTCATTGCATTTGTTTTAAGATCTCAGTCGTAAATTCTTTGCCTAAGCCAAGATCCAGAAGAGTTTTTCCTAGGTTTTCTTACAGAATTTTTATAGTTTTAGGTTTTATATTTAAGTCTTTAATCCATCTCGACTTTATAGTAAGAGAAATGGATCCAGTTTCATTCTTCTGTGTATGGCTAATTTTCCCAGCACTATTTATTGAATAGGGTTTCCTTTTCCCGGTGTATGTCTTTGTCTACTTTGTCAAAGATCAGTTAGTTGTAGGTAAGTGGCTTTATTTCTGGGTTCCATATTCTGTTCCATTGATCTGTGTGTCTATTTTTTATACAAGTACCATGCTATATTGATACTATAGCCTCGTAGTATCATTTGAAGTCAGGTGATATGATGCATCAAGATTTTTCTTTTTGCTTAGGATTACTTTGGCATTCAGGCTCTTTTTTTGTTTCATATTGATTTTAGCATTTTTTCCTAATTCTGTGAAAAATAATATTGGTATTTTGATAGGAATTGCATTGTATTTACATATTGCTTTGGGCAATATGGCCATTTTAATAATATTGCTTTTTCCAGTTCACAAGCATGAGATGTTTTTTCATTTATTTGGGTCATCCACAATTTCTTTCATCAGTGTTTAGTAGTTTTCCTAGTAAAGATCTTTTATCTTTTTAAGTGTATTTCTAGGTATTATTTTGTGGCTATTATAAATGCGATTATTTATTTTGTGGCTATTATAAATTTAGTTTGCAGCTTGGTTGTTACTGATGTATAGAAATGTTACTTATTTTGTACATTGATTTTGTATCTTGAAACTTCACTAAATTCACTTATCAAATCTGGGAGTCATTTGGAGGAGCCTTGAGGGTTTTCTAGGTATAAGACACATCACCAGCAAACAGATAGTTTGACTTTTTCTTTTCCAGTTTGGATGCCTTTTGTTTCTTTCTCTTACCAATTGCTCTGGCTAGGACTTCCAGCACTATTTTGAACAAAAGTGATGAGAGTGGGTATCCTGCTTTACCCATTTTCTCACTCCTGCTTCCTGAGATCACTTCCTAAATAAACTACCTTCACCCAAGGTAGTTTCAGGCTCTGTTTTGGGGGGAAGTCAAACTAATACAAGGAATCTTTGGAAATCCAAAGATTCTTTGAAAATTTAACAAAGAAAGAACAGAGGAGAGTTCAAGGTGAACCCTACTGGGCTGAGCTAATAAAGGCAAGTAAGTACTTGCGTGAGTACTTGTAAAAAAAGATGATGAGGCAGATTGCATTTACTAAACTCCAATCTCTGCAGATATGTGATTACGTCTTTCCAGTGTTCAAAAACTTTACTTTCCAAGTTTAAGCTCTTTCAACTGTCTTCATTTCCCCTTCCCAAATCTTCTGACCCTTTACTATTTAAACTTCATTCCTAGTTATTCCCAAAATATGTCTCTCTTCTAGTCAGTTTATTCCCCTTACTGGCTCATAAGCACTTAAAGCTCATTGCTGGCTCTAGCATTTCTCTACTGGTTGCTCCACCCACCCAAATTTCCCTCGTATGTATATTTCAGACAGCTTAAACCATATTAATCTTACAAGGACCACCAGAAATCTCTCTTCCCTCTAAGATTTCTTCTCTAATAATCAAAGAATCCTTTAATTCCTTCTCTTCCAAATGTCATACAGTACCAGCTGTGGACCGAACAATCCGATTCTTACTGACATACCTTCCTGAGGCAGTTGCTATTGTTTCAAGGTACTCATCTTTCCTCCCCCAAATACATATATTCTGTATGCAGATAGAATTTGCCTTGTAACCTTCACAATTCCTCACTGCTCTTAGCACAGTATTAAGCACATAATAAGTGCTGATAGGGCACAAATATGCTTAAAGTTTAAATTATAATCATGCTATATTTCTGAAAGAATATGAAGGAAAAGAAACAGGTTTCTCTGAGGAGGTAAGATGTGATAGAAGGTAGAATTTTAAAAAGCAGTGATAAAGGAAAGGACAGATACATTTTAAACATCCAAGTCTTTTGATTTAGTGGGAACATAAATCTGAAACTCGTAAAAAGATTACTTCTAGAATACATTTCTTATTAAACCAAGTTCTTTCCATACAGAGAAGTCCTAGAAACTGCCTCTGTAATTATCTCTTTGACCTGAAGAGGGCACTGTTTGCTCCCGTTGACGGCAGTTGTTTACAAAAAACCGATCTCATTTTGAAGAATCTGCTATTCCTAATACATACGAAATAACTAGAACAAATCCTATGTTATCTGTAGAGTCTAGGTCAGATTTCCGCATTCTGGAATCAAAATTTCCACCAATTAAAAAGGTCAAACCATGGAGGAGCTTTTAGGAACTGTATCTGTGATCTGGTGGCTTTGGCCTGGGTGAGAGCTGAGTGAATTCATGTCATCAGGAACACAGAGGACTCAGAAGGTTCTGAGAACTAGTCTCTATATTTTACAGAAGGGATTCAAAGAATAAATAAAACATTTAATTTACCCTTAATTCATCTTTTTAAGAAAATTTGCTATCAAATGAAGGAAGGGGAAAGCTCTTCCTGACTATCTGTCCAGAGAGACAGAACCAATAGGATGAATATATAGATATATGAGAGGAGATTTATTAGAAGAATTGGCTCATGCAATTATGCAGTTATGGAGGCTGAGGAGTCCCATGACAGACTGGAGAACCTGGGATGCTGGTAGAACCTGGGATGCTCATAGTAGTGTGACTAGTCCAAATACAAAAGCCTGAGAACCCAGGGGGCCACTGGCATAAATCCTAGAGTCCATAGGCCAGAGATCCCAGAGTTCTTGTGTCTAAGGGCAAGAGAAAAAGAATGTATCCCAGCTCCAGGCGAGAGAAAGATCAAGTTGCTTTTCCTAGGTTTCTGTTCTATCCAGGCCTCTAGCAGATTAGATGCCCACATTGAAGATGGATCTTCCCCATGTATTCCACTAAGACTCACAAGCCAATGTCCTCTGGAAACACCCTCACAAACACACCCAAAAATAATGCTTTACCAGTTCACTAGGTATTCCTTAATTCCGTCAAGTTGACGCCTAAGATTAGCTATCACACCATCCACGAAGGAAAGATGTTTTGTCGTCTACTATAATTATTTGAACAATGTTTCAGATCCATGGGACAGAATGAAAATGATCTAGAATAAATCTGATGGCTTTGTTTCTGTTCTTGTTAACTAGGGTTTTGTAGTGCAGGGGAAGATAAGCAGCCTCCTTCAGTGCTAGTACCAACTCCACCTCTCCCTGAACCGCAAGACCACCCAGTCGAGGGACTTAGCCATCTACGTCTGTGCTGCAGGGAACCTACATGGCCCTGAAAGCACCTAAATGCACCACCCCCTCCATCCTGCATTGGGACCTCCACTCGGGGGTTAGTAAACCATCTTCATCACCTCTTCTGACCAAAAGAATATTGTAAATGAATGTAACAAATCAGAGAAAATCTTTTTTAAAAGACTTTTAGAAAGCTTTTTGTTCACTGTATTATCAGATAAGGAATTCAGAGTCATGAGAACCCTGATCATGAGCTGTCTGAGGTGATTAGGACCGGGGACCCTGAGTGTTCTTTCATCAAGACTCACTCATCTAAGAGGGGCTATCTCAATGATTGGAGCGGCTTCTCCCACTTGTGCCATTAATTGCTGATGTGCCTCAGTTTTTGCATCTGTAAAAATTCTCCCATGAGAACGTGAGAGTGGGTGTGTGATACTCACATATTTTTCTCCTAGTATTTACTGTTTATAGTCTAACTAGCTAACTCCAGTAAGAAATCCCATGATGGTAGTTGCTAGATAGGGTTGCTATCCCAAGGGAGCACAATAGAACTTCTCAGACTGCCCAGAAGGGGTTCTGCTTCCACAAAAAGGCAGCCATCTGCACACCCCACCCATATTTGCCCACTTACAAGTTCTTTTATAGACATCGCTTTATTTGGTATTCAATATTCAATAACTTGATTAACTGTGGAAGTTGGGAACTGAATGGATGACAAATACAAGATACTAAAGTTCTGACCGCATAGGCCCCAGAGGATCACAAAAAAGATCTAAAGTGGCAAGATCTATCTATGGCCACACCACTCTGAATGTGCCTAATCTCATCTAAAATGGCAAGATCCATTCAACATTGCAGCATTGGAATCCCCAATCAGCATTGCAATGGCAGGCCCAGTGAGCCCAGGCAAGAGGCAGAAAACATTTACTCTAGAGACCCTAATTAGTGAACTCATAGCTGCAGCTGGCCTGAGACTGGGAGAGAAGACGGCCCAGTCATCCAGAGTTTCCTATACAGACTAGAGAGTGGTGGCACACGCCTGTAGGTGGTGGGAGCATCACTTGCGCCCAGGAGGTTGAGGCTGCATAATTGCGCCACTGCACCCCAACCTGGGTGACAGAGTGAGACCCTGTCTCAGAAGAAAAAAAAAGGACCAGAGAGGAGAAGGGGGTAAATTGTAAAGTAATAGCATATTTACCAATTTCCTGTGAATTTGTCCAGAAAATAGTAGGTAGTGCAGAAATTTAACACCAAGCAAACAAGAGAACGAGACCACCTATGGAAGAAACTCAATATGCTGTACTTTAAGAAGTCCTCCGGAGTTAAGAACGTCTGTGGCAAAATGCCCACTGTTAGCACCATTTCCAAGTGGAAATAATAAATGGGAAGGGAGAGTTAAGACCACCACTCCCTATACAGCAAGTCAGCTTTTAATTTAGTCTTTTATTCTCCTTCTTGTTTTACACGGGGAAAAGTTTACATAAAGCTGAACTATAGAGAAGCCTTATCTAAGATTGGATGACACAAATTCAATAGGGAGAGAAAATTAATGCAAATGAAACTAGTAGTTCTCTGTATTGTGAGTTTTCATTTTTGCTCTGTTGCCTCTTCTATAAAATGAAGACTAATTCCTGACCTTTCCTCCCTCAAAGAAGAATGTGTGCATGAGGAAAAATCAGATGCCAATGAAAAGCTGTCAGATGTGCAACACAGAATGTTCCCAAATGAATTTTATGTTAATTGTTCTGAGTCTTCCTTCACAAAGTCATTAACAGAAGCTCACAAAAGCCCTTGCCACCAGTATTGTAGAGCTCCTTGACACAGCCAAAATCAGGTATTCTTTTTTTAAAAAAGAAAGTCTTCAGCAAATTACAGTGTAATTAGATATCAAAATTCTGGTTTCAATTTTCTCTAGACTATCTGAATGTTATTGTTGTTGTCATTATTTTTCATCATTTCTCAAAGTATTAAAATACAATTTGGTCAAACAATAATATAACCAATACCTGTGTTATCATAACCCACAGATAATTTTCTGATATTGGCTTTAAGACAGAGGAGGGAGAGAAAAAAAGGAAAGAAGGAAGGAAGAAAAAAAGGAAAAAAGAGGAGTAAGAGGAAGGGAAAGAGAAAGGAAAGACGGGAAGGAAAGAGAGAGAGAGGAAAGACAATAAAAGCTTATAGAGAAAACTGAAGTCACAACATTAGCTTGGCCTGTCTTTTCCCCACCCATCTCATTCTCCTCTCCAAATTATGTCTTTAAAAAACAATGTATCAGCTCCCTTTCCTCTTCATGTTTATTCCCAAATAAATTACAGTTCCAACAACATCTTTTTTCATTAAATATTATAGTCAAAGTTTTATTCTCTGAAGCAAAAGACAAAAAGTATCGAAGAGCTTTCCCTAAGGGAGACATCATAAACAGCCCACCTGACATCCCATTTCCTGTTCTGAAGCAGCTACGGCACCAGTACAGCTGATACTCAAGGTTCAGATCAGAAGAGGAGGCTTCTCACCCTGCAGCAGGGACCTGTGAGCATGGCATGCCCTGGCTTCCTGTGGACACTTGTGATCTCCACCTGTCTTGGTAAGGAAGGCGCATGTATTCACCTTCCCACAGAGAAGTGGGAAGAAAGATTAATAGTGCAGGAATCTAATCTCCTCATTGGGCCCAGCTATTAGGGGCAAGAAACCTGATGGATTGTGTCAGAGGTTTGGATCAAGAGGAAGAAAGGCGAGTGGCAATGGGAACAACTTGTGAGTCTGTTTCTCTCTCTCACATGATATCCCGGTGAAGTCCTTTCTCTCCTCTTTCCCACAGAATTCAGCATGGCTCAGACAGTCACTCAGTCTCAACCAGAGATGTCTGTGCAGGAGGCAGAGACTGTGACCCTGAGCTGCACATATGACACCACTGAGAGTGATTATTATTTGTTCTGGTACAAGCAGCCTCCCAGCAGGCAGATGATTCTCATTATTCGCCAAGAAGCTTATAAGCAACAGAATGCAACGGAGAATCGTTTCTCTGTGAACTTCCAGAAAGCAGCCAAATCCTTCAGTCTCAAGATCTCAGACTCACAGCTGGGGGACACCGCGATGTATTTCTGTGCTTATAGAAGCACCCAGTGAGACAAGCAACAGCGAGAGGCTTACAGAAACCTCAGACCTCAGCATCTGTGCAAAGGTCAGGGGGAAGTGTTCAGGGTTATAGGAACATAAAGAGGAAATAATTGTCTTCCCTAAAGAAAAAAAAAATGTATCTGACTATAGGAAACACAGAGGGGATGTCTATAAGCTGTAATTTTTGAAATAGTAATAAAATAATGAATCCACTCATGCTTTATAGATTTTCAAAATACCTTCACATGTTAATCCATTAAACCTGCACAAGCCTGTGTGTTACATAGGTCAGATCAGATATTCTAGGCATCACTGCTATCCAGAGAATCTTAGAGCTTGACCTAAAGCTATATTCTTTTAGAAGTATATATTTTTGCTTTATTATTTTAATTACTATCCATCTGTACATCCCATGATCATATCAAAGGCAGTATATACAAAACTGAATTTCTTACCATCTCCACAAACCTTTATTTTTTCTTCATTTTTTTTCTCCTCAGCCTTGCTCAAGATTCAGGAACACAATAAAAGTTTGCTATTGCTGGGTTTCCAGTTTGGGGAATTTCTTCACCCTCGACTTTCCAGCCTGGGCTATCAGATTTTTATGCATACCTTATTACTTTCTAATTATAACACGGTGCAAAAAACACTACATCATGTCAGTCTCACTGTTTCCCATCCATCCATCATTCTCTCTGGCTTTAACCTGGCTTCATCCTGTATTTCTTAATGTTCTTTAAAGCATCATTTGTCTTGACATAAGAAAGTAAGGAAAGAAAGCAAAGAACTATCAAGTAGGATTTCATGTACTGCTAGTACTCACCAGCCAATGCTAAAAAAAAAAAAAAAAAACAGGAAGTTAACTTCTGGTAATGCTATAATTGCTTCTGGTAAGGCAACCTAGCAGGTGGTGACAATTTTGATAAACCTAGTCTAACAGTGAGGCCAAGCAGCTGCCATGGTCCAAGTCTCCACCCCTATGTCTTCTGAGAATTGGGAGATGCCTGGACCATAAGAGGTTTCTCCCTTATGCTAAGGGAAAAATTAAATGAAAAAAAAAATCCCAACATTTCTTTTTATGCCCACAATTCCCCCAATACATCTCCTTCACTATTAAGCCCCTTGTGGAACATTTTATTCCATCTGCTCACTGTGGGTGGCGAGAGGGATTTTGGAATGACAAACAGCTGAAATAATTAAGTCCAATAGGCAGGCTCCAGAGCTTAGGTTGGGGGTCTGTTTGGAATGAGTGGTGAGAGTGACTGGATGTGGGAGAGGCTAAGGGGAGGCCAAGACCAAACTGCGGAATCATAATCCAGATTGCTGAGTCATTTCCCAAACACAGCAGCTTCTGTAACGCCACATCCTAGCCCAGCTCAGCACCCAGGCTTCTGCTTGTCTGAAAAAGTGGGGTAAGCACCAATCAAAATGAAACCCTTTCTCTCACAAAAGGAAGACACCTTCAGGCTATTCAGGTTTTGCCCTCCCTTTTACCCCTGAGGCCCATGAATCACCCAGACTTAGATTCAGGCTAGTTACCAAGTTTCATATCTAAGCTCACTTCTTTCCATCCTTGCTTCTAGTGCCTTCATGCAGCTCCTCTCATTTGAATTAATAAATAATCATTCATCTACTCCCTCTACCTTCAATTATGTCCCCCTTTAATATGGTTTAGCTGTGTCCTCACTCAAATCTCAACTTGAATTGTATCTCCCAGAATTCCTACATGCTGTGGGAGGGAACCAGGGGGAGGTAATGGAAACATGGGGGCTAGTCTTTCCCATGCTATTCTCGTGATAGTGAATTAAGTCTCACAAGATCTGATCGGTTTATCATGGGTTTCTGCTTCTGCTTCTTCCTCATTTTTCTCTTGCCGCCGCCATGTAAGAAATGCCTTTCACCTCCCACCATGATTCTGAGGCCTCCCCAGCCATGTGGAACTATAAGTCCAATTAAACCTCTTTTTCTTCCCAGTCTCAGGTATGTCTTTTATCAGGAGCGTGAAAACAGACTAAAATACACCCTTCAAACATTGCTTCACATAGCTGTCCGAGTGAGCAGCCTGTAATAAAAATCAGATCATGTACACACGCCTCTGCCTCGAAAAGCTTCATTTCCCACAGAAAGGCCCAGCGATTATTTAGAATATAAGTCCATCAGAGCGGAAGCCACCACTGTATCTCCAGCACTTACCATGCCTGACAGGGTAAATGGTCAGGGTCATCTACTGATGGATTAATTAGTCTGTCCCCTGCTTAGCAACTCAGCCTCATTTGTTGCCATATTCCCATCCCCCCAAACTGTACACGCCCATCCTCTCAGCAAATGTAATTGTTTCCTGCATCTATGCCTTTGCCAGCATTGTCCCCTCAGCATGGAATGCCCATCCCCAATTAACCACTTGCCTATTATTTGAAAGGTTCACAAGCCTCCCCTCTTCTCTGAATCCTTATCCTGACCCTTTTGCACGGGTGGAACTGATCACTTTCTCCTTTATCTCCTAACTGAAACCCTAAGCATATTTCTAATTTGGCAAATCTAACATCTTATGGTGTTTACAGGTATTTTTCACTGTCTCCCCACTAAAATGCAAACTGTTAGTTACCAAGGACACAGCTTTACTCATTTCAATAGCAATTGTGCCTATAACAATCTTTAATTCACAGAAATGATTTTTAAGTTTTTTTAATGAAGGTAATTAATTGATGGGCATTTTCCTCATTAAACATTTTACAGTAAAAATGGATAAGTTTTCTATTTTGCTATCTCCTCCATAGTTGTGTTAACTCAGAATTCTGAGCTAACTCATCGGGCTGTATGGCATGTCAAAAATTAATAGTAACAACAGTATCATGCTGATAATAAAAATAGTAGTAGTAGCTAACAATTATTGAGTATATATATATATATATATGCGCCCCATATTCTGAGAGGTGCATGACATGCTTTATTTCATTTAGTAGTCCCAACAAATCCATGCTGTAGCTACTATTGATATCCCAATTTTATATGAAGAATTAATACAGGTTCAAAGAGGCCAAAATGCCTAGAATCACACAATGTATGACTCCTTAACCACTGGACTTTTCCCCTTCCCAAAGGGTGGCAAACTGCTAAAGCATCTCAGTCTTATTAATGTAATAGACACATGGAACATAAGAAAGAAATTCATGAAAACAGTGCTGTACCATACATGCATGCACTTGTAGTCCTCACTTTTTCTAGAGTAGTAATTGCAAGATGAGACTTATTTCAAGTAACCTTATTAATAGAAGTTAAATGTAAAAATAACACTATTACCATTATTGTTTACATAGGAAATTTGTGCCTTTTTAACGTGAGTTTGTAATTATTTGACTTGGGACTATACAATATTTTAAACTTCTTCAGTGCATTTTTCAATAGCGTTTAAGTTTAAAATGCAGTCTTTGGCAGGGGCATTAGTAAATATTTCAAATGTCATTTTGTATAACTCTATGAAGAATACAAGAGTTTAGAAGAAATTTCTAACCTTTCCAAGTTATCCAGAATTTCCGTGTTATCATGGGAAGATCCTTCCTTTGTAACTTTTAAAACTTTTTTGTATATGGTTGGGTGTTTCTATGAATGCTGCTTTTCAATTTTTTTGCTTCAGTGAAAAACTAATTTATTGTAAAAACTTTCCCACATAAACAAGCAGTTTTTCTATAGCATGAGTTTCCCATGGCTACAAGATATTATATTTGTGAAATACACCTCATTTTACTCAATAACTTGAGGGTTTTCTGTTTTTTTGTTGTTGTTGTTTTTGTTTTTCAGATGGAGTCTCACTCTGTCACCCAGGCTGGAGTGCAGGGGTGCAATCTCAGCTCACTGCAACCTTCGACTCCCAGGTTCAGGTGATTCTCCTGCCTCAGCCTCCTGAGTAGCAGGGATTACAGGTGCGCATCACCATGCACAGCTAATTTTTGTATTTTTAGTGGGGGTTTCCTCATGTTGGCCAGGCTGGTCTCAAACTGCTTGACCTCAAGTGATCCGTCCACCTCGGCCTCCTAAAGTGCTGGGTTTGCAGGCCTCTGTGCCCGGCCTAACTTGAGTTGTTGATCGAGTAAATCAATAAATACAGTAAGCATGATAAGTACATTGTTTCCAAACTGGAGCTTTTATAAGTAAAACTGTAATTTTAAAAAGATACTTGTACATAAAATAGTATGCAAGTAGGAGAGAGCCCAGATCAAAGTAACTGAAGCAAAACAAAGCAAAACAAAAATCTGTTGGTTAATAAAACTGAAAAATCTGGGTTAACTACTTTAGGAAGGACTGGACCAAATGCTCAAATAATGTCACCACAGCATATCTCTATCATTTGGCTCTCGTTTATATTGGCTTTACTCTGAAGCAAGCTCAGGCCCACATGATGGCAAAGATGGCCGCCAGGAGCCTCAGACTTGTGTCCTACTGTGTTAGTTTCCTCCTGCTGCTGTAACAAATTACCACAAACATGGTGGCTTAAACAATATTACTTTATTATCCTACAGTTTAGGAGCTCATAAGTCTCAGTGCACTAACACAAAGGTGTTCGCAGGGCTGTGTTCCTTCTATAGGCTCTAGGGGAGACTGAGTGAAACCCTGAGCTTCCCTGGCTTCTAGAGGCTGCTGCCTCCCTTGGCTCACGGCCCTCTTCCGTCTTCAAAACTAGAAATCACAGCACTGTAACCTCTACCACCATTGTCACATCTCCTCTCACCCTCATGGCCCTCCTGAACCTTGACCCTTGAGATTACATTGAGATCCCCCACATATTCCAGAATAATCTTCCCATCTCAAGATTCTTCGTGAATCC
Organism: Nomascus leucogenys; assembly: GCF_006542625.1. Lineage (NCBI taxonomy): Eukaryota > Metazoa > Chordata > Mammalia > Primates > Hylobatidae > Nomascus > Nomascus leucogenys. Next base: position 40,996,218 of record NC_044402.1, on the reverse strand, counting down.
CATTTTCTAAATCGCATTTTCAAGAACATTTGCCACATAAGGTAACATATTCACAGGTTCTGGGGATAGGTGGTGGACATTTCTATAGACTGAATGTTTGCGTCCTCTCAAAATTTATATGTTGAAGTCCTAATCCCCAAGGTAATGGTATTAAGTGGTAGGACCTCTGAGAGGTGATTACATCATGAGGGTGGAGTTCTCATGAGCGAGATTAGTGCTTTTATAAAAGAGGCCCCAGAGAGCTGCCTTGCTCTTTCCACCATGTGAGAGCACAGCAAGAAGGCACCATCTATGAACCAGGAAATGGCCCTCACCAGACACTGAGTCTGCTGCTATCTCGATCTTGGATTTCCAAGCCTTAATTGTGAGAAATAAATGTTGGTTGTTAAAGCCACCCAGTCTATGGTATTTGGGGTATAACAGCCCCAGTGGATGAGACAGACATCTTTGGAGGGCTACTACTCTCTTTACCATACCTGCCAAATTAACAACTCCAGCAGAAGAAACAGGCTTCTTTTGTGATGTTTCCAGAAAATATCCTGGGCTGACTTTGCTTAGACTGATTTCTTCAGATTTGGGAAACAGGCAGAGGTGGTTCCTCAAGGCAAAGCCAAGATGCTACTAGAAGAGGAATGAATAATGGATACATAAAAATAACAGATGACCCCAACGCTATTAATTTCTTTCAAACTCCTTTTTGCCATCAGAAAGCAGTAATAAGCTCACATATCAATTCCAATAAAATAATTTTTTAAATCGCCCAAACTTACATCTCAACATAGCAAGCAAAAAGCAATGAATAAAATTGCATCACCAAAACATAGAAGCTCTGTTGACCAGAAATTCAGCATACACAGTTGTTCAAGATAATTTCAATGTGTTCAGCAGATAAAGGGACAAATAAGAACTCTTTAATGGCAAATTTAGCTGAGGGATGTGTTAAATTGTGTGTTTGGTAGACTGAAACTAAAGAATAAAAAAAGAGACAGCTTGATATAACTTTCTATGCCAAACCCAATGTTATACTCTAAATCTAAAACTCCAGAAAAAGTTTGAAAGCAACAAATATGAAGTCAGGAAAATCATTCTAAATTACAAACTATTTAGGTATAATCTTGAGCATTTCAGCTGTAGGTGAAAGTCCTATTTAACCAGCTCATACAGATTCTCATATGCTATGAATAATAGTTCATTTGGATGTCTCTTTAAAACAAGGAGGGATAAAGATGGGAAGGAAGAAAGCAGGCAGGCAATAAGAGCCAAAGTAAAGATATTATTTTGATTAAAATATACTCATTGTTAAGGTATCCACAAATATTTGAGAACATATTGAAGAAGTAAGACAGGACAGAAAATATAAGTATATGATCAGCGCTTAGTGAAAACAGTTAAAGAGAAAGAGCAAAAGAAAAATTGCTTAAAGCAACATAGATATTCAAAGATAAAGAATTAAAGCCGAAATAAATGTGACAGAAATGGAAAGGAAGGAAAATGAGGATAAGTGTTTAAGAAGTTATGAAACATTGGCAAAAATAGCTAAAGAATGCAGAATAAAATGTCCTAGAAGACATTTATCAAAGGGTTATAGTTTATTAGCATTCAGTAGTCACAAGGCAAGAAATATTATGTTAGCTATAAATAAATACATGAGAATGTTTAAGGTTTTATGGTGATCGTGGCTTTACTGTTCAATATCTATTAAATAAACCACAAGTTATCTATAACACAGTTCTGAATAAAATTTAGGAAAAGTAGAGTCAAGTACCTCAATATAGAAAAATACAGAAATAATTAACCACAATGCAGACAAAATGACACCAAGTTCTAGAGAGCACTACAAGCATTGAAATATTCAGAATATTATTTGATTAAAAAATAAACTCATGTAAAGATACCCGAAGCAATACCAAAGATACATACATACACACACACACACACACACACACACACGACACATACACGCTATATATAGGAAGGAAGAAAGCTTCTTTACTGGGGACACAGTTTACATATTACCTCATGTTTCTATGAGATGCTATAAGAAAAATTCTCTTAAGATTTACTACATGGGTAACATATTTATATAGTGTCTGTGTGTATGTATAGCAAACTCATATATCTATATATATATATATATGGATATCTTACAGTCTTATAGACTTATATGAGAGTGAGAGTGAGAGATAGAGAGAGAGGAGTATAAACCTATTTCCTCTCTAAAAGGCCATATTCTCGTACCTCCGTTATTCCCCATTCCCTACTATTCAGTTTGATCTAGCCTTAGATTTCCCAGGAGATTCTCTTCCAGAAAAGTGCCTGTAGCTATAAAATAATCTTCATCTTGGCTGTTTCAAATTTCAGTGCAGGATTCCTATTGAGCCAATACCTTACCATTTTCTTTCCTTCGTGGAACTGTGCTTTGTCATGATGCAATAAGTTTTTTATGAAGTATATCATAAACAACAGTCCTACAGAATTCATCGTTGGACATACTATAGCTTCTTTATTGGGGACACAGTTTACATATTACCTCATATTCTATGAGATGCTATAAGAAAAATTTCTCTTAAGATTTCCTACATGGATAATTTGTACCTACACTTGTAGTTTGTTTTTATCATATGGATGAGGTAATTATCATAGGACTGATTGTTTTCCTTCTTTACATTGACTGCTAATAAGTTCAGAGCCAATGTTAGCTTAACTCCAACTATAGAGGCTGATTGCATATATTTTAATTCCAAATCTAATTCAAGGTTTATGTTCCTGCCCTTATTTTTTTCTTCTTTATTTTTGTATTTCTTTGCTGTTGTTTTTGTAGATTTTTCTGTGCCTTATACTTTTTTCAAAGATAATTAAAACAGTGTGTGAATTCAGTGGGGTGGATGAATGAATGAGGCAGAGAGAAAGCAAATTTACATGGTGGGATAACAACCTCAAATAATATGTAGATACATATAAAAAGACACACAAAGAAAAAAATTCTCTAATATATCTAATCTTCCTTATGAATGATCCCATCCACCAAATAGTCAAGAAACTCAAATTTTGTAAATCGCAATTAACAATGTCTCATTTTATTCAGGTTTAAAGAGTTCCTTTCACTTTAAATATTCAGTTCATTTAAGTTCAATTCCATGTTAGGGCTGATGTAAAGTCTCTCTTAGATGACTCAGTCTCTTTAGGTGATATGTTTGGAATTCAACGACCTTACCCTTTTCTTTCCGTGATGAAATTTAGACGATAAGGGGAGACAGTTGAGTGTCACCTGAGGCAAAAAAAAAAAAAAAAAAAAAAAAAGGCTTAAATCCATGCATTGCCTTCTGGATCTTTTGGTCTGAGCAGCTGAGCAGCCAATCTACTCTGTTCCCTGTGTAGGTACCTAGTTATATATGGATTTTCCCACCTGGACTTTTGGGATTATGTATTGACACCACTTCTGAAGCCAATTGTTTCAGCCGCTTGACTCCATCTCAAAGACCTTCATCATGGGTCATCTTTGTACTTAGCCCAGGACTTTGCTAGGCCACTAGCTCTCTCAATTCTCTGCATCTGCTTCCTGGACCCCTGGGGACTTCTGTGTTCCCTGCACCTGTGAACAAACCATGGGGATTCTAGAAAGTAGCCTCTGACTCATGTAGCCAACCCTTGATTTTTCTCCAGCGCCATCTTCCCACACCGGTAAGTAAGACTTCCCCCAGAGGCATGCAGCCGGCCCCTAGAACACTGTGAGAGGTGCTCTACTACCCAGTACTCTTGTGCTGTTCCCATGCTTATCTAAATGCTTCTAGCCTTTCCTAACCCAATCAGTGTCCGCCCTTAGCAGACCAGGGGAAAGACCAGAGTCCTGACACCTAAGTTCCTTGTTCAGCCTCCATTTTTCTTTATCCTCTAGGACCCAAAAAACTGACCTCCCTCTCTGTCCTGCACCTTTCTGTCAAACTTATGTAAAAGTCTATGATCAAGTCCAGCTGGCCTTACATGTAATATGGTAAAGAATACAATAAATAATTAAGAACAAGTGTTTTTTAATTTTATTTTATTATTATTATACTTTAAATTCTAGGGTACATGTGCACAATGTGCAGGTTTGTTACATATGTATACATGTGCCATGTTGGTGTGCTGCACCCATTAACTCGTCATTTAGCATTAGGTATATCTCCTAATGCTATCCCTCCCCCCTCCCCCCACCCCACAACAGTCCCCGGAGTGTGATGTTCCCCTTCCTGTGTCCCTGTGTTCTCATTGTTCAATTCCCACCTATGAGTGAGAACATGCGGTGTTTGGTTTTTTGTCCTTGCGATAGTTTACTGAGAATGATGTTTTCCAGTTTCATCCATGTCCCTACAAAAGACATGAACTCATCATTTTTTATGGCTGCATAGTATTCCATGGTGTATATGTGCCACATTTTCTTAATCCAATCTATCATTGTTGGACATTTGGGTTGGTTCCAAGTCTTTGCTATTGTGAATAGTGCTGCAATAAACATAGGTGTGCATGTGTCTTTATAGCAGCATGATTTATAGTCCTTTGGGTATATACCCAGTAATGGGATGGCTGGGTCAAATGGTATTTCTAGTTTGAGATCCCTGAGGAATCGCCACACTGACTTCCACAATGGTTGAACTAGTTTACAGTCCCACCAACAGTGTAAAAGTGTTCCTATTTCTCCACATCCTCTCCAGCACCTGTTGTTTCCTGACTTTTTAATGATCGCCATCCTAACTGGTGTGAGATGGTATCTCATTGTGGTCTTGATTTGCATTTCTCTGATGGCCAGTGATGATGAGCATTTTTTCCTGTGTTTTTTGGCTGCATAAATGTCTTCTTTTGAGAAGTGTCTGTTCATGTCCTTCACCCACTTTTGATGGGCTTGTTTGTTTTTTTCTTGTAAATTTGTCTGAGTTCATTGTAGATCTGGATATTAGCCCTTTGTCAGATGAGTAGGTTGTGAAAATTTTCTCCCATTTCGTAGGTTGCCTGTTCACTCTGATGGTAGTTTCTTTTGCTGTGCAGAAGCTCTTTAGTTTAATTAGATCCCATTTGTCAATTTTGGCTTTTGTTGCCATTGCTTTTGGTGTTTTAGACATGAAGTCCTTGCCCATGCCTATGTCCTGAATGGTATTGCCTAGGTTTTCTTCTAGGGTTTTTATGGTTTTATGTCTAACATGTAAATCTTTAATCTATCTTGAATTAATTTTTGTATAAGGTGTAAGGAAGGGATCCAGTTTCAGCTTTCTACATATGGCTAGCCAGTTTTCCCAGCACTATTTATTAAATAGGGAATCCTTTCCCCATTGCTTGTTTTTGTCAGGTTTGTCAAAGATCAGATAGTTGTAGATATGTGGCGTTATTTCTGAGGGCTCTGTTCTGTTCCATTGATCTATATCTCTGTTTTGGTACCAGTACCATGCTGTTTTGGTTACTGTAGCCTTGTAGTATAATTTGAAGTCAGGTAGCATGATGCCTCCAGCTTTGAAGAACAAGTGTTACACCTGAAAAAAACCTTACTTTTAAGCCAGTTCTCTTGTTAAGTAATCAAAGATCCAAATTTAGATGTCAGAGCTGAATATTAATTCTTTCTCTTTCCATTCCTCTCAGAATAATCTAATCTCTCCCCACTCAAGACAGATAGATTCCTCAGAGGAATATAGATAAGGTTATTTATCTGAAAATGTAAAGGAGAAAAGAATATTTATACATTTCAAAAATATAATCTCAATTACAAGTAGAGGGAGGAAATATTTTATATCACCAAGGGCACTCATTGGAAAATCACCATAGATATTTTCAAAGAAAATGAAAGACTTCCAAAATCATAAGAAATTAAGAAAATGAAGAAAAGGCAAGCCACAGACTGGGAGAAAATATTTGCAAAATGCGTATGTATTTTTTTTAAGTGGTATCCAAAATGTTCAAAGTACTCTTAAAACTCAACAATAAGCCAAGCATGGTGGCTGACACCTGTAATCCCAGCACTTTGGTAGCCCAAGGTAGGCAAATCACCTGAGATCAGGAGTTTGATAGCAGCCTGGCCAACATGGCGAAACCCTGTCTGTACTAAAAATAGAAAAATTATCCAGGCATGCTGGCAGGAGCCTGTAATCCCAGCTACTTGGGAGGCTGAGGCAGGAGAATCACTTGAACCCAGGAGGTGGAGGTTGCAGTGAGCTGAGATTAGGCCATTGCACTCCAGCCTGGGCAACAAAGCAAGACTCTGTCTCAAAAAATAAATAAATAAAATAAAATAAAACCCAACAATAAGAACATTTAAAACCCAATGAAAAAAATGGGCAAATATCTGAACAGACACCTCATCAAACAAAGTATATAGATGGTAAAGAAGCACATGAAAAGATGCTTAACATTAAATATTACTAGGGAATTGCACATTAAAACAGTGACATATCACTACATGCCTATCAGAATGGTTAAAATCCAAAACACTGAAACCATCAAATTTTGGTGAGAATATGGAGCAACAGGAATGCTTATTCATTGCTGGTAGGAATGCCACTTTGGAAGATAGTTTGGCAGTTACTCATAAAACTAAACATTCTCTTACTATATGATTCAGCAATCATGCTCCTTAGTTTTAACTCAAGTGACTTGAAAACTTCTGTTCCCATAAAAATCTGCATGAAAATGTTTGAAGTAGCTTTATTTATAATTGCTAAATCTTGAAATCAACCAAGATGTCCTTCAACAGGTGAATCTATCAACAAACTATGGTACATCCATACAATGAAATATTATTCAATGATAAAAATACATGACCAGGCTGGGCACAGTGGCTCACGTCTGTAATCCCAGCACTTCAGGAGGCCGAGGCAGGCAGATCACCTGCGGTCAGGAGTTCGAGATCAGCCTGGGCAATACAGTGAAACCCCGTCTCTACCAAAAATACAAAATTAGCTGGGCATGGTGGCACACGCCTGTAATCCTAGCTACTCAGGAGGCTGAGGCAGGAGAATTGCTTGAACCTGGGAGGCAGAGGATGCAGTGAGCCAAGATTGTGCCTTTGCACTCTAGCCTGGGCAACAAGAGTAAATCTCCATCTCACCAAAAAAAAAAAAAGACGACCACAAAAAGACGTGGAGGAACCATAACTGTATATTGCTAAGTGAAAGAAACCAATCTGAAAAGACTATATACTGTATCATTCCAACTCTATAACATTCTGAAGACAAAACTATGGGGAGAGCACACTGATCAAAGCCTAATGTAAATTATGGGCTTTAGTTAATAATAATATATTAATATTGGCTTATCAATTGTAACACAAGTATGACATTAATGTAAGATGTCAATAATAGGGGAAAGGGGGAGGATGAGGGTTGAGGGAGTGTATAAGAGCTCTGTATTTCCACTCAGTAGTAATACATCACATGCTAGTCTTAATCTTAAAAAAGAAAATATATTCTAGTTACTGTATTTCACAATGCTATGATCATTCCTTGCTTACTTAGTTCATTAAGGCTGCCATAACAATCATAGACTAGGTAGCTTATGAATTACAGAAATTTATTCTCAGAGTCTGGAAGCTGGGAAGCCCCAGGTCAAGACACCAGTGGATTTGGTATCTGGTAAAAGCCCATTTCCTGGCTCATAGGTGACATTTTCTCATCATGTCCTCACATAGTGGAAGGACAAGACAGCTCTCTGGAGGCTCATTTATAAAGGCACCAATCTCATTCATGAGGGCTTTGCCCTCATGACATAGTCACCACCCAATGGCACCACCTCCTAATATCATCACTTTGGCAATTAGGTTTCAGCATATGAATTCCAAGGGGGAAGACAAACATTAAGATTGCAGCAGTCCTTTCCTCTCTATCAAATCCTTGCTTATCCATCTAGATCCTTAGCAAATACAACTTAGACTATAGAGCCCATAATGATCTACTTTGCTAATCAACTCACATACAACTTCTTGACTCTGCCATGTGGGGACTTTTTAAAACATTGACTTATATTTCTACTTAATCGTGTACAGGTTTATATGTGTCAATATTCAGAACTATGATTTACACACATAGAAACATATAAATTAAACCACCATCATCACTCTCAATCACACACACACATGTTCATATACAGCATCCAATAAAGCATCCTATTCAAATTTGGTAATAAATAAATATTTACTACTTGAAAGGTCAACTGGCTAAAGAAAATAATGTATTCCAATTCATCCACTTTCCCAAAGGAGGGTTCTACACAACAATCACTAGTGTGTGCCTTTGGTCACACTTTTAAGTAACAGCAAACAGTGAAAAAACAAACAGAAAATGCCAGGCTGCTCTCATTTGCACTCCTGCTTCAGATATAAATTCTTTCAATTATTCATCTAGCAAACCACATTGCAAATGCCTCAAATTTCCTTTTGCCAATTGGAGGTAAATGCAGTCCCCAATTTCTATCCATAGAAGAATTAAAGCAATTCTATTTGCATCCAATGTGACCAAAAGTTGCCTTTCTCAAAAGATACCTATGTGGCCTCAATAATCCAGACAAAAGGCTCATTTGCTCAGTGTGGCTGCTGTACTTCTTGCCTCTTGTCTGTATAATCTACTGAAATTAGGTACCACAGCACTTTCTCTCCAACAAATCCATGGAAAGTAGGAAAACATGTTGAACTACTCCAGGACTCCCAAATTCAGGTTGAAATTTTCTTTCAACATAGAAGTAGAAACTTCTGGTAAAAGATGGTAATACCTCAGCAGGAAGTCAGCACAAACCTCTAAAGGCAAAGCAGGAGGCCCGAGTCCTCCCCTGTCTCCTCCCTCATAAGGAGCCCCGCTCTGGAGACTTCCACAGGAACAAGAGAGGAGAAATCATTTTGCTGCTCAGATCCTAGGATTGAGTGACATAGGAATGGAGGACCCAAAAATTTGAGTAAAATTCCTAGACTTGGTTTCTGAAACTATCCTGACTCTAAGATTAAGCAACTTCTCTTCTTCCATTTCTTCTTATAAATCTCTCCTTGGGGAACTTTCCTGGGTGAATAAAACCTATCGAAGAGGGGAAACAGAGTTGTGGAGATTAAAGTTAGAAGAAAAAAAAAATGTTTTTTTTTTTGTTTAATCCTATTTTCTCATTATTTATCTGAGGTAATCAAGATCCAGAGAAGTCCCTCCCTTGCCTTACATGGGCTAGCAGGGGGTTCCACAAGGATTCTGTCCTCGAACTGACTCCCACCCCCAGTCTGTGTCTGCTCTTTGTACCAAACACTAAATATGTTATTAAATAGGAGGGTAAAAGTTGTGAATATCACCCTGGCCTAGACGGAAACACACGACATATACAATACCATACTATAACAGATATTCTACTATATATGAGAGAGCCGATACAGGCTAATGAATAAACGAGAGGAAAAGATGAAAAATAGGACATCTAGAGATATCCGTAAAATAAAAATCTAATAGGTAAGTAGGCATGAGTTAATCTGATCCTTCCTCTACCCCAAATTATTTTTCTGCTCCGCTGTCTAGGCTAGAATGTCTACTTCCTGCTTCTGCTCCTATAGTAATCTTAGTCTTTGTCTAAGAACTTGGTCAAACCAGAACCTTTAGGTATTAGGACTCCATCAGTTAATCCCTATGGATATTTTCTTCTTAGTAATATTCTGGGTTAACATTTGTAGACTGCTCTGGTTATTAACAAAACCAACAACATGGAGCTTTAATGCACTCTCTAACTTGAGTTCTTTGTCTTGTCTCTTTTACAGCTGCATTCTTTCTGTGACACAGGAATCAGCATTTCCATCAAATACAGCAAACTTTAAACCCCTTTTTGACAGGAGGAAATACTTTCTGCTTAATGAAGGGGATGAAGCAGGTAACCCAGAGAGTATCTGCCACGTAGGCCTCCTCTACAGTAGCTCAGAATGGCACTGTTTGATTATTTCCTACACATGGCATCTGCAAATTCAGAAAGGTGAGTGATGTCAGATCTAAAGGTCCCTTGTTCCATCTTGGTTCATCCAAATTCAGGTCTAAGAGGAAACATTGAAGAAGCTATGTGAATTTCAACAGGACTGATACTTTCCACCAAAGGCTGTAGGAGACACAGATTTAAAGAGTGACTAGGGGATTAAACATAAACATATATTGACAGTAATTCCTGCACTGTCATCAAAGTGTGCTCATGTTTGTAGGCCAACTCTTAGTGGTATTCAGACATTGGAAAACTGTAAAACCTTCATGCATTTTTAAGATGACTTCTAAAATATTTTATTACTAGTTTAAATGTTTAAATAGCTACAAAGGTTGTAAATGCCACTGTAATATAAACATTGACATTTTCAAATAAAACTCAGAATAGCTTTTAAACATATCCAGTGAAACCTTAATACCAAAGTGATTTAATATCCATCAACACCCAGTTAAAACTCATAACAAGCTCTTCATTGACAATTGAAGACCTTATATTGCTCTTTTCTTTCCTTGGAATCATATTTCCATTCAGCTTCTCCTGCAGAACTTAATTTTACTATATTTTTGTTTAAAGCCTTTTGTTGATCACTCAAAATGTCTGCAACAAAATCATGTACAACATTGAAATTGCTGTTAAATTTTCTCTGACCATACTGCTCTAATTACTAAAAATTATCTTTCTAGATTGAGTTATAAATATAATTATTGTTGATGTACCTTTGATTAAAACAACAAAAATGTATTTCAATTTTAGTACATTTTAAACTTAAAGGTGAAAATTTTTTGGAAATGCATTTCTTAAGAAAATCACTGGGGTCATATTTATGGTTAATTAAAGGAGGCTTCCTTGACACCAATAAATTTTCCCTTTGTTTAATGTTCCAGAGGTGTTTAAACTGCAGGGCAATGCTGCAAAAGGAGATTCCTTCTTGAATAAGGTTGGGGAAGAGCAATTGTGAAATTTGAGATAGGAAACAAGAACCACAGTCAAGTTCTTGAACGGATCACTTTTAGGAAAGGTTACATACAGAAGTTGAAGATCTGGAAATAGATTCCCTTAAAATACGTAACTGTTCCCTAGTTTGAAAATCACTGCATTAGATTGCTCTCCACATTACTGATTCATTCTCAGCCAGACTTCATGAAGTGATGTGGTTTGAGGAAAATCAGCAAGACATTTTAGTGACAGAGCCTTGAGTTTCAATAAACCTGATAAATTTCCTAAAACCTATTTGACATTTCTGGCTTGAAAGAATAGCTCCTGATGAATTAGAAAATTATGGAAGATTGACTTCTTGCATAACACAAAGTCATTTAAACATGTATCTTTATCTTGGGAAAGACAGTTTAAATGTCAGGGCCATTTATTAACAATACTGTGAAAAAAAGTTATCCCAATCCTGGAAAAAAGAAAGATGATGATTGCTAGTCTTTTTTTTTTCTCTATCTGCAAGAGCATTTTCAAGAAAGCACTTATCTGGCATTCTTGGGGATTGTAACTTTGTTGTCAGAGCATATGTACCTAGCAATCCCTAACTGAGAAAAGGCTCACATAGTTTACATTCCTGTGGGTTGCAGGTTAACCTACAGAATGGAAGTGTTTTCAGTTCATAGCCTGGAAAAAAATTAACCCCAGATTATCGTGTCAACCCTAATAGCATTTTTTTGTTGTATCTTTTTCCTATAAACATTTGTGGAATTAGCTTTTTTTAGTTAATGATTAAGAATAGTAATAAAATGTGAACACAGGCTCACTCCCTATTTGTATTAGTATTTTGTTTTTTAGCACATTTAAGGCCATCCTGGCAGAAAATATACTTCCTGATACCTAAACTATAAAATCCTGGTTTCATATACAACTGAATTAGGCAAAAATGTAGCTGGCTATTATTTATTTAATTTGATGTTTTAACATGTAAAGATTTTCTTTTCAGAAGAAATCTAATGGACCAGATGTCTTGAAACACTCTTAATTATTTTTCAGTAGTATGAATATAGCCATGAAGGCAAAGGAAGGTAGATTATCAATTCATGTCAAGAGTTTCAAATTCCATGGACTAATTTATATCTCTCTCCGCAGCCACCTGGCACATCTGGCTTTGAACAGATGCTTTACAAAAACATAATCTGTGGACATGGAGATCTTGCATAAAGCAAATTCTCTCTAATCCACAGCTTCACTGAGGGGTTTCAGTTTTCTAGGCCTGAGTGACTGCTGGAGATGAAGAGATTCTATCAAATGTCAGTGTAAAATTGTCTCTTACTTAAAATGCCCTCATTGATGTTATCCTGATACCCTTACTACAGAAGTTTATCATGAGATACCAGATACCAGGTAGGAGATACTGGAGAGTTCACTAGCCTATTCAAGAGCATGACTTCTCACAATTCTCCACGTTTTCCTCCTTCCTTCCTAGCTACTCCCACTTCCTCCCGCCTTTGAAGGCTATAGCTTCTCTGCCAGTTTCTTGAATTACAGGGTTCCTAAGCCCTCTTCTATGCTATCCACAGATTCTAGGCCATCTTACTGGCTCCTGAACCTCAAATACCATTTAACTGCTCTAGACTGACAAACCTGTATCTCTAGCCAAGACTCTCCTTGGCACAGACCCACTATTGAGCTCCCTATCTCATCACCCCATAGGTCCATCTTCTCTGTGTCCCCATCCTAGTAAACGAAGCCATCAATGCCTCCAACATGTTCTCTTCAGTCTAGCCAGAGTTATTATTTAAAAATACAAGTGCAGTTAGTTTGCTCTCTTGCTTAAAACTAATCAGTGACTTCCAGTTTCCCGAAGGATGGAATCTCAAATCATTACTAAGGCTCACAAAGCCTTTCTTTCTCTAGCTTATTGCTCTGGTTTCATCTTTCATCTTTATTCTTCACCCATCTTGCACTGTGTGCTTAATATCTCCTGTTTGCTTCCAGGTCCTCTCTCCATCCTTCCACACTCTGCTCTGTGCCCCCGGTGACTGACCTATAGGGATTATATCAATAAGCTATCTTGTCTTTTGGTTTCCAGTAGGTTTTTGTCCAAGGGGAGTACCCACAGAGAACAGAAAAAATGAGGAAAGTAAGGTCAGGCTATATATTCCCCCAACTTCCTCCCTCTGGGGCTGACACATACTGACATTAACCCACTATCAGCTCCTTACGGTGGCCTCTCCAAATAGCCTGTCTTTCTCCAGGTTTTAGTAATCACTCCCTCCCTTCCATTCAAGGCCTGGAGTGATGCTGGTCTCAGGTTATAGCACTATCTCTTATATGTTCCCTACTCACTGCTTATATTTTTATAACTAGTGTCCTATTTCTCAAATTACACAATTTCAGTATGTCATAAGTTTCCCACCAGAACCCTGAATGATACTGTCTGCTTTCAAATCCTAAAAGGTGTCAACTGTGGCTTAAATGTTACGTATTTCGGGAGGCCTTTTCTGGCCATCTTGACTTGGATGTAACCACCTGCTAAACCTCCTACAGCACCCTGTCCATCTCCTGACAGAACATCCTTCACACTTAGTGGCAATCATTGAATGAGTATTAATGTCGCCTTCTCTAAACAACAAACAAACTGTGTCAGAAAAATATAAAGCAAAATTTGTTGGAAATATAAAAATAACTTGATAACATACTCATTATGGGACACTTTAATAACTTTTTCTCAGAAAGAGAGAGAGAGGATGATGGAAAAAAACTTTATATTAAACATAAAGCTACAGAATATTTACCAAAAAATGAGCGTATAATATGACTCAAAAAATGGGAAAGAATCATATAAGCCACATTGTCTGAACCTAATGCAATAAAGCTAGAAACTAATAATTAAAAGATAGCAAATAAATGAGTAGAAAGAGAACCACTTATAATATTCTAAAACATTTTCAGGTCAAAGAACTAAGAGTTAAAATTACATGCCATTAAAAATGAACACTAATAATGGTACAACATAAACAAATCTATATATTTGTTCAAAGCAATGTTCACAAGAAAATACATCCATCTATTAATAAAAAGTAAAACAAAGGAGCCAAATCTGGCAATTCAAGAAATAAAAAAAGAAATGAGCAAAATAAACCAAAACAGAGAAGGGGAAAGTTTAATGATAAAAGCAGGAATTAATTTAATGCAAAGTAATAATTAGAATGTACAAATAAAAACAATATTTCTAGGAAACCTGATAATAAAAAAGAAAACACAAATGTGCAATGTTAAGAATGCAAAAGTGCTATAACCCCACAAAAAAAGCAATTTTTCAAATCACTGATTAATGCCTTGTATAAATAGATCTTGGTGAAATTGGTGGTGTTTAGAAATATATAACTTTTTAATTTAAACTTCTCTACTTTCTAAAAATGTATACTATTTGACAATTCCAAAGTCAATATCAAATTGTAAAGAAAAAAATCCTGAATTCTGCCTCTTCTTCCTTCTTCACATACGCAGCAAATAAATGCTACACATATACCAACTACTATGTCTTGACTCTCCTATGTTTTCATCATTAAAGAAAAAAACATATTGCATTCCTACTATATGCCAATCATTGCACTACACACTGGGAAATCAAAAATGACTATGAGAATATGAACTTTCAAGGAGTTCATAGGGAGAAACAGACAGATGTGCACACTGATTATAATACCATGTGGTACCTGTGATAATGCATAATAATGATAGATGTCTTTATTGAGTTTCTGCTAGGTGTCAAGCACCTTCCATTCAGCTGAGATCTTGTCCTTTACCTCCAACTCTTACTCAGGCATTTTCACTTAATACCTGGTTATCATCTCAATTTCAAAACACTTTCCGTACTCAGACGCTTCTCCAATTTCCCAGTTTCTGTAAATGGCACCACAACCTTTCCTTATTCAGGCTTGAACCTTTTGAGTTTATAGTCAAGTACCAATGCTTGTCAGTTTTTCCTTTGAAGTGATATTGAATGTATACTTTGTTTAGAATTCCCATGACTACCACCTTATTCAAGTCCTTAGATTGTTCCCATCAAATTGAAAGGGATGTCCTCCTTCCTCTTCATTATTGAAGTCTCTTTCTTGCTCTTCTCCCCTATCCTATCAGCTCCCAACCACCCTCTGACCCTCTGCACCACTGCCACACCCTTCTTTGTAAGATGTCTTTTCATAATATCCCTCCACTATTCATAATCTTACAACAGTTTCTATTTTCTCATAAATATAAGCCCTTTGAAGTAGCTTTCAGTGACTTCCATTATCTGCTCCTCATTTCACCAATTTATCCTTATTCCCAGACACTATTACCCAGACTCTGTTTTTTCTGTTAGCTGGACCATTCTTCACACTTTCTCAAAGACATGTCATCCTCACTCCTACCTCTATATTTCCTGAAATAGCCTTTAGTGCACGCTCGCTCTCTCTGTCTAAACATTATGTGTTTTTTAGGCCTCAGCCCCTCCAAAGAGATTGTACTAAATTCCTATAGCCTTTCATAATTTCCCTCTCTTTTGACCTCACATACAGCATATACCAAAAAAAATGCACCCAATGCTATGCTACTGTACAAAGCAGTGTACTGCTTTGCACTGTTAACTTTAACTCTATGTGCATTATTTTAATCTTTCTAACTAACTTACAACTCCACTAAGACCAAGACTAGATACTGTGGGATTATTTAATACCCCCACCCACCCCATCATTTATCACATTACTTGATACTTGGTGGGTGCTTGCTGGGTACATTTGAATGTAATGTCTTTTATTTCTTAATATCTTTCATTTTCTCCAAATGTTCTTAAAGGCAAAAAGCAATGTTGGATGGTTTTATCAGTTATGCAAAGTTCATGCAGGAAAAGAGATTTCAGTGGGACCTTGCTTAAGACAATAGAGAATTTAGTTTAGGGTTTAACAGGTCTAGAAATTAACGTAGAAAGCTGTCCCACAAAGGTCTATTATCCAGAATATGTAAGGAATCTAAACAATTGAACAAGCAAAAAACAAATAACCCCATTTAAAAATGGGCAAAAGACCTGAACAGACATTTCTCAAAAGAATACACACAAGCGGCCAAACAACATATGAAAGATGCTCAACATCACTAATCATCAGAGAAATGCAAATCAAAACCCCAATGAGATATCATCTCACACCAGTCGGAATGGCTATTACTAAAAAGTCAAAAAACAACAGATGCTTGCAAGGCTGTGGAAAGAAGGGAACACTTACACACTGTTGTTGGGAAGGTAAATTAGTTCAGCCACTATGAAAAGTAGTTTGGAGATCTCACAAAGAACTTAAAACACAACTACTGTTCAACCCAGCAATCCCATTATGGGGTAGATATCCAAAAGAAATCAAATAGTTCTACCCCAAAAAGACACATATACTCCCATGTTTATTGCAGCACTATTTACAATAGCAAAGAAATGGAATCAACTTAGGTGCCCAGCAATGGTGAATTGGATTTTTAAAATATGGTACATGTACACCATGTCATACTACGTAGTCATAAAAAAGAACAAAACCATGTCCTTTGCAGCAGCGTGAATGCAGCTGGAGGCCATTATCCTAAGCAAATTAATGCAGGGACAGAAAAACAAATACCGTGTGTTCTCACTTAGAAGTGGGTGCTAAATATGGAGTAAACATGGACATAAACACGGCAACAATAGAAACCGGGGACTACTAGAGGAAGAAGGAAGGGAGTGGAGCAAGGGCTGAGAAACTAACTTTTAGGCACTATGCTCGCTGTATTAGTCCCTTTTCATGCTGCTGATAAAAACATGCCCAAGACTGGGTAATTTGTAAAGAAAAAGAGGTTTAGTGGACTAACAGTTCCATGTGGCTGGGGAGGCCTCACAATCATGGCAGAAGGCAAAAGATACATCTTAAATGGTGGCAGGCAAGAGAGAAATGAGAGCCAAGGGAAAGGGGAGGCCCCTTATAAAACCATCAGATCTCATGAGATTTAGTCACTACCAGGAGAACAGTATGGGGGGAAACTGCCCCTATGATTCCATTATCTCTTACTGGGTCCCTCCCACAACACATGGGAATTATAGGAGCTACAATTCAAGATATTTGGGTGGGGACACAGCCAAACCATATCACTCACTATCAGGGTGATGGGATCATTTGTGCCCCAATTGTCAGCATCATGCAATATACCCAGATAACAAACCTGCACTTTTTTACCCCCTGAATCTAAAATAAAAGTTGAAGGGAAAAAAAGAAAGCTGTCCCACATTGACTGCTGTGAGTATAATGGGTGAAAATTACTGCCCCCAACCTGTGCCTCCCAAATCCTAACAGAAATCTGTTACATCATACAGACAAGCACGGGATTGAGCATTAGCTCAGTAGACAGGTGGGTTGAATCCCAACTCCATCCCTTTCCAGCTGCATGATCATAAACTTATTGTTTAACCTCTGTAAGCCTGTTTATTCTTCTGTAAAATACAGATCTTGTGAGAATTAAATGAGATTATGCATTCGCTTAGCACAGTGCCTGGCATACAGTACAGCTCAATACATGTTAGTTATTATTACCATCTTTTGTCCTTTCTTCCACAACTTTGTATATGAAGTGTTTGAGGAACTGAAGAAAATGTGATGTGTTCAACATGGTACAGAAAAGGTACACCATGTGCAGATGGTCAAGGTGAGTCATAGACTAACCCAGTTCACTGGAGTAGCTACTCATGTTAGAGGAGTCCTAAAGAAATAAAAGCTTTCCTTCCCTCCCACTCTCCCTCCATCAGTAGTCCACAGAGTTGAGATAACACAACTGTGGTGGCCATCTACCATTTTGTTCACTTAGAATAGCAACTCATTCCTGGTAAAATATAAATTCTAACCATGTATTATGAATGGAGACTGCTATCTTACTTATGAATGGGCTGATGAATCCACCCAGAGGTGGATGCATGACCCAGCTGAACCAATCATATTATGTATACACCACTCTAGTCACAAATTGCCTCCCTGGAGGGGAACCTGGCTTAGACTGAAGCAATCAAAGCCTTACCTCAGTATTTTTAAATCTGGGATCAGAAAGGAGCCTCAGTACTTCTTCGGTTTCTACACTGTGAGATGAATCCCAACCGGAAAATGTTTACGATCACGCCTCCTGCTTTGTGGTGGAATCTGGTCTGAGGAATGAAACTAAGACACGAATGAAAGGAAAAGTCTTGAAGGATTAAATTCCCTGACACCCTGGATGCCTGAAGTCCAGATACACTTCTGCTCTTACCAAGGTTATTGGAGTCAATGCATTTCTCTTCTTGCCTAAGCTCATTTGAGTTACATTTCTGTCACTTGTAACATCAATGAGATGTTAAAGAGTTAATGCACTAGGACATTTTTAGGAACACCTTGCTGGCTTACAAGAAGTATCAATTCTACGAGTTACTTTCTCAGGAATTTCTCTAAGTATCCTGAAGAGGGCACTGTTTCCATTCAGAACTTCTGTCCAAACCAACACCCACTTTTTTTTTTTAATTTTTCTTTTTCTTTCTTCTTTTTTTTTTTTTTTTTTATGAAAGGGAGGGACTGAGTAAATTACAGGATGGGATTCTAATTGGTTGGAACATCTTTTGAAATCGTGTTTCTGTAGAGAAAAAAAAAGTACTGTATTTGGATAGCCCTGGCCAGCTTTCAAGGCTCCTAAATCTGAGTTTTCAGTGAACTGGACAGAAAAAAAAAAATGAAGAAGCTACTAGCAGTGATTCTGTGGCTTCAACTAGACCGTGAGCTGGGGGTTCATTGAAAAGGGAGCCACGGGAGGAAAGGAATTGTCCATACAATGTTTGGGGGTAGAGACAAGATTCAACGCGACTCATTTGGGTTCCCTGGGGAGGAACAGGATTATTGGGGTAACCAGTGAATGCCACCTTCTGAAATGTTCTCTTTGGACAGGGTTAAGTGGAGAGCTGAAAGTGGGACAAAACCCTCCGTTCCTGAGCACGCAGGAGGGAAAAAACTATACCATCTACTGCAATTATTCAACCATTTCAGACAGACTGTATTGGTACAGGCAGGATCCTGGGAAAAGTCTGGAATCTCTGTTTGTGTTGCTGTCAAATGAAGCAGTGAAGCAGGAGGGACAATTAATGGCCTCACTTGATACCAAAGCCCGTCTCAGCACCCTCCACATCACAGCTGCCGTGCATGACCTCTCTGCCACCTACTTCTGTGCCGTGGACACACAGTGCTCCCCTGACGCCACCAGTCTGTACCCAAACCTGCAGCTGGTGGGCCCACTCCTGCTGCAGGAACTATGACTGTGAGGCTTCGTTCACTGTCTGTGCATTTCTTTCTGCAAGGAAAATTCTGAAATGGGTGAAAAAATATGCTGTTTTATTTTCTTAACTGTGGAATATTTTTTAAAAGGAAAATGTATTCAGGCTGAGGGAAGATTCCTAACCATGTATTTCCTGAGAATATGAGGTCTCATTCTTTACTGCCTCACCGTCAGAATTTGTTAGTCTTCCATTATGGAATAATTTTACATGTAGTGCAACTGTCACAAATAGTTCCCATGAAATATGGAATCATTATTTGTTTTATATGTGACTGTAACATATGGCATTTACCAATGAAAGAAAGAAATAATAAATGCTTTATAAAAGAATGTTCTATGTGAGGTTCCTTACCTAGTGTTTCCTGCTAAAATCTTGACTACAGTAGTGAGATAATATCCGTGTGAGCTAAGTACCTGTTTATCTCAATGTGTGGAGAGTCTCTGGGAAATGTATACTTTGGCTGGATTTACTCCAAAACTATCTGAGGGTCCTTGCCAATCAGAAGAACATTATATTTTTTCCTATATTATTTGCCAGTTTCCTCTTTGCCTCCCTCCATTTTTTTTTTTTTTGCAATTGTTGTGCTACACGATAGAATTTATATTAAACTTTATTTGCCCATTGAAGACTAGATTAGAATGAATTTCACTTTCAGGAAAATTGTCTTATAAGAAATCCCCAACTTGAATGTTATACAAAAATAATTGAAAGTAAGTTTTCCTGTCCCACTAATGAGATAAACAAGCCCTAGTCAGTACCTTCAGATATCAATTGCATCACATTTTCATCCCAGACTTCTAGGAAAATAATAAACTTGATTCAGTCAGGCTTTTAAGTGACAATATTTCAGAAATTACCATTACAATGTAAAAGCTGACCTTAACATTTCAACATTTGTACCCTCCTAAGGAACAGCACCTTGAAAAACATTTAAAAACTAAAAATGCTTATTTCTCTAAATTGCCCCTAGAGTCTTTACAAGCGAATCAGCTTCTGCAGCAATTCGTTGGCAGATTATGAAAAGTCAGCCACAGCAGTGTACAGACCAAAAGCTCCTGCTACCACTCAGAGCCTCCAGCAGGGACTATAATAACTTCTGTATTTAGATAAAACAAAATTTGACATGAAAAACTGACTAGTTCCATCATCCTTTGAGTCAAGCAGAGGTTTCACTCTGACAGAGTAGGCTGAAAAAACTTTGACCTTGTATTTATAAATACTCATAACGTATCGTAAATTTCAAGTTTCTTGACCTGTTAACAAAGCAAGTTTCCTTGTCAATGACTGATTGTCAGGAAATTTTTATTTTGCATTGATGATCTTATTTGTTGTGTTGTTACATAATCAGACAACAGGATGTTACATCAGATTTTCTATAACCTTTCTGGAGCATTTAACAGTATGTCTTCACACACTCATTTCCATGCTGAAAACAATCTCACAAGCAAACTATTCATGACAGGGAAAAAAATATTGTTCAATCCAATCTAATTAACTGAAGGAACAATATTCACTTAAGTCCCCAAATCTCTTCTTTCTTAGAGAGAACTCTTGGATTCTGAAGATGAACTTTTATATCTTCTTCAGATCAAGAATATAAACAAACCCTAAAACAAATGAATAGAACTGAGAATTTCATTAATTTGATCTTTAGAACATAAAAAACTAAGTTCTTTCCACCTCCCTTACTGACTCCTTCCCAACTTATGAGTATATAGATTTTTTGCTTTCTTTTCCTAGAATCACTTACTGTCACTGAAAATATATCATTAAACCTTATTCTCGAATACAGACATTCAAAATTGAACCAGTTGACTTTAAGGGTGTGATGGTGTAGTAAGAAAATACTATCAAAGGTGACAATCTCCAACATATCAGAGCATGCTAAATCAAACATGTTGTTCCCCCAGTAGGACCTTTAGGAATGTCTTCGGTGACTCCAAGCTTCCGGCACTTGCTGTCCATGACCAGAGCTTCTACTAACAAGAAGTTCCGTAAAATACTTGGATCCATCCTAATCAGATAAGCCAGTTGCCAAGTCCACTTACCACAGAAATTAGGAAAGGAGACATTTTTCTCAGTTGTGCTATTCATGTCCCAGAAATGGCATTTAAGACAAATAATTCTTTGAGTATTTCTTCCTCCCTGTCTCATATGTTTTGGTGTGAAATAGTCCCTTTTTTCATTGCTTTTAACACAGCTGGTTATTTTTTCTTTTAATAGTGTGTCTGCTTCAAGGTTTATCTAGAAGTTGTTCCTTAATATCAAAAGAGTTAACATTTTTTATTTTTACTGAATTATGATCACAGAATGTACCTACATGAGCTGTACTTTTTAAAAACTTTAATTAAGATTTACTTGAAGGCCAAGTACATAATCATAATAATTTTATTGGAAAGCTATGAATTTATATATATGTGTGCATCTATGTATTCAACTTTTTTGATTATATCATTAAATCTTCTTATGTCCTTGTTTTCATTTTCTAAAATCTGTCACATTCTGAAAAAGACTATTGAAATCTTTCGCTTATTTTGTCAAGTTCTTGCAAATTGCTTTTGCTTTATCTAGCTGCGATATTTTTGGTGTACATGGTTTATGACTTACATGTCTTCAGAGAGTCTTTTTAGCATTAATAATGTCCAAGAAATTATCCATCTCTTTTAGATTTTCATCATTATATTAAGTCCTTCATCCTGTGTGGTGCAGCCTGATATTTTTTCCTCAATATCCATTCTGCTGTCTTCCGCTCTTTTACTCTGCCCCAGAATAAAATCTGTGTTGCCCGGACCTCCTTACAGCTAAGTATTGGCATGAACTAAATTCTGGTCAATGAAATCTAAGTGTAAATATCAGGTCCACCTTCTAGGAATTTATCTAAGACTCAGTATGCACGTTCTTCCATCTCTCCCAGCTACCTGGCCTCCCATCCCCTTTCCTGCTGGACTTGTTGATCCTCGGAGACTCAAGTACATCCTTCACTTAGTCCATGCACTGTATACCTTCTTCAGTGAGGTCCCTGTGGCAGGGACATGGTTCTCAGTTTCCAGCTACTTTCCATGAGCTCCCTCAAGCAAGCAAATATTTTTAGAAGATATTTTTAGAAGACAACATTTTAAAAGACCATAGTGTCCTTTCTACTCTACTGTGTCTGCAATATGTTGCAGTAGAACATTTCACAAAGCTAGATCTTCTCAGAGCTCCAGATGGGAACCAGGCAAAAAGCTCTCTTTGCAGTGGACAGTCAACCTATCTTGTGGTTTCTATCACCTGCATCCCTAGCTCAGGGTTTTAGATAGGATTTGTGATTTTTTAAAACTGCCCTGAAACCTCAGGCTCTGCTCTTGACATATAAATTCTCAAAAAGAAAAATTACCAAGTACCCGGCTCTTGCAACTCAAAAAAGATGCCTTATTTCAGGATACTTTTTCCTCCTAAGACTTTTTAAGTCCACTTCGAATACAAAATCAGTAATTTGACCCTTTGATCTCACTGGATCCTTTCACAATCTCCCTTTACAGGACCAATAAGATTCATCCTCAAAATGTATGGCAAGAGATTTACAGGGGAAAAAATGAATTTTAAAGAAGGAAACTATCATATTTGAAACTGTTAGCCCACTCCATTTAGACTCAGAGATTCTAATAATACAATAGTGTGAACACCAGGTTTGGTATCAGAAAGAATTCCTGAGTATTCAGACTCGTCTACTGTGAACTCTATGCCCTTAGGCAACTTTCATAATGTATTTAAGCCTCACTTTTCTCATCAAAAAAATATGGAAAAAATAATAACCACTTTCTAAAGTTTTTATGACATCTAAAATGAGATGGTGTATATGTAAAGTAAACAGCACACATACCGGATTTTCTAGAACAGTGTTTACTAGCGAAAATTCATAAAGACAAGAGAAAGAGCAGGTGTGTGGTTTCCCCAGGGGCAGCACACACCCTACATTCTGAAACAGCACACAGCAATCTAGCATGGCCAATGTGAGACCGTAAGAAAGAGAACCCAGTCTTGAGCCATGGAACTTTAAGGCTGCATTACAGGGGAAGCATCAGGCCTTACTGTAGCATGGGGGCTGGGCTCCAAACTATGTGATTATAGCGAAATCAAGGAAATCTGCAGCCTCCAGTCCTGATCTGCCACCTCAGCTCTCTTACAAAATTTATTGCCTCAAGCGCTAGGCTGGGGCTCTATTAGGAGAACCAATTCCTTCTCTGGAAGGCCACCCTGCAGGGAATCCATTACCCTTACCTCTCAGTATGTGAAATTCACTAGCACAGAGCCTGGAATGTAGTTGGTATAAATGTCGAATGAATGTGTGCAGCCATGGAGGACAATGTCTTTAGTCCTTTTGTAATGCAGAAAGTGTGCTTGTTCTCAGATCAAATAATTAGCTTATTCAACAAGTGTTTATGGCTATCTACTAGGTACCAGGCTGTCTTCTAGACACTTGAACTATCTTCTTTTAAAAAATGCACAAAAATATCAGATTTTATAGAAAATACATTCTAGTAAGCATTAACCATAATAAGTAAATTACTATATGGTTTATGACTTAACATCTCTTCAGAAAGTCTCTTTAGCGTTAATATATTTTGCATTACAATATATAAGAAGATAAGTCTATGGAGACAAGAATCAGAGCAAGTTAGGGGTAGGGAATTCTGGAGGGGGCCACAGAAGGGTGGTTCCCTTGTAATTTTAGGTGAAGTGTCAGAGTAGGCTCACTGGAAGGATAACATTTGAGCAAAATTGAAGAAGATGAGAGAGTGAATCTTGCACATATTTGGAGCAAGTTTTCCAAGCAGAAGAGAGTCCAGTCCTAAATTAGGAAATGCCTAACATGTTCTAGAACTGGGTGGAATGAGAAGCCATAGGAAGGCTTTGAGAAAGGAGTGATATAATCTGACTTCCATGTAAAAGTCTCACTCTGGCTGCCATGCTGAGAATAGACTGCAGGTCGTCAAGATGAAAGTGGGGAAGATTGTTGTATTAACATCAGAACCAAAGATATCTGGTGTTACTCTGAGCTCAGAGGCTTCTTCCGCCAGAAAAGCTCATTCAAGAGCAGCTGTTGTTACTGCTCCTGCTGATGGAAAAGGGGCCAAAGACATATTTGATAGCCTTTCTGTAGATCTGTTGACTGCAGATGACCTGTGAGTTTAGGGGAAAATGACAGGAAGGAGTCTTAATTTCAGACACAAGAAGGTCTGTTGTGAAGGCATCTTCCAGAAGGCAATATTTGTGCTTTCTTCTGTTGTGTGAGACTCCCTACTCAAATTTAGGCATTTTAAGGACCTTAGAAAATTGTGCTGTGGTGATAAAGGTAATGGAAGTCGGAGCAGAGGGAAAATAAAAACCCACATGCCTCTGTGAAAGCCTATGTAATAAAGATCTCTGCTGCCTCATCGACCTGAACAGGGTTGAATAATCAACAAACGGACAAGAATGCTCAGTCCCTGAGCTACCAGGAGACACAGGCCTTTAGCAGGACTGCCTGTATAATTTACGGGACCCAGTACAAAATGAAAATGCAAAACTTCCTAAGAATTTGAAGACTGCAACAGCAGAGCATTAAAGCATGAGTTCTATGAGACTGTACAGGTTTCCTACCCAGGAAGCTGGACCTGATCACTAGTTTGGAAGTTACTCGAACAAATTATTCAGATATTGATGTTACAGGCAGGAGTACGGGAAAGACCTTACATTAATTTGATAACAATTCAACCTAGTGGCACACAGAGTGAGGGCAAACTAACTGAGTAGTTTGGTGTAGAAAAGAAGCACCTCGCCTCCTCAAATTACCTCTGAGATGGTGAGATGCCCTGTGCTTTTGACATCTACATATTTAATATAAACTCTTCACCTAGGACCACAGAAGTGGCAGAGATCCAGGTGTTCAGAAAGATCTATTTGCACAGGAAAAAATATGCATAAATGCATGCAAACCAAATAAGGGGCTGAGTTGCACCATGAGCTTTTTTACAACTTCAAAGTGGGAAACATTTATTGCCCTTACTCATGGTGCTGTCTAGAGAATAACGTTGTACTCTCCTGAACATTTCAGAGTTCTACCCTCATTAAAGAAACTGTACTATTATTATTTTATTTTTTAAATATTTTTGGAAATGGAGGTCTCACTGTGTTGTTCAGGCTGACCTCGAACTCTTGAGCTCCAGCCATCCTCCTGCCTCAGCCTCCAGAGGAGCTGGGACTCCAGGTATGCACCACCCCACCCAGCCACTGCGTCACTATTAAAAATCATTTAGCATAGCCAGGCCGGGTGTGGTGGCTCACGCCTGTAATCCCAGCACTTTGGGAGGCTGAGGTGGGTGGATCACCTGAGGTCAGGAGTTCAAGACCAGCCTGAACAATATGGTGAAACCCCGTCTCTACTTAAAAAAAAAAAAAAAAAAAAAAAATTAGCCTGGCATGGTGGCACCTGCTTGAAATCCCAGCTACTCAGGAGGCTAGGGCAGGAGAATCGCTTGAACCCAAGAGGCGGAGGTTGCAGTGAGCCGAGATCACGCCACTGCACTCTAGCCTGGGCGACAAAGTGAGACTCCGTCTCAGAAAAAAAAAAAAATCATTTAGCATACCCAATCTGGGCCTTTCTACTGAGTGCCTTTGTTGACTTCTCTTCTAAGGTAAAGAGCAGAGATATAAAGAAGCAACACTTCGAAAGATGGATGTTCTAGTCAAATTTCTAGGCTCTGAAATCAAATACTTAATTCACTTATTGACTGATTAATTTATCCAACAAATATTAAACTTGACCGACCCTTATAGTGTCTGGAGCCTAGTAAATAACTATTGAATAAGCTGTGAACAGACAGCCAAGTCCTATGGACTCAGAGAATAAAGAGACAAATCAGATATTGAATCCTGGCTTCACCACTTTTGAGCAGTGTGACCTGGAGCAATTTGTTTATCCTCTCTGATCATCGACTTCCTCATCTATAAAATGGGAACAATAATATTAACACCTACCTTTCACAATCATGTGGATTAATGTATGCAAAGCCTCTAGTTCATCACTCAGCACTCAGTAAATATTAGCTAACATCATCATCATTACTAATTTCTATTGATTTAACTAGACACAGAAAGGGCAGCATGTGTCTCACAAGCCAGAGCTTCCCTCTTCTAACCACTAATTCAAAAAGAATTGTAAGTAATGCTTAGAGTTCACTCCCTAGCCCAAAATAGGATGCCATTGCGTTGTGCTTTGTTTTCTTTCTTCCTCCAGTGCAGAAGCACTTGTGTGTTTTGGCTAATCTAAGATTTAAAAGATTCCTACATGTAGTCATGCCAAGTACTTGTATATACCTCTTAGGACCCAGTAGGTCTGGTGATCCTGGAGTCTCATATCTGAAAGAGGAACCAGTACTAAAAGACAAACTTCCTAAAATCTAAAGAAGGGAAGTGCCATCAATGGTATGAGTTAGAAGCCTCAATCCTGGGAGAGACAGCCTGTGCAAGCCAGGAGAAATCATGGGCTCTCCACAGTCCCCAGCACTGGAGCAGCCATGATCAGTGCCTCCACTTCAATTCTTGTGAGGTTGTTACTCTCTGGTGAGCAAAATGACAGTTTAAAATTTGAGCTGTTTTATAATTTCTCTTATTTCTCATTTTATTACTTAGATTCAATGTCATTTCCATTCATTCTAATAAGAACCTTGGCTTTCCAGGAAGAACCACTAGAGGCTCAGTGACTTAAACACAGGGCTATGTGACCCTTTCTTCAGGGGCACACCTGACATTGAACTGTACATACAAAATGGGTAGGTAACTTCCTCTTGTGGTGTGTCCAATATCCCAAAGAGATATCAAAATGCCTTGTCTCTGGGTCATCATGATAAATGAAGAGGACGATTACAAAGGTTTCAGGCCCATTAGGTTAAGCTTAAAACCTCTTTCCACTTGCAGAAAACCTCTATCCAAGCACTAGGCACAACTGTGTACTTTTATGTTCCTAATGACACAGTAGGGGAGACTAACAGAGGAGTTGAGTGCAAATTGCAAGGGGTATGAGAGGGGCTGGGTGTGAGCAGTTTCTTTTTCCTATCCAGACAGGGCCCTGGAGTGCAGGAGTGTATGTGGGAAGTTGGACAGGCTTCTTGATTTGCTACCTCAGATTAAGAAGCACATGAGACTGCATCTAAAAATGGGGAAAGGAAAGATTTGTCAAAACATTGCCCATATATGTCCTCTAATTATAGCTCACTGATCAAAACTACAAGCCTAGTAATGTAATGAAGGAAAGTTCTTTGACATCAGTTATTTAAAATATGTACAATGTGATTTTCTTAAATACCTTTGTATTTAAAATGTAATTTAAATTACCCTTAAAATTAAAATAAATCAATAGCTGTTTTAGTCCATTTTGTGCTGCTATAATAGAATACCTGAGAATGTGTAATTTATGAAGAACAGAGACTTATTTCTTACAGTTTGGGAAGATGGGAAATCCAAGGTCCAGGGGCCTGCATCTGGGGAGGGCCTTCTTGGTGCACCATACTAGGGCCAAATGCAGAGGGCAAAAGAGTGCCTGCAAGAGGGAGAAACGGATAAAGTGCCAAACTCATTCTTTTATCAGGAACCCACTCCCGAAATATCTAACCCACTCCCATGATAATGTCATTAATCTATTCATGAGGACAGAGCCCTCATGACCTTTTAAAGGTCCCACCTCTCAATGCTGTTGCATTGGGGATTAAATTTCCAACATATGAACTTTGGGGGGACACATTCAAACCATAACAATAATAAAACACTAATATTCCTGGAGAAAATGAGCAATTCACAAAAAGTAGTACAAATGGCCACTTTATAAAGAGATATACAAATTCTTTAGTCATCAAAGAAACATTAAAAAAAGTGATTCATTTTTTCCAGCTATCAAAATAGTGAAGGTTACTGAGACACACACACACACACACATCATGGAATTTTTTTTTCTGTTACTCCAAGAACCTCCTATGGCACCATGAGTCTTGAGCCATTTACTATGCAACCAGAAATACAGACTGCAAATACTCAACTGTAAGCCAAGCCACTTCTAGTCTAAGTGCAAGATTGCATATTTGAAGAGAAATATTTCCATTTCTGAGAAACCAGATAAAATTATGCCAGGACTGAGGAAGAAAAAAAGAGAGAAAAAAAAGCAGTCAGAAAAAAAAAAAAAAAAAGCAGTCAAAAAAAAGAACAAAGTTAAGTAGACTTTGCAAAATGACTTCAATTGAATTGCACCATCATTATCAAATAAATCTCCAAGTCCAGATAAAAAAGGAATAAGTGTACCTTCAGCACTACCCTTTTCTAGAAGAGAGAACCAAAAATATCTTGATTCACTACCGTTTTCAGTAAAGAATTTTGCAAATGTGAAAAATGGTAATAACAGGAGCAATCAAACAATAGACAGTCCTGAGAGGTTACTGCTCTTTTACTGTAATGCTAAACTTTGAAATGTGAATGCTAAGTCTTTGTTAATACAATTATAATAATAATTACATTTTAGATAGAATTTCATATTTATTCTTGTATTAATTCTATTTTTTGATATTCAGATTCAGCTTTCGCTTCGCCCAGATATTGACTTTAACACCTCACCATTCGGCACTTGGTCACAATGTCTGTTCAGTGCACCATGTTTTAAGGAAATAATTAGATGTATGAAGAGGGTTTATGTAGGCATAGATTTCTCACAATATTTTTTATAAAAACTGAAAATATTGAGACAACTGTCTAAAATACTGACACGTTGTGATGTCTAAGTTCTAGTGGAAATTATTCTCCCTTAGAATAAATGTTGTAGAGATAACAGACTTAGGACTGTGGTGAGTCCCCTTTGCACAAAAAGACCACCTCACACCCAACATGACTCCTGAGAATGAGGACAGTAGTGAGGACACACAGCAGAACATTGAGAGGCAGATGACGTCTTATAACCTGTTCATTAACTTGCCACGTGGGGGTGCTATTCACCAATGAAATCATAATTTATACATGAATTCTGAGTACAACTGTGAACCCTCACTTCAACAGTGATGCCCTCTGCTAGGCCAGAGACACTAACAATGAACTCCTCTCTGGACTTTCTAATTCTGATCTTAATGTTTGGTAAGTACATTTCATTAAAATTTTTTGTATTATTTCAAAATAATAAAAACCTTCTCCAAAAGATACAACTTTGGCCAAACCCATAAAACCAGTACTTTTTTCCCCCTACAGGAGGAACCAGCAGCAATTCAGTCAAGCAAATGGGCCAAATAACCATCTCGGAGGGAGCATCTGTGACTATGAACTGCACATCCACATGCACGGGGTACCCTACCCTTTTCTGGTATGTCCAATACCCCAACAAACCTCTGCAGCTTCTTCAGAGAGAGACAGTGGAAAAAGCAAAAACTTTGGAGCCAGAAATATTAAAGACAGGCCGGGCGCGGTGGCTCACGCTTGTAATCCCAGCACTTTGGGAGGCCGAGGCGGGCGGATCACGAGGTCAAGAGATGGAGACCACAGTGAAACCCCTTCTCTACTAAAAAATACAAAAAATTAGCCGGGCGTGGTGGCGGGCGCCTGTAGTCCCAGCTACTCGGAGAGGCTGAGGCAGGAGAATGGCGTGAACCCGGGAGGCGGAGCTTGCAGTGAGCCGAGATTGTGCCACTGCACTGCAGCCTGGGCGACAGAGCGAGACTCCGTCTCAAAAAAAAAAAAGAAATATTAAAGAGAAAAACTCCCCCATTGTGAAATATTCAGTCCAGGTATCAGACTCAGCCGTGTACTACTGTCTTCTGGAGACACTGTGCTAAAAGCACAGCGGGAGCTACACAAAAACCTCAGAAGCCCAGAGGAAGTATGTAGTGAGGCTGGAAAACCCAGGTTGTAGAGCCTTGTTCTCTCTCACACAGACAGTCCTGTTAAGACATTATTAGAAGATAAGGAAAATCAAAATCAGATGTAACTGCCTCTGATTCCAGGGGCACACGGGTTTCTTTGACAGAAAATGGGGTCAGGGAAGAGGGTCTCAGATGATATCCCCGCTCTCAGTTAGGTCAGTTCTCTCTTGTCCTTCAGGCTTTCTTGCGTGATGTGTAGGAATTAGAATATGATGACTTGGATGCCAGTCCTGGCCCTACTACTTATCAGCTATGCAAATTTGGCCAAGTTAATTGATGTCTCAGAGCTTTAGTTTTTTTCATCTGTGAAGTAAAAACAAAAATAATCACACAAATTTAACATGGAGATAAAATGGGAAAAAGGTAGGTTAGAAGGGGCAGATTAGTACTCAAAGCATTACTGGAACTTGCAAGTCCCACCACAGCAGTTCTGCTCTCTCACGGCAATCTCTCTGCCTAGTGCTGACCATCCTAATAGGGCTTGGCATGCCCAGTGCTTTGTCACACCACACCACACCCCACGCCCAGCCCCAGGCCATTATGATCAACATATCATCTTTTCTCTCACAGGCTCCTACTCACACCACACACAAAAATTAACTCAAAGTGGGTCATAGACCTAAATGTAAAAACTAAAATTGTAAAACCCTTAGAAGAAAACACAGGAGTAAATTTTCATGATCTCGGGTTAAGCACTGATTTTTTAGATGTGACATCAAAAGCACAAGCAATAAAATAGAACATTGATAAGCTGGATTTCAACAAAATTAAACTTGTTTATGCTTCAAAGGACATCATCAAGAAAATGAAATGATAACCCACAGAATGGAAGAAAACATTTGCAAATCATATGTACTATGTACCCGATGTAAGGGACTTGTATTGAGAATATATAAGGAACTTTTACAACTCAGTAATAGAAAGAAATATAACTCAAGCAGTGAACAAAATATTTAAATAGACATTTCTTCAACGAAGATACAAGAATGTCTAATATGCATATGAAAAGGAACTAATGAGTTCCTTTTCTTATTAGTCATGAGACAATAAGACCTTACTTATTAGTCATGAGACAATAAGACCTTACTTATTAGTCATGAGACAAATGCAAATCAAAATCACAAGATACCACTTTGCACTGAATAAAAGGCTATGACTTTTTAAAAAGGACAATAACGAGTCTTACCAAGGATGTGAGAAATTAGAACCCTCATACATCGTTGGTGGGCATGTAAAAGGATGCTAACACTTTGGCAAACAGTTTGGCAGCACCTCAAAATGTGAAACATAGAATTACCATATGACCCAGCAATTCCAGCCCTATGTATCTACCCACAATACATATGTCCACACAAAAACCTGTGCATGAATGTTCATAACAGCATTGTTTATGGTAGTCAAAAGTGTAAGTAATCCAAATGGATAAACCAGATGTGGTATCTCTATACAATGGAATATTATTCAGCCATAAAAAGGAATAAAGTACTGACACCTACTACAACATGATGAACCTTGAAAACATTATGCTAAGTGGAAAAATCCAGATACAAAATGCCCATATTGTATATTTCATTTATATAAAATTCCCAGAATAAGCAAATCCAAAGTCAGAAAGCAGGTAGGTGGCTGCCAGAAGCTAGAAATGGGGAGTGGGGAGGGACTACTTAATAGATGTGTGGGGTTTCTTTTGGGGAAAATATTCTGAACTAGATAGTGGTGATGGTTGCACAATATTGTGAATACACTAAAAGCTACCGTATTATATACTCTAAAGTGATTAAAAGTATGAATTTTATGTTGTGTGACTTTTACCTCAATAAAAAAGAAGACAACCAAAAAATCTAAATGTGATTCTTAATGGGACAAGGTCTAAAAAAATTAAATTCTTACTATTCCATTGCAAACAATTCCAATAAGTATGC
Source organism: Nomascus leucogenys (assembly GCF_006542625.1). Lineage (NCBI taxonomy): Eukaryota > Metazoa > Chordata > Mammalia > Primates > Hylobatidae > Nomascus > Nomascus leucogenys. The sequence continues at coordinate 40,964,164 of NC_044402.1, read as the reverse complement.
GAAATATGGAGCCATCTGATAAAACCTATAGCAGTAGGCGAAGGTATACTAACACAGGTTTTAACTAAAAATTATAAAAATGTTGACTGACACAGAGACAAAGGAGAATAGCAAAGATGGCAGGAGCCTTTAAGGAAATCGTTAAAAAGTGGAAACTTTTTAATGAATATAGTTAAAGCTTAAAGAAAATGTGAAGTGGAACATAAAAAGCATTTTAGAACAGTTTGGAGAAATGAAGGGGATGGGGTGGGGAGGAAGGTTAATTTACATATCGAGGAAAATAGAATAATTTTGGCAGAGAATAAAGAAGAGGTAGGGCACTTCGACTCCTGGTTTCATCCTCTGTTCTTCATCAAATACAATAATTTTCGGCCGGCGCGGTGGCTCATGCCTGTAATCCCAGCACTTTGGGAGGCTGCGGCAGGCAGATCACCTGAGGTCAGGAGTTCGAGACCAGCCGGGCCAATACGGCCAAAACCCCATCTCTACTAAAAATACAAAAATTAGCTGGGGGTGGCAGTGGGCACCTGTAATCCCAGCTACTCTGGAGGCTGAGGCAGGAGAATTGCTTGAACCTGGGTGGCAGAAGTTGCAGTGAGCCGAGATCATGCCATTGTACTCCAGCCTGGGCAACAAGAGCAAAACTCCATCTCAAAAAAACAATTGAATAATTTTCAAACTGGAAATGAAGAAATGAAAAATGATGACAGATAAAGAGATACTAAGAGAGGACTTAGATGCTTTCAAAATGATCAAGTCTTCTGGGTCATTTAAACTAATCCCCAACATACAAAAAGAGTTTGCAGGCATGGTTGGCAAGGCATTGGGCGAATTTTTTGAAAACCTATCGGGAATGAAGGAAATCCCCAACTCATGAACACAGAAATAGTGGATTGATACCCAGCAAAATTCTAGAGCAGATTATTAACAGATAACGTGTGGGCTCTTAGAAAATAATGATCAGTACCAAGCCAGAAGGACCTCACTAAAGACATTTTTAAAACAAGCCCTAAATTCCAAGGACTTGCATGGACTTCAGATGTGTCAAATATTTGCAAGACATTTAATAATTTGTTTTTCACTATATCAATGGGAAAAAATATATATATTATCTTTTGTTGAGTGTTGTGTTTATCACAGGCCCTGTTGTACTACATATGTAATAAGAACTAACGTATTTATCAAGGGCTTAATGTGCATGAAGTGTTGTTCCAAGTGCTTTGCATACATTAATTCACTTAATCTTCACTACAACCTCATGAAGTAGGTGCAATCCTTATTAAAGATAAGGATACTGTCTTTAATACAGAAGAATTAACTAACTTGCCCAAGAACACAGAGTTAGTAAGGGAAGACCTGGCATACAAATACAGTTTGACAAGCCCAAAGCCTGCATTCTTAAATTCTATACTTTGTTAACTCCCAATGTTACCTGTAATCCCCACCACAAAACTACAAATTTGGTATTGTTACACCCATTTTATGAATAAGGAGACTGAGGATTGGAGTATTGAATAGAAAAATCCAGTAGAATCTAGTAAGTAGTAAGACTAAGGCTCAAACCTAAGTTCATTTGGATCTAGACCATATCCTCTATTCACTTTGCCATTCTGCATAATGCTAGACTTGGTGAATCCTCAGCTGAAAGAACGGCCATATATAAATATACAATTTAGAAAAATGTCCCTATTGTTATACCTCATGATTTTATCCTTCACTCTCACCTGTTCACATTGATCTTATGTAAATTCACACAAGGTATGCCCATTAAATGTACAAATAGCAAATTTTGAGATTGGTATATGATGATGATGTCCTAATGACTTCCAGCTAATATGTTTATTTACGGCATAAATTAAAGGTTGAAAATCATCTGAACAAATTGGAAAGATAGACTGAAACTGCCAAAATAGAATTTAATGGAGATAACTACATATTTATACAGTAGTTTTATAAAAATGAGTCATAATGTCTGGAAGAAGGGATCCTGAATTTTTAGTATTTGTTGTGTAACACACTCAAAGTAATTAAGGAAAATATTTTCTGAAAGGATAGTAGAAAGTCTCATAAAATCAATTTGTGAAAAATACAGCTAGGACTCACAGAAAGAAGAAAATCACCAATTGGCTATGTTTTCTGAATCTACTTTTCTCTGGATGTATAATCTGTTCTCCTCCTGGGAAACCAGATTCCATTGTAAGCCTGTCATATTCTACTCCACAATAACTTCAGTTTGAACATACCCAGCTCTTTTTGCTAAGAGATGAGTCTAGTTTGAATCCCACAGGGCTTTAAAGCTCTAGTTACACTGTCTAACTGCTGTTTTTGTACCTCTAGTTCAAATTAATGAGCATAGTATCTACCCAGATCCAATAAGCTATTGCCAGAAAAAGGAGTTATTTGGTACAAGCATGACCTCTATGTCATCATCTCTTTAGAAAGGAATCCCAAAAGTGGAAAAGGACTACAAGCTCAAAATAATTCACCAATGTGATAAAACAACTGAAACTATCATACATAATAATAAAACGAGTGGAAACCAGATGAGTGCACTAATACTCTGACAGGGCAACAATATTTGAATCACATTTGAAGAGACATGAACAAACTGTAACAAGTCTAAAAAAAAAGAAAGATAAAACTAATAAAGTAGTCTGAAATAATACCATGTGCAGAAAGAAACAAGGATGTCCCATAAAGAAACCAGAGATATAATTATAAGGACACCTTTATAAAAAAAAAGAACAGATCTGCCTTGAGTTTTCAAAAGATATAATGTGAAATGCAGCTACTCTACTTGATCTATCATAGCTGGCTGAAGTCAAACAATCATCAGGCTTCTGTTCTCCCACATTATCCTCACCTTACTTCTAGGACTTCTAGTAGGCGGATGCTAAGTTTGGTTCTCTATCTGTATTGTGGGTGAGAGGAGCTGTTTGTTTGTTTGTCTGTTTGTTTTAGAGACAGGGTCTTGCTCTGTTGCCCCGGCTAGAGTGGAGTAACATGATCATGTCTCACTGTATCCTCAAACTCCCGGGCTCAAGTATTTGACCTGCATAATAAATGTCTACGCCTCATGCCACTAGGTGGCAATGTGGGTGTTACATTTAAAACATCACAGATAGTTCACTTTGCAGGTAAAACTGTAAATGTTCTTAAGTGTGCATTTCTGCTGCTTCTGATGGGCTGAGAATCCCCTTTGATTTCTAAAGTAAATATAGAGACGTTTTAAAAATAAAGGACTCCTTTGTCCAACATATATTCCGAAATCCTCCAACAGAGACCTGTGTGAACTTCTGCTGCAGTCATAATGGTGAAGATCCGGCAATTTTTGTTGGCTATTTTGTGGCTTCAGCTAAGCTGTAAGTTGGGGAGTTTCAGGACATGAGATATTTTTCAAAATTCTGGGGAGGGGAGAGAAGGGACTCCAAGTGATTAATCTGGAGTGCCCTCCAGAAAATGTGTAAAGAAATGTGTATAAATGTTCCAATAATTGTAATAGTCTGTATCTGACGATGTCTTTGAGAACAGGTGTAAGTGACGCCAAAAATGAAGTGGAGCAGAGTCCTCAGGACCTGACTGCCCAGGAAGGAGAATTTATTACAATCAACTGCAGTTACTCGATAGGAATAACCGCCTTACAATGGCTGCAACAGCATCAAGGAGGAGGCATTGTTTCCTTGTTTACGCTGAGCTCAGGGAAGAAGAAGAATGGAAGATTAATGGCCACAATAAACATACAGGAAAAGCACAGCTCCCTGCACATCACAGCCTCTCAGCCCAGAGACTCTGCCATCTACATCTGTGCTGTGAGACACAGTGTTCCCCAGGCACCTGGAGCCCGTACCTAAACTCTAAAGCTGAGGCATCATTTCTTACTCCTGTCTTTCGGACTTGTCTGTCTCTATCCTTGGTCAGATGATGTAAAATGTTTACGTTTTTAAAATATAATATTTTCCCCTTCTAGACCATCTCTCTTCTCTACAACGTCATCACCAAGTGTGTTAACCAGACAATATGTGATTTTTACCTTGGAAGTAAAATATACAGGGTATAAAAATCCTGATTCTGCTACTTATTAACTGGATGATCTTGACCAAGTTACTTAACTTTTTTGTGCTTCAGTTTTCCCTCAACTATAAAAAGGAAACAGTGTTAACCATAGTATCTAACCCCAATTGTGGGGATTACATGAGGTAATATGCACAAAGGGCTTGACACATTTCCTGGCACATAGTGTTACATAAGGGGTATCAATTATTAGTATTAGTTTTAGATGCGCCATGAGTTTGCTAATACTCACTATGGGTTAATACCACAGATCATTGAAGAAGTATGTGGAATATAAATAATAAGCACCTTATAATAATTTTAGTTTTTAGATTCTTTCCTAATGATGTTCATCACTTGGCTTTTTAATAGTGTTAAGAAAAACAGAGAGTAGCTGTAGAAAACGTAATAGAAGTATGACTCTATGGTTTGGTTTGTGGTGTGGAAATGAAAGACTGCTAAGGAATGCTTCTGAGGAAGCTCAGTGACTTCTTTGGAAAAAAGGACAGGTTCTAAATTTTCATGTGGAGATCTCTAATGGAAATTTGCATTTGTGGAAATTCATGAAGCAAAATATCAAACCCAGTGTATCTAAATCAATGGTTCTTTATATCCCCCAAGGATTCTTTACATTATTATTCCCAACCCCAGTGGAATTCTTATATCAAAACAAGTTTTATGATTATAATTGTTCTTATTACTCAACAACATCAATCATATATATTAAATTATAGCTACATTCTTTTTTAAAATCAAAGGTTTTTTAAATCAAAATACTACCTGCACATATCTAAAAAGCCAATAGTATTATAAAGGTCTGTTCCTTCCTTAGCCCATCAAGAAAACAGAAATACCATGCTCTACCCCCACCTTCCAATTCAAATCCATTCTAGCAATTTCTAATTAATATGTATATACTCTTGATTTATCATTATTAAGCATTATCTGTTGACTTCCTTCTATGGCAGCATGCCACTACTCTCACCTTCTCAACATAGTTATACGTATCATAAGCTGGGGTTAAATAGACAGTCAGTGCATATATGGTTATGACCACATGAATATTGCCACTGTCCAACCAAAATGACAACTATGAGTGTATTTCCTTTCTGGTACAATGTATTTTCTTAGTTAATAATTACATTTTTTTCATTTATTCTATGTCAATGTGCTATTTTTTCTAAGTTCTTCAACACAGTCTTAAAAATATTTATTAATAATTTCTCTCAAACGCTTCAAGCACCTTAATTTCTTTTTTTTCCCCTCAAGATTCCCTTTCCCTTGACCTCCATTGGTTTCCCTATGTGAACTGATTGCTCTATAAGCATAAATGTGATTCTAGACATTTTAGCACCACTCTCCCAAGTTGGCATTCTTGCATTTTGGATCTCATATCTTCATTTCCCAAAGACAAATAGTAGAGAGAAAAAAGGGAGAGGAAGAAGAAGGAGAAAGAGAAAGGAGAAAGAAACACTCTTGGGCTCACTTTTGAACGATGAGAGAAACAAATGAATTAATGGTTCCAGCCCTCCCCCATGCCCTGCAGGAGGAAAAGTCTGAGGCATATTCCAAAAGACTCTTCAGAAGGTCATGTCAGGATCAAGCACCAGTCATGCACATGGTGGCCAGCTCCATTATGCACCATTGCACTGGCTTTCTCCACTACCCAAATTTGCTCCCTTGATCCCTCACTCCTGTTCCATGAGATCACTTCCCAAAAATGCCCTGCAGGCAAACCTTTATCTCAGTCTCAGCTTTTAAGGGAATATAAGCTAAGACATGCCTTTTCTCCCTATGAATAGAGAGGACACGGAGCCAGAAGACACAACCCTGCCCGTCTGCTCTCAGTAGTGCCTTACCCCCTTCAAAAGCCCTAGATACTGGCCTGTGTAGCTGTTCCAGTGACTACTGACCACAGCTTCTCTATCAATGATACATGTTCCTGGCTTCCTGTTTTTAAGAAGTACTGGACACACCTGTGTCACTTTCCTGAAAGAAAGAGTGCTGAGATTGGAGGGTCCAAGTGGAATTACAGGGTGAGACAGAGAGAAGATACAGGAGATGCTGGCCCTAACAGAGAGGGAAAACAAAACAAAACAAAAAACTGTTATTATGAAATAAAATAAAAAATCTTCTTCATCTGAGAGTCCACTGGTCTTTCCTGAAAGCCAAGTCATTTTTCCATCTAATAAATGCACAAGTAAAAATCAAGAAAGCATAAACATGGGTAAAAGTTTCCTCATAGAGTTGACAAGATTATTCACAGAGACAGACTTCTTGGTCTCAATTTTCTCAGCATCCTCAGAGTTTACTGTGTGGACACTATGATCACAGAAAGAATCTCAGGTGCCAAAGCCAGCAATTCAAGTTGTTTCTGGTGGAAGTCAATGCCCTCCTGTAGTCAAATGAATGAACTAGTAGAAACCACTGCCTTGGTCAGTTTCCCCTCTCCTGTATCTGGCCTTCAGCACTTCAGTAGGTGCTTAGAGAGCACTTACCAGGCACCAGCTCCCAGCTGATATGGGAACCACTAGAAGTCTCTCCAGAGAAACCCAGTCTGACCCAGTGTTTCTGACTTCAAGCCTCATTTCCATTAATCAGGTAGCTGGTGAAATTGATAGACTGCAAACTCCATGAGGGCAGGAACCATGCCTTGGTCATTACAGTGTCCCTAGTACTTAGCATAGTGCCTGGAGCCTGGAGCGCTCTCAATGATCTACGCTGCTTTGTCATCTGCTCTGATAATGAGAGTTTCTAGATGTCAAGGGCTGTGTTTTGTTCATTTTTGTATCCACAAAGGGATTAGCACTGTATTTAACAATAGTAAACTGAAGAAAAAAAATTGTGTGGAATTACATTTCTTCTTTTTCATCAGAAGTGACTTAGTCTTGCTGACTTTCTTTCTATGCCTTTGTGTGTTGCCTCTTTGTTTGCTTACTTGATTTTTTTGCCTCACTGAGAATGTAAGGTCTGTGAGAACATCGGCTTGTGTTTCTTCATCTTTGATATTTCTTTTGCAACCAGCCCAATTCTGATATCTAGAAGTAGGCCAAGAAGTGGCTTTTGGAAGAATAAGTGAATATAATAGTTATTTCGGATTTGTGTTAAAAGGCGTCTTTGCACAATTTAGTAGAAAAAGCACTGGAGTCTTAGTCCCAGTTTTGCAGCTAACTGGGTAGTGTAACTCTGAAGTCACATCCCCACTTTCAGCTTCAGTTTATAACCTGGAAAATTAGGATAATAATACACACTCTACCTTTATCAAAAGAAATCATGATCTAATCTGAATTAGATCATGAAAATGAATACCTTTTAAAAAGTGAAAAATTTTAAATAAAAATTAATATTTTTATCAAGGAATTATATATATATATATGGAATTAAATGGACAAGAAATATTATCCTAATATACTCCAAGACAACAGTTTTCACTCCCATACTTATCCACACTGCTATGCAATTCAGTCAGCGCCAAATCACTACCCACACACCTGGTTGTCCTTGTTATTGTGGCTTTGCAACCTTCCCATCACTCAGCTTATCTAAATATTCTCCTGTGTCTAAAATCAGTTTTTAGAATCTCCAAAGAGCTTGCTTTCCAACATCCCCCAGAAACATGCATTTCTCACCTTACTGAGCCAAACTATCCCCCAGTGTTCATCCTCTCTCCAAGAAAAGTTTTTATTCATTTGGTCATTGGTCAACATTTTTCTCAGCTGTGTATTTCTCAAAATGTATGTTCTATTCTACCACTTTCTTAAACTAATGCTATTTTCACCACTGGCCAAACTTTGTATTTGAATTTGAATCTTATTTGAATTTTACATTCTAATTTGGCAATACCTTTGTAATCAGAAATACCAGTGATAGTACTCACCATTCAGTGTACAAAGTATATAAAATACACATGCTCCATATCTATTAAGTGATGAAAATTTTCTAGGTGATTCCATTATAAAATTAAACATTTTTAGAAGAAAATGTTTCTTTAGTAGATTGAGAAGAAAACATTCCAGGGAATGACCAACCCAGTGATGTCATGTTACTGTATATATAAATTTTTATAGATGATTACAACTATAATCATCTACAATGTGAACATTTCTTTTGAAGTGCTAATAAGTATGAAATATTCTCTTCAACCTCAGATTAAATATTCACCCTCAGTCCCCCTCATTTCCCCTGAAAAACAATGACATTAAATTGCCTGATCTTTGCATTCTCTTTGATTTATTTTATTTTTATTTATTTTCCTTTGAGATGGGTTGGGTACTTGCGATGGCTAATAGTGCAGAGCTGCAATTCTAGGCACTATCAGCAGGTGTTTTAAATAACACATTGTGTGGATTATTTAAAAACTTAATTTAAGGTATATGATAATATAGTACTGGTTTGTATTTTTACAAACTCATATTTTAAAGCTCCATTCTTAGCTCAGAGCTGAGCCATTAAAGTTCAATAATGTAAGACAGCAAGAATGCTAAAGCTTGGTACTAAACCTATTCAGTAATATGAAACAGAATTTGAGATCAGGAAAGAGGTGGTCCCACAACTGGGAATTAAAATCAAAATGGATTTGAGCAGATAAAGCTGCATGTCCAAAGGAAGTTGATGGGAAAACTTGAAGCTGCCAGAAATTTTCTGCTACTGCAGATCCTGCCAGATTCAAGCCAAGCATAGAAAAATAAGCAGAAAACCTCCTTCATCACTGCCTGTGAAAGAATGTTGAGTCCAAGAGACGAGTAGAGAAAGACCTCTATAGATTAGGACCCATTAATATACACTGACTTGGCAAACCAAGACCTAGAGGCAAGGACAGACCACAGGACCACCAGACGATTTACTCCCTTGGATCCTACTGGTGGCAAAAGCTGTTCCCAGGGTCCACTTCCCCATACAGAAAACTACTTCATAGGAACTGAAAATTATATGGCAATATACATCAGAGTCCTTGCACTCTGACCCTGTAATTTCACTTCTAGAAATTTCTTCATTCTTAAAAAAACAATCAAGTACGCACGAAGATTCGTTTTTTTAAATGTTGGTGAGAGCTTTATTTAAATGAGTGGAAAAGGAAAAGAAACCCCAATGTCTAACAAAGGAGTTGATTTAAAAACTGGGGGCACATTTGTCTAATGGATACAACCAATAAAAATCATTTTATCTAAACTTCTGCTTCCAGCCACGCCGAAATAACAGGGACCAGATTTACCCTTCCACTTGAAACAACAGCAACTGAGAAAGCTCCAGACAAATGACATAAATCAACGATTTCCAAAACACGGTACCTCCAGCAATAAATGACCATGATCCTGAAAGATGGGAAGCAAATGAGGCGAGCCCTAACATTGCAATAGCTTATTGCCTTGAGAGAGTTTCTAGGCCACAGCACAAAGAGAGGAAACTGAGGCAGAACCTGGTAGGCTCCCTGAGTTGAGGCAACGGAGCTGAGACGGAGAAGACTAAGGCAGCTAAAGTTCATAAGACAGAATACGCGAGAGGAGAGAGGGGCACAGAGAGGACCTAGAGATCTGCCGAGGGTGCCCTCAAGTATTCAGCAGAACGCTCATCTGCGCACGTGTGTGGAAACTACCCGAGGGCGGGTGGCGGCAGCGGGGAATAACCATTCAAAAAGATTAAAGGAAAGAGGGCCTCTTCAAGTATGTCTAGAATTTAGAAAAGATTTTATTGCTTAACCAAATATTTCTTAATTCTTTAATTAATATTTCATACATTTCATTTTCTCTGGCTCTAGTCACTTATCATTGTCCATTTTCAAACAAAGAATCATTTCATATATTGAGGAAACAATATATGAACAGCCTGTCTGGCTTAGTTAAAGAGTAAAGGCAAGAGACCAGGTGTGGTGGCTCATGTCTGTAATTCTGGCACTTTAGGAGGCAGAGGCGGGCGGGTTACCTGAGGTCAGGAGTTCAAGACCAGCTTGACCAACATGATGAAACCCTGACTCTACTAAAAATACAAAAAAGTAGTTGGGTGTGGTGGCACATACCTGTAATTGCAGCTATTCCAGAGGCTGAGGCAGGAGAATCACTTGAACGTGGGAGGCAAAGGTTGCAGTGAGTGGAGATTACGTCACTGCACTCCAGCCTGAGCGACAGAGCAAGACTTCATCTCAAAAAAATAAAAAAATAAAAAGGAAAGACAAGAATAAGTATCACCCATATGACATGACCAAAGTTTTTGGTAAACCTAGGGTTTATTTTTCTGTTGTCAGTAATATAATTACCCTTAAAAACTAGTTTTTATTTCTCATTCCTGAACTCATTTACATATAATGTCAAAGTATGATAAATTCAAACTATGCTGACACCTGTACGAATGTGGCTTTGCATGATATAAAGTCTTTATACTTTCACCAACTTCAAACCTCAGTTTCTACTGTTATAAAGTTCATTTCACTATCTCTTGTGACCATTTAAATACTTTCACATATTTCATCTCATTTTTCATCTTCTAGGGCTGAGGACTCCTAATTCTTAAGAACATTTCCGTTATCCCTATAATTACTGTTGTGTCTCTCCAGGCATTCTTTTTTAGTGAACAACTGTCATTAATGACTTCCAGACAGGATTCAAACACCATCTCCACATTTATCCTTCCAAGTGCTGTGACTACTGCCTTGCTAACTACATTTTCCAGGCTCCCTTGCAGCCAGGGTGCAGACCTGTATTCAGCCAAGTATTTGATTGGGAGATGAGCCATCTGAGGAACAGGCTAGGCAGGGGCATCCCTTTTCTTGGTTTAGGGGCAGTGGAGGCCACGTGGTCTGGGTTAGGCAGCAGCAGCATCTTCTTGATTAGGCCAGGAGCAGTAACTTCCTGTTTGGGCCCGTTTGGCTGCATATTCTGTTGCTGGCAGCACTGGAGGCAGCTGGCATAGGGATAGGACTGCAGCCTTCTTACGAGGCTGATGGATGGGTGGTTCTGGGCATCACTCCTGGAAGTTGAGCCTAGAATCTTTTTCTCCAATCTGCCCAATGATTCTATGGGCCTTCTGCCTCCCCAAATCCTGATCTGCTTACGCTAGGTAAAGCGATTTCCTTTCTTTCTTGTCCCTTAGCACACAGACCTCTCACATGTTTAGTCTGAGACCCACCACAGCTTTCATTCCAGCTTCCCTTAAGCTGAGTATCAGACCTGGTTAACTTTTTCACTGCAGTACACTTGGCTCATTTCAATGAGGATGAGTTCATGTTTATAGTGATTTCTGGTTCCTTTGCTTGGAAATCCTAAAAGATAGAAAAGAGCCTCCAGTTGCTGCAGACACAGGCATGAGATATACTGAAAACTCTCCAAAAGTGTCTCTTGGAATGTTTCTTCATTACTTCACTAGGTTTCTTTCTAACCTTCAAAGCTAGTAAGGACCTTGGATTAAAAGGGCCATTGAATTTCTAGTTTAGTTAAGAAATATTTTCCTCATTTCACGGGAGTGGGGAAGCAGTGCAGACTAAACTTAGAGCTCACATGATGTTGTTCTTACCAGTTCAAATCAAATCACGGTTTCCAGTCGCTTGGCTAATATTTATCCTTCTTTAAGTCTTGATGAAATGTCTCTTCCTCAATGAACACTTCTCTGACCCTCAACCTAAATTTGTTCCCCTCGTGTTACTGTTTTAAAGAGCCCTGTAATTTCTATGTATTTCTGTGTGATTATTTGTATAATATCTGTCCTTCCTATTAACCTCTAAGTTCCACTAAATGCTGTGTGTTCAGAATAGTGCCTGGCACAAAGGAGTATGACAAATAGTGATGAATGAATGAATCTGAGCCATCAGACATGTATCTTACTTTGTGTTGGGCTGTCCCTCAAGTGTAGATATTCCTAGTGACAATCCCATTAATTCAAACACTGACTGGAGAGGATTGAAAACATATGGAGCAATGCTTTTGGAACTGAGGCTGTAGTCCAATATGAGTGGAGATAAAAAATGAAGACTTCAAAAAGAGAATTCACATAAAAGCAGGTATCAACATGGAAAACTGCAGAGGATGCTTGTATACACAGTGGGCACAGCAGCAGCATTAGACCAATCACTTCCAAACTTGAGGCTCCAGGCTGAGGTGACAGATCAGAGTGAGCCAAGCACCGTGGGACAATGGGAACACTTAGATTTCTGACATTGAAATTTGCTGATTCTTCTACTAATGTGTAGCCTTACCCAAAGTCAGATCTAATAACATGTAGCCTTACCCAAAGTCAGGTCTGGTCTTTGTCTCAGTTCCTGGGAGATAACCTCTGAAGGCTCGGAATTTCCTGAATTGTTGGCATGTCTTTATAATTGATGGTGGGGTCCTTGGACCACACTTAATAGTTTCTGCTATCAGGATGACTCATTGAGAGGCTGGCCACACTCAATGGTCTCAGGATGGGGGCTGGCCATGCCAGAAAGACCAACCATATAACTTAGGGTGGAGGGTTTGAGTCACAACCTAGAGACTGAGTTCAACCACACAGGCTATCAGTCATCCAATATAATGAATATAATGAAGCCCCAATAAAAACTCGGGACACCAAAGCTCAGCTGAGTTTTCCAGACTGGCAATATTCCATGGGTATTGTCACGCCCTGATGCTGGGAGGGTAACTCATCCCTGAGGACAGTCAAGTTTCACATTTGGAACCCTACCAGACTCTGCCCTATGCATCTCATCCCTTGACTGCTTTTAATGTATCCTTTCTCTGTAATAAACGAATCACATGTATACTAGGTTTCAATGAGTTCTATGAGTCATTCTAGTGAATTATGGAATCTGATTTAGGAAATACCCAACCTTGCCATTGGTGCCAGTAGTGAGAGTGGTCTCGCATGAACTTATCTCCCCTTTGTAGTTGAGTCCTAGCTGCTTACAGTTGGGGGCAGAAGTCTTATGTAGATTTAGTCTGGAGGTCTATGCCCTTAACCTTGCAGTTTGGCTAACTCTGCGTAGCTACATTTTGTATTGAGCAACTCTATATGAATAAAAGAAGTTTTGTTCATATAATGCCTAAATAGCAAATCAAGTATATCAAGAAAGTTTTTTAAAACTTAAAAGTAGGCAAGTCAACTGGTAATAAAGTAGGCAAGTCACAAGGTAATTAAATGCCTACGTTTCAATGATTACATGTGTTGCCTAGAACATATGCATATATGAGATCATCATGTTAAAATATTTCTAACACATGGGCTGGCAACACCTAACAATAATAATAATTAGTAATTGTCTAGTTCTTACTACTAACTGGTTTCTATTCTGAGTGTTCTACGTATATTAACTAATTTAATTCTCATAACAACTCTGGTTATTAGCCAAGTTTGTAGAAGCTGAGGCAGAAGGAGGTTAAATACTTTGCCCTATGGCACACTCCCAAAATTTGAATCCAAACCATGTAACTCCATAGCTCATGCTCTTAACCAATGCCCCATATAGCTTCTCAGAAGGCGATCACTTGAAATTTCTCTCTGATCTTATAGAAAGGTGTTAGTAGACTGGTTATCTTAACATTATATGAACATGTCAGAGGCATTTGAACCACAGCAACTCCATCTTGAATAGGGGCTGGGTAAAATGAGGCTGAGGCCTACTGGGCTGCATTCCCAGGAGGCTAATGCATTCTTGGTCACAGGATGAGACATGAGATTGACACAAGATACAGGTAATAAAGACCTTGCTGATAAAACAAGTTGCAGTAAAGAAACCTGCTAAAATCCAACAAAACCAAGATGGCGACAAGAGTGACCTCTGGTCGTCCTTATTGCTACACTCCCACCAGTGCCACGACAGTTTACAAATGCCATGGCAATGTCAGGAAGTTGCCCTATCTAAAAAGGGGAGGCATGAATAATCTACCCCTTGTTTAGCACATATAATCAAGAAATAACCATAAAAATGGGCAATCAGCAGCCCTCAAGGATGCTCTGTCTGTGGAGTAGCCATACTTTCATTCCTCTACTTTCTTAATAAACTTTCTTTCACTTTACTCTATGGACTCACCCTGAATTCTTTCTTGCATGAGATCCAAGAACCCTCTCTTGGGGTCTGGATTGGGACCCCTTTCCAGCAACAAAGAGATGTGTACTTTATTTCTGAAAATACTTTTTTGCTTTGTTATCGTTCTCATGTTAGGCCAGTAGCTCAAGAAGTCCTGGTCTCCTTCCTGTATTGGAAAAGGGAGTTCACAATGAACACAAAAGAAGAAAGGATAAATTTGGAAATTCCTCTGGAGACAATAGAATGGAAAAAGAGGGTTTTGAGTTTGGGTTATGACTTTTGAGTTTAAAAATAAATCTATGCCTCAAAAATTTCTCTTAGAATATATGTGAATACAAAAACCAATTATGCAACCCCAGATTTAATGCAAATTTCTTAGTTTCTGGGAATTTCTGGGGTGATGGAGACAAAAGCAAGAAAGCAAGACATCAGTGAAGATCTCTGTGCTCATCTCCACATACCCTCCCAGCAGTGGGGTGGGAGGAGGCAATTTTTAGACCCCAAATAGGATGTTAGGAATCTGAAACTAGAGGAGATTGACAACTAATTCCTCTCAGAAAGACTGAGTGACAATATCCTGCAAGTTTCCACCAGGCCAGAGACAGCTGTGCGGTAGTGCCAATAGGCCCAGAGAGCCCGAGACAGCCCCATTCTGTCAGATTGGAATTAGAGTAGTTGAATTTTTACATGCACACAAAAAGCATAGAAATTAACAGAGAGAGACTTAGTGGACCTGGATGGGTGTCAATATTATAATAAAAAGGATGAAGAGCATGTAGATTAACAGCCAGAGACCTACAGGGACTCAGACATCAGGACATAGAAACAATAATGTCCCAGACTGGAGTCTAAGCACTGCACCCCAACAGACGCCAGTACGGGCCAGGTGTCCCCAACCAATGCCAGACCACCATTTAAGGCCTCTACACTCCACCCCAAAGATGGCGAGGAGGAAACCTGAACTGATGGAGGACATCCTGAATTGACTTAGAAAGTCATGATTTTACTGAGAAAACCCTGTATTTACTTAAAGCAAGCTTTCCGACACCAGGCAAAGTGGTTACCACAGTTAGAAATTAGGCTGTTATAGAAAATAAAGCTGTTCTGGATTGAACATCTGAGTAAATTACAAAACATTTACCCGCTACATCTCTATTCACCAGATAGCAATGCTCAAGCATTCCTCTGCCCCTACACAAATGACAAATGACATTCACGTGTATTACATATCCCCTCAGGCCTAACTAGGGCTGTGTGCTGTTTCCAGGACCAAAACATCACAACTGAAAACCACTCACCTGGATACTTGCTCTAAAAAATAGCTTGGATTAGTATGGACCTTGGTGTAACCCTCAAATATGGGACTCTATCACTAGAGGTACCAGAGGACCACATTCTCTGTTAGGGGACCTTGATGACAGTATATTACAATGAAGGCAGTGATTGGCAAACAGCAGCTTCAAATAGGCATGCAAACAAACATTGAGAAACAGTAAGCACATAAGATAACTCATTTAGACACTTTTATATGCAGCATGTATAGGATTTAAAATAACATTCCCAAGTTAAACCGAAACCATTACTATGTAAATGCCACAGCCAAGTCAAATGAAATAGTAAATACCAGCCTTGCAAATTGGTCTCCCTCAAGGGCACTCAAAAGAGTTAGACTGCATGCTGCTGTCTTAGGAAATGTCCTCCTCTCTATCAATCATTTCTGTTTTGACATCAAACCCATTGACCAGCATATGTTTTGGAATTTCTGAACAATTGACTTTCAAGGACTGGCATTCATTCTGCACTTTCTTAGAAACCTTACAGGAGCCACTGTTGCCAATAAAATAAAATAAAAAAACACAAACATTATAAATCTAACCCCAAAATGAGATTGCTTCAAAAGAGAATGGACACCCCACTCCCTACATTGCTCGTACACATCTGTGTTGATTCTCTCGGTGAATTGGCCCATGCAAGCAGGAGATCATCAATCAGCAGGTGTCACCAAGCGCAAGTCAGAATTGCTCAACAGAAAAATTGAGTCTTTTTTTATTCCCTATTGTCACCTACTAAAATGTAAGTTGCTTGTTGATCTCATCACACTGAGTTATGTTTCGGTGAAGTGTTGAAAAGGCCCAGCCTGCACATATTCTTGAAATTTCAAAATAAAGGCTCAGTGAACAGATGTTTACTTTCTCCCAACAGCTCTTTGTGGAAATGAATTTTTTATGAGCCAAAAGTATCTTTGATTCATCCCTGATTAAAAGTCAAGTTAAAACTAAATACCATATACTTTTTGAAAGACATTTTAGAAAGTTATTGACACAAGGACTTTTGAGACTGAAAATCATGGGTTAACAATAAGCCTTTGTTTGGTGAAACAAAAGAACAGTACAGGACAGAGGTAAAAAGCACAGGCTCCAGGGCCAGACTCCCTGGGTTCAGATTCTTCATATTTCAGCTCTGTGACCTTGAACAAACTACCCCAGTTAATCATAACTTCAGTCTTTTTTTAAAAATGGGATATTAAATAATGGGTATTAAATAACAGGGTTGCCATAGAGGAAAATATAAGGTAATATTTATATGCACATAAAACAGTGCCTGGCACAGAGCCGGTGTTCAATTAGTACTAGCTATTTTTTGGATACAGGTAGATAAAAGAAGCATTTAATGAATAGTTACATGCCCATTAACATAAAATGTAAGCCACATCCATATTCTGTAGCTTATGGTGACAAAGTTTTCTGCTCACGTATTAACTAAAAGGAGCGAAGAGCTTCCCTATAATATGGAAAATTTTATCCTAATGGTTCCAAAGGACTGTTTTCTAGGAATGTTTGCTACAGAAACCTCACTGGTTAGATGTTTGCTGGAGCACACTGTGGTTATTCATTGTCATTGCGAACTGTGTTTACCATGGGAGGCCGTTCTGACTCACCACTTCGTGACTCACCAATTAGTAAACAGCTAAATGTCGCATGGCTGATTTAGGTGTAATTTACTGCGTCAATATAAAAGGACGCTGCAGATTCTACTAAAATCGAGAACATAGCTAAAGGCACTTTTCATTGTAAAAATGAATTTTACAAAACAAGATGACTCTGACAGAGTTACTTTAAAATACAATGCAATATGTCTATTTTAAATGACAACAATATCTCCTGTCTGACAGCATTCAACTTACTTTCAGATTTATTCGGTGTTTTCTCAACTTCATGAGCACTTGAAAATCCATAAAAGAGGGAAATATGTCTTGTTTCATTTTCAATAGTTATATCAAGGATGATTTTCAAAAGTATTTCATATTTACCATGTTTTCAACAAGTAACTCTTAACAATACTCTGAGAGTACGATCGTGATGATAGGTAAAAATCAGGATCACTCCCTTTTCATCTTAACCTGTGTAGAGCAATGTAATGTGCCCTCTTCCCAAACCCTCTGACTCCATGAGGGATGAGACACAGAGGGTGTGGCTGAGGGCTCCTAGGCCCGGGACTTCTTGGCTGATGTCCTGGCCTGCAATCCAGGGCTTGCAGGTGATCAAACAGGAAAGGAGAAATGAGGGAGGCACAGTGCTACGAGCAGGCCTGTGTTTTGACTGGGAATGGTGGTTAGCAGATGCTCAGATGTGTCCCTTCTCCCTCACACTCACCTTTGGCTTGGTTCTTAACTCCTGCCCACCCCTCCCTAAACCCTCTGTGGAGGTCCCTAAGAACTCTCAAAGAACTGAGCGAGTCACAGACACCCAGCAAGCAGTCTCCAGAGAGGCCTCTGTGCATGAAGACTTCCCAGAAGGATGCCCACTCTTCCTACCTGGCCTGGGAACTCAAAATGGGCACAAAAGCTGAAGACTGTGAGAGAGGGTCAGGTTACAGGCCAGAAACTGACAATAAGATTGATGTTCAAATAGCTGAATTATTGATTCTTATCCTGAGATCCACTCCTCATTTTCAGTCTTGCGTTAAACCTCAGTGAGGGGTGTTTTGTCTTGTGTTCTATCTATTGGTGGATGGATCCCAACTTTTCCGAATATGGGGACGTACTTTTTAAAGCCAAAAATTTTGCAGATAGTAATGGATTTTTAACATCCATTGATTAACAAAGTACTATGAACACAGTAACACTTTTAAATAAATTTGCTTTCATTTTTTTTAACTAAACATAATACATGTATGTGTATATTTAAACTTATCACAGTGCCTGGCACAGTGAAAGCACTCAACAAATATTAGCTATAATTATTGCTACTGCTGTTGCTTACTCAATCTATAGGTAATGCCTGGTATACATGTGGATTCTTAGAGTCCTTATAGAACACAACAACACATAAACTATACTAGGCTCTAAATCTTCTCCCCCAGGAACTTCATCCTATGCATACTTCACCAGCAACAGCAGCATTTAGCACTGTCTTGCTGTAGAAAAATTCTTGATAAATTAATTGAATTAAATTTATGTCACATAAAATGTCATGAAGAGATGGAAGTGTCTTGGTCCTGTATCTTAGCATTTTCAAACCTCTCCATTGGTTTTTTTTTAATGTATAGATTTCACCTGTGTAAAAATTAAAAATAAGAAAACTGATTCTAATGCTCTTCATGAAAGGCAGGAAAAGCCTTCTTGGAAAGCAATAGTTATGGGAGAGTTCTGCCAGAATTTGTTCTCAGTATGACATGAGAACAATTTTATTCTAGGAACTAGAGGTGCTGAGGACTCAGCTTCTGACCTACCCTAGGTCATAAACATCACTGGACTAATGGCCAACTGAGAATAATCTAAGCTCTTGTCCTTTTATAACAGACCTGGTTATGTCCTAAAAAGTAAGAGCATTTATAAATAAATAAGAATGTTTAACAGTTCAATAGAGCAACATGACTTTCCAGCTCCTCTCTGAACAGGTGACATCTATTTCCCCATCCCTTGAATCTCAGTTGGCCTTGTAACTTATGTGGATCAATAGAATGTGGCAGAAGTGACAGCTGTGCAAGTTCTGAGCCCTCACCTCAAGAGTCTTTGCACTCTGTCACCTGCTCTCTTGGACCTCGGCTTTTTTCCACTTGAATAAACCGAGGCTAACCTTCTGGAAGAAAAGAGACCATATGAAACAGAACCACATCAGCCTGAGGCCCTGGACATGTGAGACAGCTGAAGATCAGCAAAGCTGACCTAAAACTGAGTGACAGTTGACCTCAGATGCATGAGAATCTAGCCAAGGCTGAAAACATTCGGTTGAATCCCACCTCAATTTCTGACCCAGAGATAGCAACTAATGTACAATATCATGATTGTTATGCAGTCATTAGAAAGAATATATTAGATAAATGTGTATTGGCCTGGAAAAGGTATCGTCTAAGTATGCTTAATGATTATCCATCTTAAAAAAAAAATACAGAAATAGGGTTGTAGAACAAAGGTCCTGGTCATACTGAGCTGAGACTTCTGTTGATGAAATAAAACACGTATGAGATGATGAGGAAATAACTCAACCAACAAGAAAATGCTTTACAACCAAGGGACTTATTAAATAAAATGGGTGCACCTTTTATGATACCAATAAGTATAATAGTACCCTAACACAGTAGACACATTTCTGTTGTCTGTAGTTATCCTTCAGAAAGCCTTCATGGGAGAATCTTTAAATGACCTCAGAGAGCGAGGGTTTATGTAAATAAAGAATTAAGTCAGTGTGGGTAGAGGTTCAGCACCAGGGTGCAGGAAGTTATGTGAAGATTGTGGTATGGGGCTCATATCTAGAAACAGAGAGTGGCCCCACGTCAGCCTATGAGGGAGGAGCCAGGCCCCGCCTCAAGGGTCTCCTTCAGGAAGATCTCTGTGGGAAAGGAGCAGGGGTTCCAGGTCTTTGGCAAAGCCTGTGCTTGGGCAATCCATCAACACAGTTAGTACAGGGCCCACAGATAACCTCTGACCCTTCTCACATTTATTTTCTCTGCCTGGTACTTCCTCTAAGGAGCATCCTGCCACTCACCAGCCCCTACCAAACACACACACACATGCACACACACACACACACACACATACACACGCTCATACTCTATTTGCTCATAATCATCCATCAGGTTTTAACTTAGATAGCACTTCTTCTGGGAACTTTCTCTGGTGAGAGATCCTCTTATGTGGCTCTTGACCTACCAAACCAGAAGCAGTTGTGCAATTAGTGATCATTATTCTCTTATTTATTGTAGTATCTCCAGCACTTAGCACAACATCTGCAGACAGTGGGCATGCACTGAAAAAAAATACTTTTTGAATCAATGAATTAAATAGCTAGTTTTCATTCACCCTGAGAAAATACCAAGCATTTGTCTTAAGAATGTCAATGTCACAGGCCAGAAGGTATAAAGGAGGAAGCAAGGAAACAAAATCAACAGACAGAGCCTTGGCAAAATCTGCTGTTCGCCAGTCCTCCCAGAAACTCCATTTCCTGTTCTGGGGAAGCAATGCCAAACAGCTCCAGGAACTCTGTATATGGTCTGTCAAGTATCCAAGACAGAAGGGAGACTTTTCAAAAGTGGAAGCCCAGCCTGCTTGCTCCAGTCTGGACTATGCTGGGCTCTATTTTCCTAGTCAGGAATGGCCCCAACCTGGGACTGTGTCTCCTCTCAGGCTCTGAGGCCTTGGGAATGGAGGAATGTCATATCTGCCAGTGGTTTAGGTCTGTATTGTGAAGAATTAACTTTCCCAAACAGAGATCTGGCCTTCGCCCTCAGCTACTGGGTGGTGATTCCTAAGCTCCTGGATTGTCCTGCCAGATAGGAGTATCTTTGTTTGCCTGAGGGCTTTGGCCACCAGTCAGTCTAATAACGTGATATATGATGGGGCTTTGGAACATGCCATGTGAGTTCTGACCTCTGGAGGAACCAGAGATCTTTAGCTAGAACCTCCAGGAGGGGCTGGAGGTTAAAGGTCAGCCATGTGGGCAGCGTGTGATAAAGCTCCAGGAAAAACTCTGGACACCAAAGGCTCAGTTGAGCTCCTATCCTCCGCAACACTCTGTGAGTTCTGTCACACAACATGGCTGCGAGGAGGTAACACACCCAGGTCTCCCTGGGAGAGGACAACCAGAAGCTTCATGTTTAGAACCCGCCCAGATTTCAACCAATGCTTCTCTCCCTTTGGTTGGTTCTGATTTGTATCCTTTTGCTCTAATAAACTATGATCGTGATCACTTTCCTGAGTTTTGTGTGTTGTTTTATGGAACTATCAA
Organism: Nomascus leucogenys; assembly: GCF_006542625.1. Lineage (NCBI taxonomy): Eukaryota > Metazoa > Chordata > Mammalia > Primates > Hylobatidae > Nomascus > Nomascus leucogenys. The sequence continues at coordinate 40,942,897 of NC_044402.1, read as the reverse complement.
GCCTGAGGGAGCATGGGAACTCCCAGATTTGTAGCCAGCTATTCAGAAGTAAAGGCTGCCTGGGGACCCAGAACTTGTGGCTGATGTTTGCAATGAGGGCAGTCCTGTGGAGGACTGTGCCCTTAACCTGTGAAGCATGGCCACCTCCCGGCAGTTGCTGTCAGAACTCATTGCAGGGCCACTCAGGGAAGTGTGGGAAATTGAACCAATGATGCCTGACACCAGGGCTTCCTGACTATCCTCTAGCAAGTCTGTCAGGAGATGCCCCTGTTCACTTCCCTGTAGGTTCCAGCAAGGCTCAGAGGGTCATCAGTTCTATCAACAATATCTGTGCAGAAGAGAGTAGCTGTGATTTTATTTTAGTCTGAAAGAACACTGTTTGTTGTTGATTAACACCTAAATATTACAAACAGCCTCTCAGTGTGAGATTTATCTTATTCTCCTGTGTAATTAGAATGATTATTCAACAAATGGATGTTATCCAGTGAACTTCCAGAAAGAAGCCAAATTTATCAACCTCATCAACTCACACTTACAGCCAGGGATCTATATTCCTGTGCTCTCAGAGAAGGCATGGAGCATGGACTGATAGCAAAAGACCAACAAAAAACCCAGAAGCCAGTCAAAAATGGCCCAGGCTGCAGGATCCTGGAAAGACCTGAAAACACACGAGGAAAAGGCTGGGAAATAGGAATGGTGAGTGTACCTCTGCGGTCTGGAGAGGAAACTACTGGTTATTTTAGGAAAAACATTCCCATGAAGGGGCTCAGGGAAAAAAGAAAGTAATGGTATCCAGGCCTTATTCTCAGAAGCATTCTCCTCCCTGAATCCAGTACCTGAGGTAACTGAGCAGCAGATAAAAATAGCATTTTCTGGAAACAAAGCAAAACATTTTAAAAAAAAATAGCCTACTCTCTAAGCTTTGTCTCCCAGTGGAACTCAGGAACCAAGCCAGCTTCTCCAGCTGTGCACCTTGGCTATGTGTCTCAGATGGAACATTTCTGACTTCATTCCCTCCTCCTCCCACATCACTTGGTAAGGAGGGTGGGCCAGGACAAGCAACTCAGACAGCTGTTCCTACAGCTGGCCTTACTACACTCCCCCAGGCCTCACATACATGCACCTCTGGACACTGCCTGCCTGCACTAAACCATATGGCCTAGTGCAACAGACCATTCTTTCAAGCTGTCTCTCTCCTACTCACAACCATCCCAGGAGTCCTCTTAAAACTATTTTTTCTGAGAACACATTGTGCTTTGCCACACTGTTCCATTTATCTCTTGGTGGCCATTCCATTTGCCTCAGCAACTCTCTATCCCATTTTTTAGTACTACCCCTGGAGAAGGCAATCTTGTTCACCTTGCCAACTCTAAATCCTTATCGCAATCATGTTGCTTTAGATTGCATTTATGTGTGGATAGGTGTGGATAGGTGTTTGGCATTGTGTTAGATGCCAAAGATACAGTGCTAAGGAAAAAACATACCTGACAACAGATTTTATTATATTCTAACGGGAAAGACAGGATAAACAGATATATAAACAATGTATATGCAGGTTAGGATGAGTATCATGAAAGCAATAAATAAGAGGCTGAAGGGTTCAATTTAAGTTGGGCGGCCAGAAAATGCTTTTCCTTCTTCTGAGAGAAATGAGTGAGGGGCACAGAGAAGTCCGAATTGTTACACTAATGAATATTTCTGTGCTTGAAAACACAAAACAAGGGGAGATGAGGTTCCACTCAACAGAGGTATATACACATCAATTACATGACCCAGAAAACCTGATTCAGACACACCTTGCTGACACTACTCCATAGGGAATGTCATTTTTACTTGTGCACATCTACCACACCTCCATTTTCACTCTCCCTGAGATAAGAGGATGTGCATTTGCACTGTGTCTGCCTAGCGAAATTGTACTCTCTGCTGAATAAAGCACAGTTAGCTGATATTCACGAACACCAAGTCTCTCTTTATAATGATACTTTAGAGAGCTGTGCTAACCGACCAGCACTCTGGATACTTATGAGCAGATGTCTGGTAGCAATGGAACCTCTCATGACCACCCAGGCTCTAAATTACTGTTCAGCTCAGCAGCTCATTATCACCTTCCTGGAGTTAGAGCTCCAACATAAGAATAAATATCTCCATCTAGAATTATCACTTTTTAAATCAAAACCTATATTCAGCTTGAGAGTATAAATATCAAAATTCCAGGGCATTTTTTCTAACTTTGCTTGGGAGATTTTAGTAAAATTCCAGGACTGATCCCTGAAAGTACAATCTGGGAACAGAAACTAATGTGGTGTCACACCACATGAAGTTAACCTTTTTTTCTTATGCAATTCTATCAAACTTCAAGGAAATTCTTTGGAAATCTGTGCACCACTACATTTAAAACAAAATAGGTCTATCATTAAATGCCTAGTAAAGGTTAACCTTACAGTGTGATCGAGGTGCTATGCAGATCTGAGACAGCTGGATTATTCCTGAATGAGAAAGAAACACAGGATGAATAAGTCACACTAGTGGCAATAGCAACTTCTGGGAAACACCATTTTCTGGCAGCTGTTGCTTTCATCAACACTTTCTCAGCAAAATTGCCACAGCCATTTCTGAGAGCTTAGAAGCACTGCTAGGAATCTCTAATATGAGTCTGTATAATGGGAATTCCTATTGGCTGGAGCCACCTTTGCATATAGGAGATGATGATGAGCTAAGGGAATCTTTCAATGATTCATTCAAAACATGTATATCTGCCATGTGATAAACATTATAGGCAGCGCCATAGTATAAACTTGAATAAGGCATAATCCCTGCCCCCAGGGAACTCACATCCTTGACATGCCTAGCACAAAAACACAGAATTATAATAAAAGTTGTCAAGAAGAAGATATGGGTGGCACATTATGCAAGCAGAGAAAAAGGGACTGCCTTATTCATTTAGAAGCTACTGACCCTATCTAGAGATTGTTGGTCTTCCAGTACATCTAAATATTCTTCAATCATAAAATGCCATGAAGCTAGAAGTACAAAATGCTGTGTTATCAGTTAAGCCCCCTTTTTTTTCTTTTTTTTCTTTTTTTTTGTTTTCTTGAGACAGAGTCTCACTCTGTCACCCAGGCTGGAGTGCAGTGGCATGATCTCAGCTCACTGCAACCTTCACTTCCCAGGTTCAAGCAATTCTCCTGTCTTAGCCTCCCGAGTAGCTGGGATTACAGGTGCATGTCACCATACCCAGCTAATTTTTGTATTTTTAGTAGAGACTGGGTTTCACCATGTTGGCCAGGCTGGTCTTGAGGTCTTGAACGCCTGACCTCAGGTGATCCACCTGCCTTGGCCTCCCAAAGTGCTGGGATTATGGGATTACAGGTGTGAGCCACCATGCCCAGCCAGTTAAGCCTCTTAAAAAATGTCTTGAATTATAACAAACACATGATGCCTATCTTCCCCCATATCTTTATACTGACAAAATTAGGTTCAAAATCAAGGCATGGTCACCAGAAATCAGGTCAGAGGGATCAAGAAAACAAGGACAGTGAAGTGCTTTCACTTCCATACAGGTGATAAATATTTCCTAAAATACAGGTAGATGTGTCACACAAAACCTCCAGACTCTGAGCATCAAAGTCCCTCCCAATACCAGAAAAGAAGGACTCAGCATTTGTCATCTCAATCTCAGATAAACACATACTCAGAGGGCCTCAAGAACATATGTAAACTAAACAAAAATCCTGAGAAATTGAGCAGGAGCCCAAGTTTGGGCTTCACTGGGTGGGTACTGTATTAATTTCCCATAACAAAATACTAGAGAATATTACACAGATGTTTCTTTCCTCACATTTTTGGAGGCAGGAAGTCCATGATCGAGGTGTCAGCAGGCTTGGATTCTCCTGAGGCTTCTCTCCTTGGCTTGTGAATTGTCATCTTCTCTCTGTCTCTCTTCACTCGGTCTTTTCTCTGTGCACAGGCATCCTTTGTATCTCTCCCTCTTCTTATAAGGACATAAATCCTACTGGATTAAGACCTTACCCTTATGACCTCATTTAATCTCAGTTACTTCTTTAAAAGCCATATCTTCATATACAGTCACATTGGGGGCTAGGGCTTCAGCATATGAATTTTTAAGAGGACACAATTCAATCCATAATAGATGGGGACGGGGAAATTCTCTTCCTAGAGTAAGCCTTCCCTTAGGGCCAATTACAGGGAGATAAACAAACCCCAATTTCTACTGAGCAAAAGCTCAGAGACCCTGAAGTAACTGCAGTTAGTAAATGAGAAAGACAGAATATTTTCAAAATCTTCAAGTCCAATACCTAGAAGTGATAGAGGCTTATTCACATTTCCTCTCAGTCATTTTCTTATTCTGTGTTTATACAGCATTTCTGTTAATGACATCATTATTTTCAGAAATCAAAATGAAATCTTAACATCATCATTGACTCTCCCCCCTTCCTTGCCTTCACTTCAATCATAATTTTCCATGTCTATGTAAGTATTCTTTTGACTATTTACATATTCATCAGAAACCTATTTCAGCTCTTATTACTTTTCATGAAGATCACTAAAGGAAGCCACCTATTATTCATGCTTCTAGTTCAAGTGCTCCTAATATGGAAACTGTATAGTTTCAGTTGATCTGTAACCCTTCACCCCCAGGTTTTATGGTTGTTTTTCTATACACTTTCACACATATAAGTGGTAATGTGTTCATTGTTATTATCAGTTGTTCAAAGTGGGTCCCTCACCCATGAACAGGTTAAAAGCCAGAGCTCTCATCTCTCCTACTACACTTGCTCCTTGTAAAAAAATATTTAATCTTTGTGATTAACACAATTGTTTATATTCGTCCCCCTACTCAAATACTCCCAGTTACAAACATTTTAACTTGTAGTTTAAAATGGTTCCTGGTCAGCAATCCCTTCTGTAGACTCTTCCAAAAATTGCTATGGGATACTTCTTGTAATCAATCTCACACCCAAGAGAGGAGATTTTAGAAAGTCATAGACACCAGAAGGCAGGGATATATCTGTCTACCATGGTCCACTGTCTGGCCACCAAGTTGCTTACTCTCTCTCTTTCTCTCTCAGGAATGCCAATAAATTGTAGACTTGATCTCTTTACACGATCCCATATCTCTCAGTTTTGTTCTTTTTTTTAACATTCTTTTTTCTTTATTTTTTTCTGACTGAGTTGATTTAAAGAACCAGTCTTCAAACTCTGCAACTCTCTACTCAGTTTGGTCTATTCTGCTGTTAATGCTTCTGATTGTATTTGGAAATTCTTGTAGTAAATTTTTCAATTCCAGGGGTTCAGTTTAGTTCTTTCTTAAAATGGCTATTTTGTCTTTCAGCTCTTAGATCATTTTACCAGATTCTTTGGATTTCTTGGATTGCATTTCGACTTCTTCCTAGATCTCAATGAGCTTCTCACTATCCAGGTTCTAAATTCTATACCTATCACTTCAGTCATTTCAGTCTGGTTAAGAACCATTGCTGGGGGCTAGCATGCTCATTTGGAGGTAAGGAGACACCCTGGCTTTTTGAATTGCCAGAGTTCCTATGCTGATTCTTTCTCATCTGAGAGGGCTAGTGTTTCTGTAAGTTGAGTATAATCAGCTGGCTTCATTTCTGGGTGCTTTCAGAGGGCCAAGGCTCTGTACAGGATCTTTATTTGTAGCTGAATTCTTGTCTTAGGTTTCACAGGCACTGTACGTTGGCAAAATATTTTGGCAGTTGTAATTTGAACTGTGACCCAGTAGATGGTGTTTAAGAGTGATGACCAACAGATAGGCTCTTATTCAGCCATGCAGCTCTTTTGTATTTCACCATGTTCTCAATAGCGCTCTGTGGTGGGGTAAGGCAGAGAGATAACTCCCTCACCAGGTTCACTCCTGGGCCTTGGAGGAGCCCCCTCCAATCACTGGGGTCATGCCCAAGTTTCCTTTGTTAGGTGTTCTGGGCTGTGGGGCTCCCTCAGATAGAGGTCATGGCTGGCAGACAGGTCACTCCCTTCCCAGAACAGCCCTGTGGAGAAAGGCACACCCCACTTTCATGCTGGTCCATGAACCAGGGCATCTCAACCCTCTCAGTGTTTTGAGAGTGAGAACGTTTCCCCCACTCAGGCACCACCAAGCCAGTGAGTCTTGCCTATCTAAGTACAGAGGGACCATGGAGGTCACATGGTCAGCCATCAGGGTCTCCATTTTTTGTGGGGACAGAATCTTACTATGGTGCTCAGGCTGACTGTATGTTGAAATGATAATATTTTAGGTATATTGGGTTAAGTGAAAATAGTTTTGTATATTTCTTTATGATTTCTTTTAATGTAGTCACTAAACATTGCTAAATTATATATGTGGTTCATATTGTATTTCTACTGATAGCAGTTGTTTAAAAGGATAGACGTGAGAATGTTAACAATAGCTATTCCTAGTAGTAAAGTGTAATTTTTAGCTTTTCTTTTTTCTAATTTTTCTTGAATAAATATGTGTTCCTTGTGTAATTTTAAAAGTAATAAAAGTAAAAATACACAACGAACTACTGCTGTGAAATGTCACACTAGCAGAAGTACTAAGCAGAAATGTCAAGTCAGAGTCCTAATTATTTATTCATTTAAATACATACATATTAAGTGTCTCATGTGCAAGGCATTGGGACAGTTGCTAGGAAAATAAACACAAAAAAAGATGAGCTATAATTATTTTCTTCAAGGGGTTCACAGTCCATTTTGGAAGTTAGGCTCATGAATAGAATATTAGAGCACAATGTGGTCAGTGATACTACGGTGATTTGTATTAACTCTCCTCCCTTTCTGCTTTAAATGTTGCTGTTTTTCTGGCTCTAACCTTAGTCTACTTCTCCACCCACACCATAATTGCAGCTAACACTTATATACTAATGGCTATGCCTTTAACTTTGACTTTGCTTCAGATCTCTACATCCAACTGTCTTTTGGTCAGATGGCCATTGGGCAACCTAAACTGTATGCCTAAAACCCATCATCTCTTCACGTCCCCTGCTCCAGACTCTTCTACCTCCGTAATTCTTGTCTTTGTTAATGATGCCACCATTTAACCAGTTGCCTCACGACTCTGTAAAAGGGAAATTTAGTTACTTTACTTCACTTCTCAAAATTCTTCAGGCTTGGCAGTGCACAAGCCCACATATGCCCTTAGCTACCAATCCAACTTCATCTCCTGGAACACTTCTCATCAGCAATGACACTCTAGAAATACCAAACTACCAAACTCAGGAAATGTCACAAGTTATCACCTCTCTTCCTTTCATTGTTGCATGTGGCCTTCCCTCTGCTTGAAGTGTCCAACCTCATCACCACCTCCTCTTCATGGTTCCTAGACATTCCTCTCTGATACCTCCCTTGATCTTCCAGACAAATTAAGCTCTCTCCTCTCTGGCTCCCCTTGAACTTTGTACGTACCTCCAACACAGCAATTTCCCCATTGTATTGTAATACCAGCTTTCTGTATGATACTCTATTCCCTAAGGACAGAGATTGTATCTCATTTACCTTGGTATCCTCAGCATCACATGGAACGTGACAGACAGAAAACTTTCAAGTTTACTGAATATTTCCCATCTTTCTTTACCTCTTCCACTCTATTGTGGTCATTCTTATACTAGAATATTCTAGATGTTCCTTGAATACCAACCAGGCTTCACCTCTGGGTCTTTGTTCTTGAATGGCCTTACCCCAGACGGCTCCCTCTGATGAACCAATTAGTCACTGCTCAGATGTCACCTCATCAGAGAGGTCTTTCCTTCAATCCTATACAATATAGTGCCTGGCAAGAAAAGGATGCCGTCTCTCAGCACTCCTACTCAACACGGTATTGGAAGTTCTCAATCAGGCAAGAGAAAGAATAAAGGGTATTCAAACAGGAAAAGAGTAAGTCAAATTGTCTCCGTTTGCAGACGACATGATTGTATTTTTAGAAAACCCCATCGTCTCAGCCCAAAATCTCCTTAAGCTGATAAGCAACTTCAGCAAAGTCTCAGGATACAAAATCAATGTGCAAAAATCACAAGAATTCCTATACACCAATAATAGACAAACAGAGAGCCAAATCATTAGTGAACTCCCATTCATAATTGCTACAAAGAGAATAAAATACCTAGGAATCCAACTTACAAGGGATGTGAAGGACCTCTTCAAGGAGAACTACAAACCACTGCTCAAGGAAATAAGAGAGGACACAAACAAATGGAAAAACATTCCATGCTCATGGATAGGAAGAATCAATATCGTAAAAATGACCATACTGCCCAAAGTAACTGATATAGTAATTTATAGATTCAATGCTATTCCCATCAAGCATTGGGAATGGAAACTACTATGGAAAACAGTGTGGAGATTCCTCAAAGAACTAAAAGTAGATCTACCATTTGATCCAGCAAGCCCGCTTCTCGGTATCTACCCAGAGGAAAAGAAGTCGTTATACAAAAAATACACTTGCACACGCATGTTTATAGCAGCACAATTTGCAACTGCAAAAATATGGGACCAGCCTAAATGCCCATCAACCAACGAGTGGATAAAGAAAATGTATACACACATATACCATGGAATACCACTCAGCCATAAAAAAGAATGAAATAATGGCATTCACAGCAACCTGGATGAAGTTGGAGACCATTATTCTAAGTGAATTAACTCAGGAATGGAAAACCAAATATTGTATGTTCTCACCTATAAAAGTGGGATTTAAGCTATGAGGATACAAAGGCATAAAAATGATATAATGGACTCTGGAGACTCGAGGGAGAACAGGTGCACCAAAATCTCAGAAATTACCCTAAAGAACGGATCCATGTAACCAAAAAACCTCCTGCTCCCCAAAAAACTATTGAACTAAAATAAAATAAAAGTCATTTTTTTATTTTTTTGAGACAGAGTCTTGCTCTGTCGGCACGCCCAGGCTGGAGTGCAGTGGCGCGATCTCTGCTCACTGCAAGCTCCGTCTCCTGGGTTGGTGCCATTCTCCTGCCTCAGCCTCCCGAGTAGCTGGGACTACAGGTGCCCACCACCACGCCCGGCTAATTTTTTTGTATTTTTAGTAGAGACGGGGTTTCACCGTGTTAGCCAGGATGATCTCAATCTCCTGACCTCGTGATCCGCCCGCCTCGGCCTCCCAAAGTGCTGGGATTACAGGCGTGAGCCACCATGCCCGGTCTAAAAGTCATTTTTTATAAAAGAATCTAAGTATCAAAAAGCCCAGGACTTTGTCTGAATTATTCAACAAATGAATAAAGATCTGATACATGTATAAATAAGTAAATGATGTTATTTATCACCTAAATATGACACTGTCTCTCTGACTTTAATTTTCCTTTCATCTGCTTATTTTTCTTCCCAAGCCATGAATATGGGCCAAAAAAAGGGATTAAGACACAAACACCAAGAATTGGCAAGTATAATGAGGCTGAATAATAATATAATAACTTGAAAAATAACAATAGTTCAGGTAACCATATATTAAACTTGTCTCAAGAATGTATTTTATTTTCTGATTCATTTATTCAACAAATATTTACATCATGCCTATTATGAGTTCTTTTTGAAAATGTAATAACTGTCTCTTACATTTGTATCATTGTTTATAGTTTACAAGGTCCTTTCTGATACTTATTTTAATGTATCCTCATAAACAATTCTTTGAGGTAAGCAGGTCTTATGAGGAATGAGTCTTATAAGGAATCAGTTACCAGATTAAGGATCACTGGGTTGTAAAAATCTTGAGCTAGAAAGCATTCCATCGTTTTATTGTTGATACAACTATATACAGAAGCCCATTATCAATCTATTTATTTCACCACAGAGAGCTATAATACACACATTGACCATCAGTACCAGTACATTAATTCTCACTTCTGGGATTTCCAGCCTACTCTTAGCTTCAATGTTAATGTGAATATTTCATGGTAGAATGCACAATCTTTGAGGAAGGTGCAATGCTTTCCCTGTTTCTTCCACTTATGCTCAGGTTCTGCACATACTGTAGGTTCTTCATAAATATTTATTGGCAAAGAGAACAGTTATTAATGTAAGAATCTCTCTATTCAGAAAATATCCAAGGCAACTGTGATAGCCGTTGGTTTCCAAAGATGGTCTTCCAATGAACTATGTCTCTCGGTATTCAGAATTTTGCATAATTCATTCCATTTGATCTGGACTGGCTCTGTGACTTGATTATAACCAATAGAACATGGTGGCGGGTTAAGCAATACTCACTTCATAGGGGACATTTCTGGTCACATGATACTTAATGGTCCATGGTCAAATACTAGGATCCAGCAAAGAGCCAAGAGCTGTTTCTCAAAAAAAACAAAAAAAAAAAAGAAAAGAAAAAAGAAAAAATAATAGTTATCTGCAGAGTATGGCATGGCTTTGCTCCCAGATTCTAAAAGTCTGCTCTGGAATTTACCTAAGAGACCTGCCAAAAGCTCATAGGCACTTTAAGCACCACTGAATCAGATGTGTCATATGACCAAAGTGGCAGGGAAGCTTGCCACCCTCTCACAAAGGCTTGTCTTTCTCCAGGCCTTATTCAAAACTGGAAGCCTTTCAGATTACTCACTCAGCAAATAGGTTTAGACTATAACAACACACCCAAATAAGATATGTCGCCTCCAAAATCCAATGAGGCACACCAGGAATTGGGACTCTTTCTTTATGGTAGGAGGGACCAGATATAGCAATTGGACTTCACCTTGAAAGAGATACCTCAACTTTCCCCAGACCATGAAACCCCAGGAAAGTTCCTGAAGGAGCAAACGTCTAAATTTTTCTGGGATTTATCTCACAACGTCTTGCCTCTATGTGTCTTACCAAGGTGTCTAAAGTAATTGTGACTTCCTGGTCCACCAGTGTAGAGGATCCATGTGATGTGAAATGAAGAGGCAATCAATTTCCTGTGGAATAGAATAGGCCAGGGTTGGAGATTCATATAACCCTGAAGCGAAACAAGGAGGGTACATTGTTAGCCCTTCCAGATGAAAGAAAAATGCTTCCGATAGTCTCTACTAACATGTATATGGAGGAAAAAATGACTTCCCATGTCAGTATTCACATATTAGATGTCACATATATTGATTTACTATAGCAATGAAACCACATCTGGAACAACAGCTGTGATTGTACTCACCACCTGATTAAGTTTACAATAATCCTTTGTCATTCTTCAAGATCCATCTGTCTTCTGCACAGACCAAATAGTTGAGTTGAATGGAGGTGTGGTGAAAATCACCAGCCCTGCATCTTTTAAATCTTTTATAGAGGCACTAATCTCTACAAGTCTCTACAGAATGCAGTGCTGCTGTGGATTTACTAGTTTGGCATACAAAGGCAGTTCTAATGCCTTCTACTTGTCCTCACTCCTCAGATCAGATAATCAATATAGTTATTCTGCCTTTCCTGAGTGTGCCTCCTTCAGTTAAGCATTCTAGAACTTGGGAAATAACCATGGGGTAAGTTCAGAGCGAACTGGATGCAATATGAGACAGACCTGAGCCAAAATACCATTAATCATTCAGCTTCAATAAACCCCCACTCTGGTAAATAGGCAATAGTGGCATATTGTGTCTCCAAGGACTGGTATCATTTCAGAGCCAATGTCCAGAAATCCCCCAAAAGTCTGGTTATTTACCCTTCCCAAATGCACTATGACCTTGGCAAATGGCTTTAGGTCTTTTCAGGGAAGGAAAGAAGGAGAAATTACAGTCTAAACTTTTGGAATGTAAATATAAATTAGAAAAATCTTGCAGTCCTTTTGGCAGGCATGGTACCTCATCATTTTGTTCCTGCCCTGATAGGGCCTGCCAGGAGTTGAGTCTAGCTATAGGCATACAAACGATGAAAGATGTTGGGGGTGAGTCTTGAGGGGTCTCAGCATTTTTCCACAGAGTAAGTCCTTACAGGATTTTCAATCAAGGGAGTACTAAACTCCTCAGAGGGAAAGGCTGCTTCTGCTGGGAACGGAGACAGGGCTTTCAAAGTTCTCAGCTTCCAAAGAATCTGCCTACATGTTGCCATCTCAATTTTCAGGGCCCCAACGCTATCCCAAACAAAGCCCTAATTTTAACTGCAAGACCTTGAATTGAATTGATGTTCTAATCTAGCTAGCTGCAGGATTAGTCTTTGGGCTTGGTTTTTTGAAATATCAGATCTTGCAGCTATGAGAGATAAGAGTTTCTTTCAGAGTAGTCACAAAGACTTTTCAGTCCCTTGCCTGCATCTTGAACTGAACACTCAATACCCTGAGTTTATTTCTTTTTCTCCATATTCTCTGTGACACTTTGAAACAACCCACAAACTCCAGTCCTTATACTCCTTATTTCCACTACATCGTTCTATGGCAGCAGCTACCTGGTAATCTAACACCTTGCCTTCTATAAGCACTTGATATCGAGGACTACTGTGTCCCATTTACCATTGGCAGTATAGTCACTAATGCTTCATCAAATCAGAGAATCAATACCAAATTCCCATCCTTAAAATTCTGTCTCTGGATTCACTTCCAAGACCAATAGTTGTATCGGTTAAGAGTCAACCAGGGAAGCAGAACCACTGTGAATGATACGGAATATAAGAATAGTGGATTCGTTGTGGAATCAGACCTTACAAATGTGGGAGAAGCTAGAGAAGGAAAGGTCTGGAAGAAGGAGTCAGAGGATCAGAAAAAGGGTCATTAACCGGTCTATCTTATGCAGTAGCACAGATGGGCCAGACAGGCTGGGGCCTGAGGGAAAATCTAGGAAGCTAAACACTTTCAACCACCAAAGTGGGACTGTGAAGGGGAGCTCATGGAGAAGTGTATGGAAAGTGGTTACCTCTCTGTAGCAAACATTTCTGTGGATCCACAGCCAAGTAGTTGGTTATGGGTCTGGAGTCACTGTTGTTCAGCAGAGCCAAGAGTCAGAAAGATTCACTGGATGCAGAGTGAAGGAAAGCAAGGACTATATGGGACCTACCAAGCATCTCTGCCTCTGTCCTTCACTGTGTCTGACCACAGTGACTTTCTAAGAGTAATAGTTACCGCTTCTGTGTTCTAAATCTTTTCCCGTTTCATCTCTTAGCCAATGCTAATACAGAGAGATACATGAAAGGGGATTCTGAGAAATGCAGTTGTCTGCTTAAGCAAGTTGACCAGCATAATCCAGCACAACTTCTAAATCTCAGAAGACAGCAAATGTGGGCAGAAAGAAAAGTACAGATGCTCCACGGGTTCACTGGTGATCTTTATGGCTGCAGCTGACCTAGGATTTAGGGAGATGCTTGGAGAGGGACAGAGGGGCACACAGGAACTTTCCTCTCAAATGTGAGGATATCAGCCTAGATCTACGAGGAGTCCTTTTGGAGATAAAAAGAACTTTATAGGAGATGATGAACAAAAGCCCCAATTTCTATATTAGACTATCTCCCTGAATGAGGGTGAATACCAAGAGGAGACTGAGCTAAGGCCTCAGCCCTCTGAATTCTAAAATGTAGAGAACTTCATTCTGATTTATTTTATACAAACAGTGCTGGTCTCTCGGACAGGACCTTGTCAAATGAAAGAAAGAGAGAAACGAAGTAGAAGATTCATAACCCAGCTCAGTAAAGAGGCTTACCTTTGCTCTTTGCTCATCATCATTCCCCCGCTCAGTCTCAGCTACCTGCCTCTGTGCAATAGCTACACAGTGCTCCTCAAGTATCTGCCTCCTGAACACAGAATTATAGCTAACAAGTATTTAAGATTTATGTATTTGGTGCACATCTTTCAGTATGAGCTTTTTGGCACCAACTCTTAGTGCATGCCAATATAAAAATAAACAATTTGAAATTATTTTAAGTGATTATCAAAAATGACAGCATAAATTCTATGATGTGGACTTCAGCCACAGTCCCTTCCAGGGACTCTTCCAGGCAGACCAAAAGAGAAAAGCTGTCTGCAAAAGAAACTCAAAGTTCCCAGTACCAATAGCATACTTGAGTCAGACACAGCTCCCTAAAAGACAAGTAATTTTCAGAGGCCCTAGGGTAAACTAAATTAGTTTTAACATAATACTATTTAAAGATGTAGAAACATAATATAATTTATAAACTCTATGTGCTTATTGCTCTTATGCCAACAATTTAAAAATATAAATTAAACATTCACAAAGCTTCGAAACCACTACAACTTCAATAAATAATTTTAATTTAATGTAATAATAATATTTGGCTAAAACTAAATCACCAGGTTTTTTTCTTTCCAACTTTTATATTAGGTTTAGGTGGTATGTGTGCAAGTTTGTTGAATGGGTAAAGTATATGTCATGGGGGTTTGACAAGATACAGATTATTTCGTCACCCAGGTAATAAGCATAGTACCCAATAGGTAATTTTTCAATCTTCACTCTCCTCCTACCTTCCACCCTCAACTGGGCCCTGGTGTCTATTGTTCCCTTCTTTGTGTCCATGTGTACTCAATGTTTAACTCCCACTTATAAGTGAGAACATGTAGCATTTGGTTTTCTGTTCCTGCATTAATTCACTTAGGATGAGAACTTCCAGCTCCATCCATGTTGCTGCAAAGGATGTGACTTTATTCCTTTTTATGGCTGGGTAGTATTTCGTGGCATATATGTACCCCATTTTCTTTATCCAGTTCATCATTTAAGTCACCAGTTTTGAGTTTAATAGATGAAAGATATATACGTGGTGTTGGGTTTTGCTTATTAAATTGATTCTTCTCATTTTATACATAATTTTCATCCTTGTTTTCCTTTGTTTGAAACAAATTCATATTGAATTGTTAATTAATTCACTTGATGGGCCAATCAATTTACTGTGCACCAATAGTACAATACTGAAAGAATGTTTTTAACTTTTAATGAAGCATTCTTTACTATTGTTAATCAACTGTAGCACAGTGATTTATACAGAAGATGAGCCCTACACAGTACAGCCATGTGAATGGGGAATTTAGCACCAACCATTCATTTAGTTCCCCATGCTTACAGCATCTAACTTGTTATGATTCCATTTTCCAATGACTGTTTTATATTCAAATTACTTGACATTATTAGGCCTTCACTTAGTATTAAAGTAACTATTAGTATTAGCAAAGCAGGGCATCAAAATCTTGTGACAGTATTTGCTTATAGTTGTTCAGCCCCAACATGAGTCAGTTGTGTTTTATGAGAGGTACATACTCCTTATAATTTTGCATAATTTAAGGCTTATCTTTCCATGGGGAACTGGTTCACAGAGCCTAAATACCTACAACTTTGTAGCACATTTCTGTTTTGATGCCGCTCTTGGTTTTCTTAGCATTATCTACAATATTTTGCAACTGCTCTTTTCTAAATTAGTGGTAAAACACATCAAGGGAGTTGTTTGGCTTTTTCTGTGGGAGTGAATTATAGCTAACATCTGTGAAAAGTTATGTATCTGAATGCACATTTTCCAGCATGAGCTTTGGTACCAACTCCTAATGAATGCTAATATAAAAAGAAATAAAACTATTTGAAATTATTTAAGTGATTATTAACCATAATAGCATAAAATAACCAAGATCTCGTATAGAAATTCTCATAAAGCAACAGGTAGAACACACCATACTAACAATGGCTGGTCCTTTCCATTAAAGCTGAAGTAGCTCCACCATGTGGCAGGAGTAAAAACAATCTACGATTCCTTCAGCTTGTTCACCAACTGAAATTACGCAAATCTCATTTAAGTTTAATGAGCATCACAAAATTACCCATTTTTCTCAGAATATATGGGCTATTAATTTTTATATCACATTACTTAAATTTCACATAATTTATGCTGCCCAACTACATGTTTTAGACTACCATACCATTGAAGACACATTTTTAACTCCATAAAATTATGAAGACCCATGAAAATTCTAGAGATGCACATATTCCAAGTATAATAAATATCACAAATAACTTTTAAATTCAATTTTTAAATAATTATTGTTACTATTATAATTTCCATACACGTCTCAGAAGCATCTTAAAAGTAATGATAACTTTTTGTCTCTGTAAAAAGAATACTATTCAAAAAAGGACAAAAAGTTAATAAATGTGGAATACTAACTTTGTAACTAATATATAAAATACATGAGTTTTTTTGATTCCTAAATTCTTCCAACAGAAATTCAAATAAGGTAAAATATTGGTATCTTTGAGCCATAATTTATTACCTTGTTAATTTCAAAACAGCATACTAGTAACCTTATCTTTAACATTAGTTGTTACCAAATTATAGTTTTTAAAAAAATTTCCTAGGAAAGTATATCATTTTTTGATTATCGAATATCTCACCTTATAGGAATACGGTCATTGTTTTCCTTCCACTCTTTTGTATTTTCCAAATTTTCAATGTAATAAGCACGTACTAATTTTATGATGAAATGAAACTTGTAAAAGAATAAAGGTTAATGTTAGAAGATAATTAACAAAATTATCTATCTTGAGTACAATATACAATACAAGGAAATTAATATAACATTCTACCTTGGTGGCGAGGAAAATAGGTGAGATATCTTTCCTATCACAACATAAAAGTATGTTAGTAAATATTCATATTGGAAAGGAATGTATTCTATAACCTAGCAATTACTGTGTCCCAGTCTTGGCATTACTCTTATTGTAAAAGAAAGCATGGACCAGCAGCAATTTTTGGGCCATAAAAAGTTGGAAATAACATAATCATATAGTAAAAAGTGATATCACATATTATAATAAGTCTATATTCCATATATTAAAAATGACATGAATCTATATATAATGACAGAAGATCGCCAAAATGCATTATTGATTGAAAACGCAAGTTGCAGAACAATGCATAGAGTATTATATATTTATGTTGATAAAAACACTTGTACAGTATAAACCCTGAACATTGCACAGCAAAAGGACTGTAAGCACATTGATGAATTCCCTGTGATTAGTATCTCTGGAAGAGGGAATTATATTGTGGGATGGGAGGACAGTCAGTGGAGATTTTGGTATTAATTGCAATGCTTTTATTTTTATAATAGGGATGTATTAGTATATTACTTGCATAATTAAACTTTAATTGTTTTTTAGGTTTTATTCTCCACCATCATATATTTGCATGCATATACCTATGCAAATAACAAAGTCCACCTTTATTGGGGATTTGTGACTGGCATTTTTCTAAGCACTTTGTCATGTGTCATACATTGTATCATGTAAACTTATCATTAACCTTATGATGCTAATAGTATTTTCCCCGTTTCACAGATGAAGAAACCAAGCCTCAGAGGAACTGGGTACATTGCCCAAATTCAACAAGCCCATAAGGGTTACAATCAAAATTTGAATTCAAATATCTGGCTCAGAGTCCACAATCTTAACCAAAATTTTTTTTTGCAAATTCCCTTGTAGAAGTGTGTACATCCACATACAAGCATGCACACACACACAACCCTGCTGTCCAGCCTCTTCTCCCCCTGACACTTGAGTGCACAGGTCATTGATATCTTCTCTCCATAACTTTCCACCATTGACAGAAATGTGTTTGCTCAAAGGATGACTTGAGGTGAAAACCTTACAACTTTAGTTGTTTTGTAAAAAATCTGTGCAGATTTTTTATTTTGTATTTTGTTTTCCTGGTTACGCCTCTCCTTTTAAAGGTTTGAAAGGTGGCATTAATATCTATTCCTTTCCTGACTGCTCCATTTATTAGTTTCATTAGGATTAGTGAATTCTACTTGGTCTTTCCCCAATCCATTAATTTTTTTCCCTTCACTTAAAAAAAAAAAAACACTTGTTTTCCAAATGGCTTTGGGGTGGTAGTAGGCTTTGCTGATGGCTAGAGGAACCTCCTCATGGCAGTATCTTGGTTGAGTAATTGGTCCTCGTCTATATGTTCAAGAAGGTGAATGTTCTTAGTAAACCCAGAGGGGATCAGCCCATCAGAGGTAAGCTTCTGCTATCTACATTGAGACGAGATTCAGGCTTAACCTCAAATGCCAATGCATTTGCTCTTCTGGTCTCTCCCTTCTCCTCCTTATCATCATGACACTTTAAAAGCCAAATTACTGATAAGAAATTTGCTTGCTGAGAACATAGAAAGTTAAATGGCTCGAGAGAGGGGGTTGTACATTTTTCTTTAAATCTAAAAAACCACCATGAAGAATCCCAACCTCCCAACAAAAATTGCCCCTCTGTTAATTGGATTTTACCTGCATTCAGTTTTAACATCTCTCTCCTCTGGACAGTGCTGACACTGTCCTTCTGGGAATTATTACTTCCTTAGACACATAATGCTGGAGTCAAGTTGGAACTTAGATTCTTTTACTTGTATAAGTGGGAGGCATTGTGTCTCCTCCCTTCATGCATTAATTTAATTAGAGAAACATTCACTGTCTCTCACTAGCAGCCTACAGATTCTCTACCTTCTCAGCCCTGTGAGAGCCTTATCACACTGAGATAAATGGTTCTCTTTGTTGTTCCAAGGGGGTTCCTGAAGCACGGTAATGGGGAGGAGACCCCTAGATATCAAAGCAACTAATACAATCAACTCCAATCCAAGCCCCAAACCAAGTCTTTCCACCAGTTATTCCTTTCATACCTAAATGTTGTCCTCTTCCTCTGCAGCAGGATAAAAAATCAATTTCTAAGTGTAAAGGCAGTAAACAAAATTTCAGGGATATATAGTATATGTAAGTTTGAGTGCATAAAGTTAAAAGATTCCCGAATATCTAAAAATGTTTGAATTAAAAAATCAGTATCAAATAAGTAAAAAAAAATTTAAAAGGTACGTGAGCTGTATAACAGTCAAATGTTAATATGCTTAATATAGTAAAAGTGTATATAAAAGGATAAGGACAACACTAGCCTGATGGATATATAGGCAAAATTCAGATACAAAAATTAGGTATAAATTACTAATGAATATTTGAAAAAAAACACTGAAAAGTTTAAAATGCAGTGAAGACAGCTATAATTCATATCAAGTTAACTATTTTTAAACAATCACAATCTAATGCTGATGAAATTGGGCACATTAAGAGCAATTACATTTATTACTGCTATGATTGCAAACTGATACAGTATAACACTAGATTATTTGGCATTAGGTATCAACAGCTTTTAAAATAGTCATCCTCTTGACCCAAATAATGGAAATCTATCATTAAAAGGGTCTTCTGAGCAGATTTTATATAAGCAAAATGTTCATTAAATATTTTTCATACCTTCACATAATTTGAAATAACCTAACTATCCAACACTAGAGAAATGGTTAAGCAAATTGAGCAGCATCTACCCAGTAGAATACTATGCCACCATTAAAAATTAGATTTTCAAGAGTTTTAAATTACATGGGGGAAAATAAAGTTAACAGAAAATTGAATGTACAATATGGCCTCAACAATGTCTGAAAATATACTTAAGACCAAAGACTAAAAGGAAATATGCCAAAATGATGTAGTTGTTGTCTCTGGGTAGTGAGATAATAGATTATTTCCTTCTTCCTATTCTTTTTATAATTATATGTAAACCACAATTTCTTCTTCCATGACAACATATTTTTATAATGAGAAAAAATGATCTAATAACAGTATCTTTTAAATACAAAGTTATGTGCCCTGAAAACATTTTTAGTTTCCCTTAAAGTCATTTGTCTAACATAAGTAAATTTGTCTAAATCTCTCTAGAATACACATTCATATGCTCTACCCCAGGAGCAAGGGGTTCCTAAAATCTTCTCCCTACTATGTAAAATAAAACTGCCTTTAATTTTTTCTGAATTTATTTCAGACTTCAAGTAGAGTTCTTTATTATTTCTGTTCAACAGCACAAACTACAAACATAATCTGTTTGGCAAACCATTTTTATTCAAAAGTATAATAATGCCTTGTTTTTAATCCTTCCAGAGGACCTAGTGGAAGAAAATGCCTAACATCAGGGAAGAGTAGGAGCCGCCTAAATTGACCACAGAATTGTATTTGGCCACTGTCCTCAAAAAATTCAAGTGTATTCAGTAATCCTGAATACCTATTTACAACAAGCATTCCTACTATAATAGGTCATGAGGATTAAAATGAGGTGAGTTCAATGGTGAGCATGACATGTAGCCATAGCAATTAATCTTAGGTTCCTTCTCCCTTAGAAATGGCTAATAAAACAGAAGAAATGCTGTATCAATAATTTCAGAATAACATGGAATAATTGTAGATATTTCTATAAGATTTGTACCAGATCCACTAGAACAAATCTACCAGTAGCTAAACACTGTAGAGTCCCTAAAAATGGACAAGGAGAAGATGTGACAAAGATGCTTTTTAGGGGAATAAAGTCATCCTAAAAACTGAAGATGTTTTCTGCTCTGCCAATCAAGGAGTCACTGTTCTTTCCCCAGCAAGAAGGAGAGTGAAAAGAGGACCAAATTGGAGGCCCCAAATTTGCATTTTAATCATAACCCTTCATAGCTAATTGTAAGATTTGAGCATTCTCTGGATCTCAGTTTGCCACCCATAAAATGATGGGTGGACTGAAAGATTTCTAAGTTTTCCAGTTCTGACATTGCATGGGTCTATAAGGAGCTCCATCTTGGTTGGCCCCTGGAGGCACCTGGAGACTTTGGTTTTAGGGAACCAAAGAGTCTCAGTGTTGAATGAGGATATAGTTCCCCAGTGTAGAATTTTAGAAACTATGCAAGCACTTGGGTCTTTAAAAAAAAAAAAGTTGGTCCCTGGGCTGTCTCTTACAACTTTAATATTTACACTATGACAAAGTGAAAGTGCTCATTAGTGTTTGAGCCAAAGTAATACCATTCTTTTTATTCATTCCAATGAGCTTATTTTACATGAGCAAGAAAGAACTGGAGAGGTACAGACCCATGGGATATTTGCCTAGCCTAAGTGAGTCTCAGATGGAAATAAATATGAAAAGCGTTAGCATGGGACCTGTGAGAAATTGATTCTTACATCCGGCCTCCAAAGGGTCAAGCCACAAATAAGTGACCTTTGACATGCTCCTTCTCTAGTTCAGCCTGGAGCTGCCCACATTTCCCAGTGGTGTCCAGTCAACTCATTCTCCTGATGCAGGATCATCAGAGAGAATCCAGAGCGATGGCAGCTGTGGGTAAGGGGCTGCCAAATAATAGCGGAACAAAGATCTCTTCCAAGTTTCTATTTCCTCCAAATAGCTCAAATACCTCAAGAGTCCAGGTCCCCCTAAAGACTGCATTTTCTTAGCCGCATTCTCTCTAGTTGTGATGAGCGTCTCAAAAAGGAACACCTCTCCTCCTGAGTTTATGATAGTTTATGACCTGCCACTTCATTTCCAGCAGTGTGTCCCAGTTCCTCTTGCAATCCACAAAGGACACTTTTTCTTTCAGTAGCCTGGTGTGAGCTCTTGCCTCTCAGGATTAGCTGTGATCTTACTGCTGGGGTGGGAGCACACTTGGCCACAGGGCCCAAAAGAACTACTGTCACTGAAAAGAGCACCTTCCTGTATTTGAGGGCTCTTCCTCTCTTCTGGTACACCCGGGGAAAAACCTGGCAGAGTCCACCCACAGTCTTTGAGGATGAATTCTGTAAGAACTTCTTACACTGAAGGGAATCCTCCTCCAGGGGATGATTCTGCTCTGTGCTTCTGCGTTCTGATGGCAATCACATCAACATCACCGGGGGCTGTAGCAGAAGAGGAACATCACCCACTGGAAACCAGGGGCAAGTTGCTCCTCTGTAGTTCCAGGAAATGGCCAGAGGCACAGCTCTGCTGTTCCAATTTGCAGTTTTCTCTAACATCAAAAACAAAATGTGATTTGCATTTGAAATTTTACAGAATTCCTCATTTTAGGTCAAGACTGGCCTTACCTATAGGTTAGTGACTTATGTGGTAGCATTTAACACACACACACACACATACACACACAAATATTATCCATAAAAAGAATTATATTCCCACCAACCTGCCGTGGCATTCATCAGTGACCCTTTGAAGTTCAGCCATTGAAGGTGCAGGTTAAAATGCAAATTTGTTTCTTGGAGAGGTAGCACATAGAGTTATTATCAACTGTTAATGCTCCAGTATTGCTGGAATGTCAGACTAAGAAGTTTAGGTTAAAAATTAACATATCGATAAGTGAAGACTGGCTTTATATATTACATATTTAATTTATAAAAATGGTAACATTAAAAGGTGGCACCAAAATGTAAATAGAATCAAGATCACTTTGGATAAATTAATGCATGGCACATCTTTGATATGTTATTAATGGAAATGAGTTTGGGGGATCTAATTTAGCCTTTGAGATTAGTATCAACAAAGAAAGGTGTCTCCTCTGGTGCCCATGGCAGAAGCAAAACATCAGTACAATTCACCATAGATCAGGTTCACTTTGTAATTCAGTGTAAGTGGCTTATATGATAGAGAGGGCAGGAAGATCTGGTTTTGACTCTGTCTCTACTACTTACAAGATGCATGAAGCTGCTCAAGTCACTTAAGCAAGGTGAGCCTCAGGTTCTTCATCTACAAAAGTGGGATGTAGAAAAGAAGAGTAAATGTAAAATTCCTGTTCAGTAGTTGTCTATTAAAGAATCTCTCCTTCCTTCCTCTATTCACATCCATCAGGGAGAGGCTGATGGTGCCAGCTAAGGACCTCGGCACTCCTAGACCCATTTCTGAACAATTAATAGCTCTGAATTTGGGACAGGAATGTTACTCTCATGGTTAATTCCTTGCTCACCTGTCTGCTGGTGCTTGTTCACAATGTCAAAGATATGGCAACTTCATGGGAAGGCAGGGTTAACTTTTTGGTGTTTTTGCACTAGCCTGTATGTCTGTCTACCTTTCATATGAGAACCACCTTGTTGATTCAGACTGGAAGCTTCAACAGAGAAGTTTCTGTCCATTTAATGCATTGGGGATGGTGCTCAACAGAGAACCACACTCAAATCGGGGTTTAATAATACGTCAATATCATGGTTACAAAAGAAACCTCCCTCTCTCACCAAATCACTGAATCCCATATTCTATAAAAACAAAATTGAACTGCAAATATCACCACCATGACAAGAGGATTTAGGCACAGTGACCAATTGATTAAATTCTATTTGTCATCCAGAGTGACCCTGGAGGGCTTCAGAGCCTGGAGGAAACCTCTCTGTGACTCTACTCACATCTTTACATACAGAAAATCAAATTAGGCTGAGTATCTACAGCGGCTTCCAGAAGTAAACTGATTGCCGAAGGGCAGCCTGCTGCCTGAGGACTGCAGGGGACGAGGAAGGGGTGGGCCACCTGGAAGGGAGCTCTGCCTTTTCAGCACCTGGAGTTGGTTTCCAGATGATCACATAGTTTAACCCTTTTCTTTTTTAGACAAGGAAATTGAGGCCCAGAAACGTTAATAGTCTTGCCCAAGACCTAAGATTAGAAGGCAGAGTCGGGGTTGAGAATTGCTTATGCGAGACTCAGACCCAAAGCAGACGACCACATTTTCAAATTCAGTGAAAACTGGAAAAATCATATGGGCCTACCCAGCCTGGAAAATCCCCATGTCTTACCAATACATAGTAAATGAATCAAAGATTGACAAGTTTACTTGAAAACCGATCAGAAGGCCTCTCCCACATGCAAAAATCCCACCCTAATAGAACACTGATCGCCTGTGAGACTGTCTTAACACTTCTTCCTTTTTCTTTCTTTGCAACCCCCTTTGAGCCTGTGCCAGAAGTGACACTGCCTGCCACCCTCTCTGCAGTCAGTTCTGACCAGTTCTCTGGGGTTTACACCCGTCCTCTGGCCACTTTTCCGCTGCACTTCCTGCATCTGCTTGTTTCACCCTGGCCCCAGCTTTACCTGAGGGGTGCTTGGCCTGTGCCTTGAGTTCCAGGGCCTATGTTTACTTCAAAAATATTAATGTCAATTCCTTCAACTTGTTCCAAAGCCAACAGAGCCTCTCATAAGCAGGCAAGCCCCACCACTTGTTATGTAGTTGAAGTTGAGGAGCCTGCGAGTCCCAGTCAACTTTATCACCTCCCTCTTCTGAGGGGTGGAAGTCCCCAACATCTCGGGGTCCCCTGAGAGTGCGGGGATTCCCACATCGGCAAGTACCTGCTTCAGAGAAGCCCATGAGAAACTGGCCCAGAACAAGCAGGGCCACCCTCCCATTGTGGGAAAGCGAAGGGCAGAAGGAGTCTGGCTGGAGGTCACTCCTGCCACTGATCTTCCTCACTCGGGTCCAGCCTGTCAGAGGAAAAAGCTCAGTGGTGGGTGGGGGTATCTGGCTCTCCCCCACTCTCATTCTCAGGGGTTCAGTAGTCCCTGGGAACAAGATTCAGCTAAGGAATTTCTGGGATGCTGGTTGGTTCTGGCCCTAAGGACACTGGGAGTGACAGCGGGCTGCTGAGGATGTGACAGTGACTGGGCTGTTCCCTTCATGTGACTCTACCAGGGCAAGCCCTGGCCAAATCCCAGCACCTGCTGAAAGTTGAAGCTAACCACTGGAGTGATTAGATTCGTGACATGTGATGGAGGCCTGGGGAGTGCGGCTCCTCGGAAAGGACACAGCTAAGGAATCTCCTCCCTCCCAGCATTGCTTGACACTTTCACAAAGACAGTGGTAGGTAGAGGAGGAAGGAGAATTGGCCTACTCCTTCCTTTTGGCTGTATATGGTCATATAAATTGTCAGAACTTTATATCTAGATTCAAGTTCTATCTCTAGCACAATTAGCTCTAAAACTCTGGGAACGTTATTTAACCTCCTGGGTCCTCTTTGTTCACAAAATGGGAACATAATACATACCTTGGTTGGCTGTGAAAATTATATGAGTCAGTGTTGTGGGGAAGTTGAAGGCATGCAGTAGATGCGCAAGGAAAATTAAATTCCGTTCCCCAGTTCCTGGCTTGCAAGTTGGGGGTTAAACTCAGTTAAGCTCAGAGAAGACATGACATGACAGGGGATCAAGGGAGAAGTGGGAAGCTCACGGGCTGTGGTTCTCACTGATCCACATTAGACTCCAAATGACAACACCCTCACAATCCCATGAAATTGAGCAGAATTTCTCTTCTTTCTTGCGACATTTCCAGAAATGAAGAGAGAGGGAAGGAAGACATGGAGACTCTGATCTTTGGCTTCACTTTGGTTCCAAGACCTGGAGCTGGTAGTGTATGGAGGGTTGCCTGTTTGTCCAGGCAATATGAATAAGACCAAGGTAATCCAGCCCAACTCTAGGACACAGCTAAGACAACAAGCATCTGTGTCTTGTGTCTCAGCGCTCACAGAAATGTATAAATCATCTGATACCAACTGCTCCCTGGCAGCCTCTGTCTCCAGAATATAAATGCCCAACTACAGGATTGGCAAAGAAACCAAGCCCTGCGCAATGCCTACTATGGACCCTTATTTCTTGTGGTTTGCTAAGAAAAAAGTAGGCCCAGGGGAGAGGAAGGGGAAAACCAGGAGGGTCTAAAGTTCTTCTGACTGAAAGAAAAGACCACATGAGAGAAAGAGAAAGGAATCAGTTAAGTAATAAAAGGTTGTGAGTTTATTTATAATTCAACTAAACAAATTATCTTCCTGCACAAACATTCTGAGGATTAAGTGAACAATATAATACTTTTCTGAGCTCTTTCTGATCAGATGCTTTGCTGTTAAAGGTTATATTCCTGGGGAGTTGATACTGAAGCTTCTTTTTCCTTGTCAGTAAACACAAGGAGAGGCCAACCCTCTGTAAATTTAAATTACACAAAACCTTTCCCCAAACTGTCTGGTCTCTTAACAGCCCCTTTTCACTGAACTCTGTGGTTATGGAATGTAAGTATCTTTATCACAGCAGCACAGACTTTTGAAAATTTGACATAATCGAATTTCTTCCTCACAAAGCATATCAAATACCATTGCAAACTAGTGGGATTTTTTGCTTTTAATCAAGACTAAAGCCGAGGGTCTTTTATTTGTTTGTTTGTGCTTAGATATTTCCACATGACCAATAAAATGTTCTCTCTGACCATCATCCCTGCTGTCTAGAAGTGCCAGGAACCTTCACTCACCCTCACCTCCAGAGGTAAGGGTATGAACGGATTGTGAAAAAACACAGCAGAACACTGGGGTCAGCAGAGAGAAAGCGGGAGAACCCCGTGGGCAGATAATCTAAAAGCAGCAAAGAATCAAAGGGAAAGCCTGAAGATGGAGACAACAATTTTTAGTGATTTTGGCTTGTCTCTGTTCTATGAAGCTCTAACTCATTGGCAACCTAGTGTGAAAATTTACGAAATATTTTTGGATTTATCTCTGTAATTCCAGGTCTGGCACGGTATAGTTTTCTTGAATGAATAAATGAATGAACATGTCAATCAATGAATGAACAGTAATATTAAGGAGGGGGAGAAAACCATTACAGGTCAATGAATGGGGTCCTGGAAGATTCCCCTTGTCTCCCATTGTCTTCCGACTCAGGCAGACAACAGCTGGAGCAGAGTCCCTAGACTTTGGGGACTTAGGAGGCCACACATCTTAGAGAGCATTTCACCATCAACTGCAATTCCTTCGGCAGTTTGAATTATAATATTTACTTCCATGATACACTCTTCAGCTGTTGTAACTGCTAGTGGCCCTTCTCTGAATCCCTACTTCGTATGTCAGACATTTTTTATATGGAGAATTAATACAGCCTTGACTGCTATGCTTCTTTTTTACTTCCCTGTCTAATAATAAGATCCTCAAGGGTCGAGACTGCCATACTCTTGTTTCTTGTGTTTACTTCACTGCATATCCTAGAGCTGGGTACATATGGAAGAATGAATCAATTAATGAAATTAATGAACACTTGCTGAGGTTTAAAGAGAATATCAACTGCTCGGTTTGATGACAAAAAGCAACATCACTCTGTGTCTAGCTCCCAGCCCAGAGGTGCGGGCTCCATCCTCTCGTGTGAGGAGCCCACGGTGATGCACAGGCACCTGCACCCCGTGCTTAAACCCTGCAGCTGGCACGGGCCCTGCCTGCTCTTCATTCACCGTTCTCACGAGTTGTAATGACAGGTTCAGCCCTCCATGTCACAGTGTGTTTTCCATCCTGGGGAGTGTTTCACAGCTATCCCAAGCCCCACGCTGACGAATCACGGCCGAAAACACACTCCGATGCCAGCACAGGCCACGGAGCAAGTGTCAGGCAACATCAGCCTCGGAAAACTGAGTCCTGAATTGCGATGGAAGTGGGCTTCCTCTTACAAGGACTTTGTGTGGAGATGCGCAGGTGGGCTGTTGGAAAAGACCTGTGGAATTCCCTTCCTCTGGGTGCCTTTTCCGTCCCAACTTCTGGGGATTCCCCAAGAATCGGGGGGTTTCAGCACGGAGTGTGGGACTCTGTCTGCCCCAAGATCAGAGGATACACCTTGGCTTTTGGAAAGAACTGCCCAGTGTATCAGGTTTTTATGAGTCAGTTTTAGAGTTGGGAATGCGGACAGATTCGTAAGAAAGTCTACAGAGCATATCTCTCCACAGCGGAGAAGGCTCTCAAGCCCCAGAAGGCAATCTCACGGTGGTCTAGGTGGATGTCACGGGACGAGAATCAACCCTCAGCTGCCAAGAGGAATCTGAGGAGATCCAGGATTACGGTTTTTATGTAACTGTCTTACTCCTGTTTCACAAGGGCCAAAACTTCAGCCCCGTTATGAAATCAACAAATGCAGAAAAGAGACAAGTGGCCACTAGATGGCAGCAGATGGTAAGAAATGTGAGTTGCAGAAGGGCTGGGCAGAGTTAGGCTGGAAGCCCCTCCATTTTGCTTTACATCTTTAATGAGATATGTGAAGAAAATTAGTCCCTTACATGCCAGACACAGATGCCACAGCATATGGAGAGATGCCGCACAGCAATATTTCTCTGGTTATTAAACACGAGGCACCTAACCAGTCATTCACTGCATCATCATGCAGAGTAATCCTTTAGGTCTCCTGATACTGTTGTTGACAAGGTAATAACAGAAGAAAGCAGTTGAGAAGACTGACGTCGGGACGTGGGCCTCTGGGCTCGTGGGACTTCACCATGCCAGGGGACGGGGCGCATTGCCAGAAATTGAGGAGCAGCCCACTGGGGCCACTTTTCCGTGACCGGGGGGACACTGTGTGGCTTCTGCTGCCAGGCTTAGTCCCAGCAGGCATCTGCTGCTCTCTGGTCCCCCTGGCAGCCCTCGGGGGCTCATTTATTCAGAAGCCCCATTACCACGAGACAATTCCGTGGTCTGACCTTTCACCACAAACCCCAAATGGGAAAGGGAGCTCTGGGAATTTTAAAGAGCAAACCACACTTGCTTCTCCAGCAAAATTGAAAAGATACAGCATAACTAGAGTGCATTCAGACGCACATAGATAGGGAAACGCGGTTTCCATGCTGCCCCAAACAAAAGGAGGGAGTCCAGTCCTGCCGACTGCGGGGAACAGCCTCACTCGGAAGACACTTTTTCCTGGAAGTGTTCCCAGGTCCAGAGCAGGCAGGGATTGCCCTACTTTATGACTATATTCTCCCCACTTCCCCACTCCTCACACTTTTCTCCAACCCCACCACTCAGTCTGACTATTCCTTTATTTAATTCTTCCATACTCCCAAACCCAGGGGCTTCCTAAGACCTTCATGGTAGCTGAGGAACAGAGAACAGATTATTCAGTCCAGGCAACCAGTCCCCGTCTCAGGCCCAACAAGAAACTGTTATCTTATTAACCTGAAAGCCCAGAACTCCCAGGACTTCTCAGAGTCACTCTTGAAACCCCTTAACAGTCCTGAAATGAAGATAAATAATACAGCCATTTTTCATACAGAGAAACTGAGGTGTAAAACTGAGATCAGCTGCAGCTCTCCTGGTCCCCATTGCTTTCCCATAGATTCGACCCTCTGAAGCATCCTCCAGTGAAAATGTAGTAGCAAGATTCACCCTACCAGGATTTCTCTCCCCCTCTTAGAAAATTACTTCCTGTGCTAGAAATCCTCACTTGTCTGTGTGACTTTAGACAACTCGCTTAACCTCTCTGTGCCTCACTTATCATCTGTAATTTGAGGGACTAGAACCAGATGATGACTAAGGCCCATTCCAGCTCACAGTCTTGTGGCTAATTTCCCAGTCCTCTGCCAGCCCTCAAAGAGAGTCGTATGGGACACTTTTTCCAGCAACAGCCAAACTCAACGGGAGCAAGTAGAATTTCCTTCTCCAATTGAGAAGCAACGGGGTGGTGGTTGGAGTCTTGTTGATGTCCTTTGTCCTCGGAGTGAGGCAAACAGGGAGGCTTCAGATGTTATTGGCACTAACAGCAGGGCCTGGGGGTGGCCACACTCTTGTGGAAGGACCATGCAGAGCCGTCCCTGTGGGCAGTGTAGGTGCATAGCCAAGACTGAGGGATGTTTTAATAACTACTTCTCAATAAGAAGACCTATTTTATTCTGCACAGGGGTGTGGACCCAATCCAGGTCTCCCAGGAGGAATCTACTCTCACCCATAATAGGGGATTGGTTCAGCTCAGCTGCTCTCACAAAGGGCTGAATACAGCATGCAGCAGTACAGGCAGCTCCCCGCAGCTCCATGTGAAAATGACTCACAGCAGTTATGAATATCAAACCTCCTTTGATGTGTTCCCAGGCATGAAGAACAGCCACAGGAGGAGGAGACGGACCCTGGTTGCTAGCTCTGTGGGGTGGTGCACAGAGGGCCTGGACACATCTGGTACCATCCTGAAACTCCAGGAGAAATTCAGGCTGAGTAATTACCTAGGACTTCCTAGGATAACGGAGCTTCCTTTCATCTATCTCTCCCTCCCTCTCACCGTCTTTCTGTCTCCAGCTACAAGGGAATTAGATTCTCCAAGAAATTACAACCTGTTTCTGTACCTTCACCTTTCCCGAGGAGATAACAATTCACATCCCTGAATAAAAGTTGTTCTATTGAGCACAAAATGAATGCACCCCCCTCGCTCAGCATCTGTGCCAATTGCCTTAAAGCTATAGACCTGGCCTCCGTCAGCCAAGTGAAAGGATTTTCCTCTGTCATGGCCATTTCCAGACTCAGCCTTTCGAGTAGCCACATGGTACCTTGTCCTCCTAATAGGCTCTCAATGATAATTGAATAATTGAAAGGCTCTAATTCTCTGTTGTATTGGCAGCTCCCAAGACTGGGTTGATCACAATCGTCCACAGCAGAAGACAGCGGTGCTGACGGTCAAATGAGCATCAGGGCACACAGCAGAAGGGGAGGGTCAGCCACTGTCCCTGTATGCCCATTTCAACAGAAAGCTTATTTATATGCAAGAGGTGTTCCCCTTCCAGACAGGGTTCAAGAGCACATTGGTCCCTGGAAACTTGAGCAAAGTCTTCATGGTTATAGAAGGGAGTGGCAAAGGACAGGTAGGAGAGAATCAGTTCCACTCCATGCCTGCACATTTCATTTTCTGAAATGAAAAGCTCTCAAACACTCACAGAGATCTGCACATACCCACACATGGAAATAACATAAACAGCTACTCTTTACTGAGCAGTGACCACGTGTCAGGCACAATGCCTAGGGCTTCACATGCATCATCTCTAATCCTCATCGACGTTCTGGGTGTGGGAGTGAGGGCAGCTATTGTTATCCCTGTTTTATGGATGAGGAACCTAAGGTCAGAAAGGCTAAGAAACTTTCTTAAGATTGAACAACTACGGTAGAAGAGCTAAAATTCTAGATGGTTGGATTCCAAAGCATCATCTCTTAACCACTGTACTATGGGGCAATATGCTTATTAGCAAGTGCTCACTCTGTTGGAGGCACTGGGGTTATGAGGTAGTGCAGGAAAGACACAGTTATGAACTTCCCAAAGCTTCGTTTTTACTGCACACACATGCACACAGTGCTACATACACACATGCACAGAGTTACTATAACTGTGGTGTCTTCCAAGAGCCCTGTCACTAAGGTATCCTCAGTGTCCTACTCTCGGTCCTCCTGCACTTGAACCACAGTTTGAATTGTGCATAGGGTAAAGACTGAGGTCTTCTACAGAAAGGCCTAAGCTGCTTGAACTTTACAGACAATTATGTGAGCAATTCAATCTTTTATACATTATGCCGTAGTTACCCAGCTCCTGAACTAGTCATCGGGTATTTTATTTGTTTTTTAACATGGTCAGGAAGTTTCTGTGACTCATTTCTCTACCTTTTCAGAGGAACAAGGTAGGAGAGCAACAGGGGCAGGAACAGAGAGGATTTCAAGCTTGATGAAGGTTCAGGAAGTCAAGTCATAGGTCGACTAGAAGAAATACAGCAGGGGAAGATTTGGGGTGGGGCTGAAGCGCCATTGCTTCCATGACACCATAAGATAAGTGGTGATCTAGGTGTGCAAAGGTGAAACAAAACGAAAGACGCAGACATTGTACTAGTTGCAGATTTTGCCAAGAGCAGATTGGCTGCCAAAGCTACTTCAGCCTTGACTCATATAGATCCATGATCTGGGAGACAAGACAGCGTCCTGCTGTGCTGGACATCTTCCAGTGACATTGACCCAATTGGGGGAACTCCCTGAGGTTAAGAAAAACCTCCCTCCAAGGCTGAGTTAATGAACTACCTAGATGTAAGACAGGAGACTGAAACCATTTAAGTCCCAGGAAAAATGCAGACTTACCTTCTTATGACCTAGACCTCTTTGCAAATCTAATGAAAAAAGTTTGTTATGCACAGATGTTTCCCCCCAATTTTATTTCAGGTGATGTGTGCTCTTTCCTGGACTGCCCCTGAACCTGGAGGTAATAATTCTAGATCAAAGTCTCCCTAGAACCTTGAAAAGCGTGAACTGAGAAGACTGGATATACAGCTCTAGGTAACCAGTCCTCCACTGCCACCACCGTGCTTTCTAATCCCCAGGGGAGCCTGGTCATCTTGCTGGACAATTGCTATTTCTCCTGACAAAATCCAAGTTAGGAAACTGACAGGGTCTTTGTTTCTATTTCTCTCTACGCCTATCTCTCAAGGTGCCCCGTCATTAATGAATCTTAATCCTCACTTTTATTTCTCAACTCTGGCTCTCAATTTCCATTTTCCCACCCCTCATCTGGGGGAGCCATCCAGGAACCCCCTCATTAATCCACAGACAGCCATCTCAGGACTTCATGCTAAGAATTCATCGTTCCCCACTTTCCTGCATTTGAACACTGGAGGGCAATGCTGGACCGGCCAAAGCACTCTAGGTGCTCTGCTCCATCTTTGTCTCAACCTTGCCTGTCATTTCAGGATGCAGCCTCTGGTTGGAAGCCAAAACCAAGGACCAGTGGAGTGCCCATAGGCTAGCAGAGCAGCTAGGTCTATTACAGCAGCTCCCCCACACAGGATCATAGGAATAAAAGGTAGCTCACGGAAAAGCACATCGGGCTTCATGGGTGACACAGTCCCCTGGGAAAGAAACTGAGCGGGGTGCTTGCCTAACTGTGTCATTAACCAGAAACAATCTGTCTCTCTGACTAGGGGATGCAGATTCCTACCTGTCTTCACTCACTCAGATGTAAGGCCCTGGAGGGTAACGTCTTAGTAAGGTCTGCATTCCTGTAGCAGGCAGAGTGTTTGGCAACAAATACTTGCTGGATAAATAAATGGATGAATGCATGTATGGATACATATGTATAAAATGGAACTGGCCATTTTCAGATTTGTTGTTGTTTTCTAGCTCTTATGACACCTAAAGTTTAAATCATTAATCAGTTGCTGAGCATTCTTAGTCTTAAAGACAGCTAAGGATGGTCAGGTGGTTAATTAAATCATGGTTGTCATTGTACAAATGTTATTTCAAACACCACTTCAAGAGTTTCAGGTATCTTATTTTTAGGAAGTCCTTCATTATGTCATCCATGTGTCCTCAGACCTCACCAGCCTGTGGATTACAAAATACAGACACTATTTCATTAATATTCAATTTACAAGAACCTGCAGGCTCATCATGTGGAATATTGAGCATCCATGATGTCCCCAAGTGATTTGTGGGAATTTCATATGCCACAGTGGGTCCCCATGGGCTTG
This sequence comes from Nomascus leucogenys, assembly GCF_006542625.1. Taxonomy (NCBI): domain Eukaryota; kingdom Metazoa; phylum Chordata; class Mammalia; order Primates; family Hylobatidae; genus Nomascus; species Nomascus leucogenys. The sequence continues at coordinate 40,909,894 of NC_044402.1, read as the reverse complement.
ACAGTTCCATGGAGCCAGAGCTCTTCTTCAGGCTGTTTTTCATCATCTTGTGAGACTTTTCTCCAGGCTGCTCTCCCCTCTACCTTCACCACAATGGATCCCATGTTAGGTGGACACGGTCTACTCTCTTAATCATTCAAAGCACTGCTAAATGTTTGAGGAAGAAAGAAGAGCACATTTTGAGACCCAAAACCCAACTTGAGACTCTTTCTACCTCCAAGCAGGCTTACGCATAGCAAAGACCAGCTCAAGGCGCCCAGTAGAAATCTGCAGGCATCTCCATATCTCCAAGTGCAGACAGCAGAGGAGATCTTTTGTTCTCAGTCCAAGACTAGTTCTTTTCCTGCCCTGGGATGATTGACAGTGAGAAAAAACATTTCCTCCAGGGAAGCGCTCTACCTGCCCCTCCACCTTCTCAGATGGGGCCCAACCTTCATGATCCCGACAAAGCAAACCTGGTGCTCAACTGTCTTATTAGATCTTCTAATACTATGTGTGTGACATCAACAGCCCTAACTAAATTCACACTTGGGAAAAATATGCCCCTCATTCTAACTAAACAGACACCACTTAATTTTTCTAACAGAACACTTACTATTTTGATGCACAACACCTGTTTTTAGTTTTATGATGACTTCATAATCTCCAATACAATGAGTGAGTATTTATTTGAAATGAGAATAACCTCATTCTCAACCTTACTTTAGTTTTCTCAACAAAAGAAGAGTGCTCAAAGTTCATCTAGGGTCTTTACCTACAGAAATTCAATGCTGTCAGCAATCTTCAAGGAGCAGCTCTGCCAAAGGGAAAAGAAAGAAAAAAGGAAATCCTGCTTTTATAAGTTATCCCTATTATTAAAATTTCTAACAAATCTCTCCCTACAGTTCAGTTCAAACCTAGGTCCCCAGAGTGTATTGTCCTCATCCTTCTCATAAAAATGCTGTTTAAAAAAAAAAAAAAGAGTCCTTTGACACCTTTCCTGAGTGCAAACAGAGATTGAAAAAAATCATTCTAGGCTGGGCGCGGTGGCTCACGCTTGTAATCCCAGCATTTTGGGAGGCCGAGGCGGGCGGATCATGAGGTCAGGAGATCGAGACCACGGTGAAACCCTGTCTCTACTAAAAATACAAAAAAAAAAAAATTAGCCAGGCTGGTGGCGGGCGCCTGTAGTCCCAGCTACTCGGAGAGGCTGAGGCAGGAGAATGGTGTGAACCCAGGAGGCGGAGCTTGCAGTGAGCCGAGATTGCGCCACTGCACTCCAGCCTGGGTGACAGAGCGAGACTCCGTCTCAAAAAAAAAAAAAAAAAAAATAAAATGAAATAAAATTAAATTAAATTAAAAATCATTCTAAAATAACATTTTTCCATCACTGTCCAATGGGAGGTGAGTTGATCATAGGTGAAGCATGTCCTATTAGTATCTCTTGCTCAGGATGCCTTTGGTGTGAGTAAGGGATGGGTTTCTAGGGTAAAATCTCTGTTCTATATCTGCAAAAAGCAATGTACAGAAATTTCCATAAGAGAGGAGATTGGCAGTCAATACATAAGACTTCATAGGCAGGAAGTCTCCAGGGTCAGTTCCCTGCATTCAAATACAGACCTGCATCAGGGCTGTGATTTCCAGATCCAAGGCTCGGTGAGCGGATAATGCCTAAGGCCTGATGCCAGGCCTGATGTCCAGGTTTAACACTGATGGCAGGCCACAGACCCTCCTGTCTTGGGATTCCGAAAAGCCCAGAATCTTTCCCAGTTCCTACTGACACTCACTTTGGCTCAGGCAAGAAGTGTCTGAGATTGCTTCCCTTGAAACCATAGTCCTTTCTTATAATTCCAAAACCAAGCAGCCCTGTTTATGCTGCTGTGGCAGAGCATGGAATCTTGGTTAGTCCTTCCAAACTGCACACATTGGATTATCCCTGGGGAAATGACCACATTATGCTACTTTTGACTCCAATAAGGACTGTGAGTCCCAAATATTGCTAGTGTGGGAGCCAGGTCTTTCAGGTCATTCACCAGAAATTATCCAACCAGAAAACTTTCTTTCAAGTTCTGTTCAAAGTCCAGGAGTTTGCATACAGGATTCAGATGAGACTTCTAAGAATCACCTGTGTCTTGGATAGAGCACCCTGGCAGCCTCTTGAAAATCAATTCCCTAAAGAAATCTATCTTTTAGAAATGGACCTTCCCAAAGCCAGTGAGAGAATGGGAGGAATATGTGTTTTCCAAAGGGAGACATATATAGACTTTCATATCATTAATTTCTGAAGTCGGACCATGATAAATGTTGGTCAGAGTACAATGCACAGTTGCCCAAAGGAGGGGAAAATTAGCTTGGTTCAGGAGGACTAGGAAAGGCTCCCTGTGGAAGTTTTAGTTAAAGTGACTTAAAGGATGAATGATTTTGACAAATGAGGGATTGGAGAAGGACATGGCGGGCAGAGGGAGTGCAGCTTGAGCAATGTCAAGGAGGGATATAGAACTGTGCTTGGGGAACAGTGATCACTTGGTGAGAGTTGAGTCTGCCTGAGTTGGGGCAGTGGAGTGGTTGGAGTGGTGGGTTGTGGCTTGACTGAGAAAGCTTTTGTGAACCATACTAAGGGACTAGATTCTGTTATATGGGAAATGGGCAGAAATCACAGGCACCTAAGAGTAAATGTGCTTCGAAGCGTGCTTGGAAAGATTACTATGGGTGGGAAGATCAGTTCCAAGACTGGAAACAATGAGATCAGGTGTAAAGTTAATACAAAACTGAGGTAGACATTGAGAAGGATCAGAAGGACTTGGAAAGAGAAAACAGATCTAAGAAATACCTCAAAAATAGATAAATGATATGTGGGGATGAAAGAAAAGGGAGAGATTGTCTCTTCCCGACATCCTGGCTACGTACTGGAAGATTCCCTAGTTCCCAAGCCCCAAGGTCTTACCATTAGAAATCAGTCCTTGCTCATTTGTCCATTAAGGCTTAAGGTGTCAATCCTTCCAGGAATGTTTTTATGTTTCTATGGTCCAAAGGCTTAATCTCCAGTGGCAGAATGCCAGGTACCAATAGAGGAGATTTGGGGGCAGTGGTCTTCTCGGGACCCTCAAAAATCATTACATAGTTGCCCACTCCTCTTATTTATAAAGTTGTTTGTGTGAATAAGCACCCAACTACTTTGTCTGTGCCCATTTGATCACTGATTCAATATGAAATAAAAGCCAAACATCTATATTCTTTTTCTTCTCTGAATAATCTTTTCCCTCTCTTCAGATTTGGAACAAGGAAACCCAGATCCAGGGAAAATATTCTAAATCCTTGACCTCTTTATCCAGTTGGCACCCAGCCCAGTAAAATGGCTTTGGGTACAATGTTCCCCCAACAGCAGGGACAGCCTTCCTGGGAGTCTTGGGTAGGCCTGTCCAGGGCCACCGTGCAGCACACATACATCTTCCCAACCAGCTCTACTGTCACAAACACCATCCACACTGTCATGGGCAAGCCTCTGGCCACCAATGCCACCCCACCTGCTCTGGTGTGGGCACACCTATGGCCATGCCACCAGCACTCCTCATGCACATGTCTATGGTGTATGTGCAGTCACAGTTATCACCAACTCAATTCTGTGTAACCCTAAGTCCAGGCATCTTGGGGTGAATGTCTCCTTATTCCTTTGTCCATTGTCCTGCTCTCCCTTTAAAATTGTTCTTGAGCATATTTTGCAGAAATATATGTGATCTTGAAAAAGAGAGAAGGAAAGAGATGAGGTAGGAGAGTGGCAGGGGTGGGGGTAGAGACTTTGAGAAAGGCAAGAAAAGAGAAAGGATCCTTGACCTCCATCAGTCCCAACTCCCAAAATAAGATTGGCCCTAAAGATAGCTTATTATTTATCCCAAATTAAAATTTTGTGGCTCTGCAATCATTGTGTACACAGTGAAGAGAAAACCATCACACAAAAGATGCAGTTATCCTCACAGTGGGAACAATAGTAGCCAAGCTGATTCTGCTCCAAGAATAGAATAACAGTGCTAAGTCAGGAACTCCAAAATTTGTCAACAAATAGAATAATTTCTTGATGGGAAAATGGCTAGAAAAGAAGGTAGGCAGAAAAGCAACCTTCTGACTCTTGAACTGGGCATGGGTTGCCAGGGAAAGTTCCAGCCTGGGTCCCTCCATAGTGAGCTCACAACCAGCTGTGCTGACTGGGAAAAAGTCCTGCCTGAATATTCACAGACTCCAGAAGGCCCTCACCTTACCCCTGCCCAGCATCATATACAGAATCTGACAGGCTGTACCTGCTTCTCTTGCCTAAAGTTAAGCATCATTACCAGATTTCCTGCTCCATGATGGCAGAAATTTCGGCTGATTTTTGTTTCCATTGTATCTTCAGCATTCAGCAGAAGGTTTGTATATACTTGGCACTCAATAAACACTTGCTGAATGAATGGTTGATTGATTAATCAATTAATTGATTAATTTAAAATGAGCAAAATACTTCCTCCCTGTCTGGCTTCTGAAGAGTGAGTCTGAGTACTAGAAACTGCCAGATGGGCAACAGAAGCCACAGTCCACTTGGAAGAATGACTGTTTCTACCTTTGCTCATCCTTCTGGGCACCTTAGATTCCTGAAATTCAGGAACAAAGACCCAAGAGATCATGACCCACCAAGTGTCTTTCAACAAAAGACTATTTTCCTGGCTGTTTCCTTTCAGCGAATAAGCCTCCTGGGGCTGATAAGGGGATGGCACCATATACTGAAAACACAGGCCCTGAGTGGCGGAGGGCACCAAAGCCTCCTCTAAGGAGCCTGTTGGATTGCAGCCTTTCAACAAATCTGAGTGTGTCTTTTGATAGCACCGGCACCAACCACCCCCAAGGACCTCTTTCCTTTATTGCTTCAGCAATGAAGCAGCCGCATGGCTGTTGTAGATAAGGTGGCCCAAGTGCATTGTGCATGCAATGTAGGCTGCTGGTGCACAGCACTGAGAATTGCAGACACGCCATGTACCGGCTTCTCTACACTGCGTTGCCCTTCCTCTGTAAGTGGCCCCCAGGTAAATGGGTGCGATTCCCCACCACTTCTCATTTCTCATTTTCTATCATTTTTTCTTTGCCAAATGGCTCCTGCAAGACTGAAATCACACAGCCTTCCAACATGGCCACAATGATTGGGACAGATGTCAAGTTCCAATGCTAATATAACATTCCTGATGGGAATTATGATTCTGTGTGCTGGCATCTGCAGAGAGCTAACCAAAGGTTTACCTATATCTGCCATCCTTTCAAGGCACCCTGGAATCAGAGCATTGCTAGTTGTCTGTGGACAGAAAATTGTTCTTCAGAACCCTAATCCTTAAGCATGTGCAGCCAAGAGACAGAGCCATTTACTGCTGTGCACTATGGGCACCATGATGCATGCTGGATATCACACTGAACAAACACTGTAAGCCTCAAGCAGCCTCAACACAGAAAATTCAAAAGATCCACCAACAATACACAGGGTGTTTAGTGTCATCTTCAACTTGCATCTTGAATGCATCATCGATTCATTCATTCCAAACTAAAGTCCCTTAAGGCTTGCAAATTGATGTACTGAGTATTGTGAGGGATACAAACATATATAACAAACACTTCTCAAACAATAAAATGTATTCAGCAGGTAGAATCTCCTCACTTTTATGTTGCTAAACCATGAGAAATTAAAATTAAATCCTGTATATTTACTTGAATCTTCCAGCTGACAAACAAAAGTCGTCTTTGATACACAGAAGGACAAATGAATTGCACACACATACAAAATCAAGGCCAGCAATTAACATCTTAATGACATACTCTTAACTTACCAACATTTCTAAAAGCCTGAAAAAATATTAAATATCTATGTATACATGTATATGTACAGTAAATTTATAGATAGATGATAGATGAATAGATACATAGACAGGCATGCTGTAAGAAGCATCATAAAAGGACTGAGCTCAAGTTCAGACTTTAAAGCCAGACTTCTTTTTTCTTTTTTTTTTTTTTTTTGAGACGGAGTCTTGCTCTGTCGCCCAGGCTGGAGTGCAGTGGCGCAATCTCGGCTCACTGCAAGCTCCGCCTCCTGGGTTTGTGCCATTCTCCTGCGTCAGCCTCTCTGAGTAGCTGGGACTACAGGCGCCCGCCACCACGCCCGGCTAATTTTTTTGTATTTTTAGTAGAGACGGGGTTTCACCGTAGTCTCGATCTCCTGACCTCGTGATCCGCCCGCCTCGGCCTCCCAAAGTGCTGGGATTACAAGCGTGAGCCACCGCACCCGGCCTAAAGCCAGACTTCTTGAATTTTGAATTCCAGACCTTCCATTTACTGACTCAATAGCTATGTGACTTTGGGCAAGTTACTTTTTGCCTTGCTTTCCTCATCTATAAAATAATGATAACAATAACACCTACCTCAGGGGATTGCTGCAGGAATTAAGTGAACTATAGCATGTGTTACTGTATTCAGAGCAAGGCTTGATGCATGAAAAGCACTCAGTGAGTATTAACTACTTTTGCTTTTGAGTGTGATAATATCCTGATGATGATTACTAAGTTTCCCCTGTGTTGGGCTGGGTTGAGCCTTTAGGAAGTTGTTGATAAGACATAAGTCAGTCTCTTGAACAATTAAACATTATTTTCTACATTAGTATCCTATCTAGTAAGAAGTAAATATCAATGGAAATTCAGAGAAATACAATTCAAAAGGCCTTCAGGACCTTTTCCTGGATGACAATAAATTATTGAGGGCTTCCTAGGTAGAAAAAAAAAAAACAGAGGAAAGTAATTTCTGCTTGACCTTCATAAAATAAGCAAATATAGGCTTTGCAAGATATTAAAATACAACAGTAGCCCCACTAATTAAATGAATAGAATAGTGGAATAATGTATAAATTTAAAGCCAAAAGTAAAATTAAAGTTGTTTATGAACATATTATTTAATTTTTTTTATTATTATACTTTAGGTTTTAGGGTACATGTGCACAATGTGCAGGTTTGTTACATATGTATCCATGTGCCGTGTTGGTTTGCTGCACCCATTAACTCGTCATTTAACATTAGGTATATCTCCTAACGCTGTCCCTCCCCCCTCCCCCCAACCCACAACAGTCCCCAGAGTGTGATGTTCCCCTTCCTGTGTCCATGAGTTCTCATTTATGAACATATTCTTAAAGTAAAATATTTGTTCTATCAACATAAAAGACATAGTAGATTACCTGAAAAAGTTCCCACCTCCAAGAAGACAACAAATTAAGTCACAGTATACCTGACATTGTGTCATCCTCAAAAACGGGGAAGTCAGGATCAGTCCAAGACTCCAGAAGTGAGGAGGCTCTACAAAGACACCTCCACTTCAGCCTCTGCTTATTCAAGGCCCCAGCCATGGAAACTCCACGGCGTGAACTGCTGAGATGAGAACTGGGGGTAAGTGAGGACTGTCTTCTCTGTTTTCTTTTCTGAAGATGCAGGGTCTCCTGCTAATTTATGCATCAGTGGGAACACAAATCCCCTGCTATCTTGCTAGCTTTCTCATTTGCAGCCAACATATAGGTTTATCAGCACGGTTACCCGCCCCAAGAACAGCCCTTCAGGGACATGGGATAACACAAAACGGGAAATTTTTCTTGGAGTAAAGAGTTGGGGGAGGATCCTTTGTAAAATTTGGTTTTGGGGTCAGATTTCAAAGTGTTAACCCTCATGGGACAGGCAGACACTCAGGGATATTTGGTGAGTGACTGAGTCCCTGTTCCTCCTGAGCTTGCCCTTCCCCAGGGGCACCTCAGAGCCAGAACTGCTGAATGTTAACATGGGGGGCTCAGGTTTCCTACAGGACACTTACAACTCTGGTAACCCTGCTGTATGCTCTGCCAGTAAGGAACTACTTAGTAATTCCTCCCAGAGCCAACACTCAAAGACTAATGCCACGTCACATGCAACAGGAAAATGCAGCTCTATCTGTCATCCATGTCGCTGATTCTGTCATTCATTACTCCATGCTAAAAGTCCCAGTTAGAGAAATCATCTTTCTTCTTTTTCAAAACCAGCTACTATGGAAGGTAAAGAAAAGTTTAGGGGCAGAAGAACAAAGTCATTACAGAACCATGCATTGATTACTAAGCACTGCCCGGGGGCAGGTTTTGTGGTAGTGATCCATAAGAAGCAAAGCAAAAATTATGGTGGAATTGATGGAATATTTGAGAGTCTCTGCCCCAACCATCTCATAATCGAACTGGGAGCCCTCCAATCTCCTCATGCAATCCTTGGAGGACAGTCATAGAAGAAAAAGTGAGCAAGAAGGTTTAACTAGTTAACAAGTGTTCATCAAGTATCCATAAATCTCAGGGTACAGAAGTGGCATTTTTGTATTCAATCATGTATGTTAGTGTTTGCTACGTGCTCTATCCCATGCCAAGATCCAAGCCTTCTCCCACTGTGTAATTCATACCATAGTAGGGCTTACAGTCTAATAGAGGACCCAAATCAGATGCTTGCGGAAACAAGAGAAATACTTAGTTGTAATGATTATGGGGGTGTTCCAGGAGGAAAGTACAGGTTGAAATTAGAATATTTCAATTTCAGGATGAGTTAGGTGATGGGAGCCAAGAAGAAATCCTAAAAGAATTAAATCCTGAGCTGAGACTAGATATGAAAAAGTTTGTTTATTTACATCCCAAGATCCCAAGTCAGTAACAGAAGCAGAATTACAACTCGAGAAAGGCCCCGCTTGCCTCTATGCTGTTTTGCTCAGCAGCTGCTTCCTTTGGTGGCACACAGCTGGGAAAGTGAGTCGCAGATGGACTATTGGCAGCCAAAATTTTTTTAGAGACAAACGACACTGTGATTTTTCTTGACACCCATTGAAATTCCTCACTAATTTCCAAAAATATCTTATGTTGTTTTAAAACAACCAGTGAGGCCGACATTTCAGTAGAACAAATCAGAGAAAGTTAATTCCAGCCGTCTGAGCATTCTGAGCCCAAATCAGCTAGACTGAGAAGAAGAATCGTTTACTTACCAAAGGCAGTCCCAGGACACCCAGCAGCTGAGGTCCTGACTCACAGCATTCTAACCAAGAGAAAACACAAACACGGCATCTTCTCTTTTCATTCACTTCTGTTCCTGTTCTTCAGTTGCTTGTCCAACCAGCTGGAGACACAGCAGAGAAACCAGAAAGCAAAGAAAGCAATTAGGAACAGGAGAAACAGCTGATAAGCACCTGCCTAGGCAGAGGTGAATCCTGGGCACCCATCAGGGAAAGACTTTGCTTTTACTAAGGCTTTAGGTGAGGAGTTTGAGGGTTACCAGTAAGAGATAAAGCAAGGAAAGGGCTTTTGTTTGCCAAATTTATCTTTTTTACACCCATAAAACTCAAAGAGGATGGGGAAAGAATGGATGTATTCTCAAATCAAAGGAAAAACAGTTCTAAAACTTCCAAATAGTGAGAAAATCAGAAGTTCTGGCACTGACTCCCATTTATATTGAAGTAATACTATGGGTAAATATTTTATATCAAAGACCCCAGAGTGGCAGAGACCATCAGAGAATGGCACTAAGCTGGGCATGCATAGTAGCCGGTATGGGGTTAATTTGATTTGACCTTGGCATCTTTTCTCTTCTTAAAGTCCTCCCATCCTTTCTTTATCCTGTATAGACAAAGAAGACTGCGGTCTAACTTATATTTTGTCTTCCATCCTTAGCTGCCAGAGACAGTCCTTTGCCAAAGGGCACAGTAGATTGATACTGCCCATATGTCTCTGACACGGCTCCATTCAGCTCATTCATTTATCTACCCAAGTCCTGCAGCAGTCTAACATGGCTCAACAGACCGCTGTTTCCCTCAGAGGAATGTTCTGTGCCAGGCTTGAAATAACAAGCTCTGTGTCTCTCCTGGTAACTATGGCTCAGGTAGGGAGCTATGACCAGGTCACTAACCCCACCATGGCAAAGAAGAAGAGACAAGGCAAAGAAGCCAACATCTGTGGAGGGCTTACAAATGAGTACCTGGCACAGGAATAAGTCCTTCACATGTGTTCTCTCATTTCAACCTCACAGCATCCCTGCAAGGTAACTATAATTACCCCATTTGCAAATAAGGAAATCAAGACTCAAAGTTGTAATTTGTCCCACTACTGGTAAGTCACAAAGCAAGATTCAAAACCATGGGCTAGTAGACCTGCAAAATCAGTGCTCCATTTACATGTAGGTAATATGGGCACTGATACCATCTAGGCAGTGAGCCACAAGCTATTACAAGCAGGTCCTATCCAAGTGGGAGGCACCTTGCTCTAGGAACCTAGCAGGTTCTATCCAGGTGGGAGGTCCCCACCTGCTGCAGAGTGCCCCACTTCTCCCTGCACCTACAACAGTGGGTAAAAGACCTGGATTTCCCATGTTGTATCCTGAGTTGCTGGCAAATTCTTTCCTAATCTCAGTCTTCACTAGATAAGCAACCAACTCTCTTGGTTCCTTGAGAGTTGGGGCATCTAGAAATCCTGCCTGGACTACCAAATATCTGTGAGTTCCTAATATTGACCAGCTCTGCGCTGGACATTAGGAATGCAAATATAAATAAGGTACTGTTTATGTTCTAAGTACTCTTAAAGTTCAATGCAGGAAACAAACAGATTATCAGAGAATAGGGGTGGTAAGTGCCATGGCCCAACATGGCAGGGGGTCCAGGGGAACACCCCCGTCAGGTGGAGTTAAAGAAGGGAGAAGAAGGATGGTATGGCTTTTCCAGGAAGAAGGAGAAGCCAGTGTAAAAACTGAGCATCTGGAAGTCTATGACACATCTTTGAACCTGCAAGTATTTTATGTGGCTAAAGTGTTGAACACAAGTGGGGAAGTGGCCAAATGTGAGACCCGAGAAGGTAACAGATCGGGGCGGGGGGGTCTTAGGGACCACACAGAGGATAATTGGAGGCAGAATGACCATATTTTACAGACTGCTTAGCACCTTCGTGCCCTCATGCCTTTACTCAGACCATTCTCGCTCCTGGAAATGCCCTCTGGACACAAAGGCTGACAATATCCTGCTGAACTTTCAGGGCTCAGTTCAGACTTTTTCTTCGGAGTACTGGAAGCAGAAGCACTTCCTTCCACCGTGCTCCTGGAACATGTTGTATCCACTTATTTAATAGGACTTAACACTCCACTGTATTTCCACTTAACATTTTGTCATTGTATGTCTGTCTTCCCAGAAAACTGAATTTTTTTAAAGCAGAAACCCATATTGTTTACCTTTATGTTTCCCAAATAGCATCTGGCCTGCAATAGCCCATGTTTGTTGAATAAACAACTTACCTTGTGATCTTGCCAGCCTGTCACACCTCTCTCTGAGGAAGTGACTAACACCAAACCACCTACATAATGGACAAAACTTCTCCTGGGCAGAGAGCTGCTGATCTGGGTTGGGACTGCCAGGAGAGCACCAGCCTACTGCAGGGTCACCCCCCCGTTGAAGCCATGCTGAAGACCTGTCCCCTCTTCTTCCTCACCATCTTCTGTGCAGGTAAGGACAGGTTGGGGCCTTTTGCTCTTAGGGATATGTGTCCCTGGGGCAATTTTCTGGGGGCCTAAAAGAGTGTATCATTGCAGAGCACTGCTGTAATACCCCATCCCCTTGGGGAAGAGCAAGTTCTTCACAGACTTTCTGACTTAGGGCTTTTCATTTCAGGAGTCTCACTGGATTTAATTTTGGAACCAGATACCAAAGCGCTAACTGTCATCATTGGGGAGGCTGCTACCTTCCGTTGCAGTGTAACAGGAGGGGACCCGAAGAACTATCAAATGAGCTGGTATAAGAAGAGTGAAGACAACTCTCTGATTTTGGTTTCCAAACTAAGCAACAATTCTAATGACAATTTAGGGAATAATTTCAAGGTGAAAATTGATACTTTAAAAAGTCAATTTATGCTTGACATTCAAAAAGCAACAACACAAGATGTTGGGACTTACTACTGTGCGTCTGATATCCACAGTGCTGAGGCTCCGTTTCTGACCACTTCAGAAACCCTAGGGCCAAACTGAGGTGGCAGATCCAATTCGAGACCACCCCGGGCTAAAATGTGCACCACACCTGAGATGAGGCTGCCTGATCACTTCAACAGTAACATCTGATGAAAGACGCCAGGAGTTGAAGTGGGGGCAAGGGGCTTATCTTTGCAGTTGGCTTAGAGGGGCCTTCTTTATCAGTTGAAGAGGGCAGAAAAAGGCTGTTAGGATTTTTGTGGAGAGATGTCGGGGGTGGGGGGGAGTGCTGCACCTGTCTCTCACAGGCTTCTGAGGAAAGGTTGAAAATAACAGCTTTTAATACTGAATAGGCCCTCTCATTGTGGAGGCAGGCTGAGATAAACAGAACTTTTACTATCATGAGTGCTGTAGCTCATTGCAGTCTTTATTGTGAAAGTGTTCATGTGCATAAGCCAGATAAAGCAAGGATGGTTTTCCATTACCATCCTAATCAAAATTTCCAAAGCTATTAGAGATAGCTTTAATTCTTACTCTGTGAAGAGGGATGAATAGAGTTATTTTCTGAAATGTTTCCACAACTATTTCAGGTATTGAGTGTTTTATGTCTTCCCTTAGCTGCCGAAGAGTCCTGGGGACCCGTAGGGGTGAGCAGGAAGGGGAAATGCACAGTCTTCCTTCATGCCGGTTGCTGAGAGAGAGCTTAGAGACAAATACTTGTGGCAATGTGGAATTTCTGAGTTGAGCATCGGTCAACGAAATTAAAAAAAAATTTTTGATTCCCAAGTCCCAAGTTGAAATGGGTAAGCCAAGAAGGTCTGAGACTGCAGGGAGCAAATACCTGGAGGAATCCACTCAGCAGATGAGTAGGCAGAGGGGCTTAAAGATACAAACATTAAACACTCACCCAGGGAATGCCTGCATCCTATTGGCTCTCTTTGTTCTGCTCAAATATCTGTCTGGAATCCTCTCTCCACCTAAGGTTAAAATTCGGGCATTAGGACACAGAGTAGACATAAACGTAAAAATTACAACTAAAAGTCAACCCACCCGATACGTTCTATTCAACATTTCTTCCAATGCACTATCATCTTCATCAGATTTTTTATAGGGTACTTGCTGTTCATAGTATTGGGATGGGTCATGGGAATAGCAAAGTTCTAAGGCAAGTTCTATTCAAAGTTCTATTCTCACCAATGTGTTTTCAATTTATTTTTTAAAAACAGGGCATTAGAAAGTACAATTAAAGATTACAAAGAATACAAAAATATAAGAGCACATATGATAATGAGGGTTAGTGATTTCATGTGCAGTGCTCTAGGAGTTTATGAAAGGACCAATCACTATGAGAAAATTTCTTAGGTTTGAGACTGCGGTGAGCTATGATCACATCACTGCACTCCAGCCTGGGCGAAAGAGTGAGACCCTGACTCAGAAAAAAGAAGAGAAATGTTTTTTAAAACTTTTTTTGCTTTTGTAAAAAAATAATTTATTTGTATATACTTAGTACAAGTGCAAATTTCTTACATGCATATGTTGCATAGTGGTGAAGCTTGGGCTTTTAGTGTACCCATCACCCAAATAGTAACCATTGTACCCAATAGGTAATTTTTCAACCCTCACTCCCCTCCCACCTTCCCACCTGTTGGAGTTTTCAGTGTCTATTATTCTACTCTGCATGTCCATGTGTACACATCGTTTAGCCCCCCACTTATAAGTGAGAACACGCAGTATTTAACTTTCTGTTTCTAGGAAATTTTACTTAAGATAATGGCCTTCAGTTCCATCCATGTTGCTGCAAAATATATTATTTCATTCTTTTTCATGGCTGTGTAGTATGTATACCACATTAAGAAAATTGTCTTAGAATAGCTGAGGCTTAAAAGAGGCCGGACTTGGATAAGGAGGAAGGAAAAGGAAGGGTATTTCAGAGTGGGTATACTAGTTATCTATTGTCACATACAAATCACTTCAGAACTTACAGGCTCAGAACAACATTTATTATCTCAGTTTCTGTGGGTCAAAAAATCCAAGTGTGGCTTAGCTGCATCCTCTGGCTCAAGGCCTCTCATCAGGCTGCCATCAAAGTGTTCCCTAGGGCTGTAGTCAGCTCAAGGCTCAACCGGAATACGATCCACTTCGAGTTCACTCATGTGGATGTTGACAGGCTGATATGGTTTGGGCGTGTGTTCTCTCCAGATCTCATGTTTAAATGTAATTCCCAGTGTTGGAGGTGGGACCTAGTGGAAGGCACTGGTTCGTGGGAGAAGGTCCCTCATGAATGGTTTAGCTCCATCCCCTTGGTGATGAATGAGTTCTCGCTCTATTAGTTCATGAGCGAGCTGATCATTTAAAATGAGCCTGGTACCTCCTCCTCTCTCTCTCTTGCTCCCTCTCTCACCATGCGACATGTGCCCAGGCTCTACTGCCCTGACTACAGAGAAATGGACATTAGATGTGATCAAGGCATCTCTAGAGCAATGGTTCTCAACTCTATCCACATATTTGAATCACCTGGGGATATCCTTTGAAAATAGTAGTGTCTGGGATACATCTCCTGAGATTTTGATAGAATTGGTGTGGGCTTGAAGCTCTGGCTTCCCAGATGACTCAACCTCCTTCCCCTCCTCTTGCTCTTCCCTCCCCCTGGGGTTGAAAGCCACTAGCTTAAGACCTTGCTGTTCCAAGCGTAGTCTAGACAAACACAATCAGCATCACCTGGAAGGTTTTCAGAATGCAGAATCTCATGCACCATCCCAGATCCACTGAATCAGAATCTGCATTTTAAACAAGACTCCCCAGGTAAATTATATGCATATTAATATTTGAGAAGCACTGGTCTAGGCATTCATCATTATTGAAAACATTCATGGAGGTAAAAAAATAAAATAAAATAAATCACCGTTTCCCAAATGTCACCCAAGAATCCATACTTGTAAAAAATCTTCTGAAGGGATACTGATGTGCCGCAAAGGCTCACTGACAGGCAGTCGGTCATCCCCAATTCAGCTTATAGATTATTTGTGTTACTACCAATATAATAAATATTCTTATTGGGGTGATATGGAGTCCTTGTATGCTTCTTAGAGGAAGGTATTACATAAATTCTAGGTTTTATCATTTCTCATTCATCCACAAGCAAATAAGGAAGTGGATTAATATTTACTGAGTCAACATACTTTTTACCACACCATGATGGATTATCCATGGAAACCCAGAATCTTGTGCCACATACCTTCAATTCAAGATCAAGCCAAAAAAAAGATCCACAAATTATTGGTGTCTGGTTAAGTCTGACTGGGAAGAAGAGGAACAGGAGACACAAGAATGTGTGCCTCCAGTGTTCCACTCCTGCAGGATGAATGAGGACATGAAGTTCTGGCCTATGATGGAGTGGGGCAGTGTGGAACCTGAGTTTAGCCTGGGGTGAGCATGAAAAATAGCCTAGAGACAAGGAGGAGGGAATCCTGGGAGAAAATAGCTGGACTGCCCAACAATCTGAGGGTCTGCGCACAATGAAAAAAGAAACCAGACAAAAATTAAAGTAAAAAACCTGGAGAAATTTAAATAACTCCTGCGCTTACTAGCAGGTAATTAAGGAAGCATTTTATGTAACATCTGAAGCCTCAGATTTAGGGGGAGACAGGGCCACTGAAGGCCCTGGCATAGTATGGGCATGGACCAAGTGTCTCTGCAGAAATCCTAAAGCCAAACGAGCGACATGAACACACACTATTATTTTTGTATTATTCATTTTCTTTCTTTTCTTTTTTTTTTTTTTTGAAATGGAGTCTCATTCTGTCGCCCAGGCTGAAGTGCAGTGGCATGATCTCGGCTTACCACAACCTCCTCCTTCCAGGTTCAAGCAACTCTTCTGACTAAGCCTCCCGAGTAGCTGGGATTACAGGCGCCCACTACCACGCCTGGCTAATTTTTGTATTTTTAGTAGAGATGGGGTTTCGCCATATTGGCCAGGCTGGTCTCCAACTCCTGACCTCAGGCGAATCGCCTGCCTCGGCCTCCCAAAGTGCTGGGATAACAGGTGTGAGCCACCATGACCAGCCTGTATTTTTAATTTTCTTCCCCCTCCATTGGTAAGGACAATTGAGAGTTGACTAAATTCATATTATTGTTGCCTCCATTGTTCTGCTTTCTGTGATTCTTATCCATCATGAGAAGGGCTGACTTGGAAAAGTTCAGAGCAGTGAAAAGAAATCCCAGAGAGTGTCTGTCAACCCTCAAAAAGACTTTGAATTTGACTGTCAGACATAGGAATAGGCTTGCCACTCTCACCAGGCTCCCAAGAAGAGGCCTTGGGCAGGCTGGATGGCTAGAAGAAGAAGATTCCTATCTGATGCCCAAAGGCAGCTAGAAGGCATCCTGGCTTCAGGAACAGTGCCATCACCTGGCTGCCCTCACAAAGAGGTCATCCAACATTGTGAAACCATGGCTATGAGCGAAAGGCAAGAGAAAATAAGGGAATTTGAAACCATGTAAATATGCCACTTCCTCTGCATCACGGGAGGCCAGAAACAGGCAACGAAGAGAATGTTACTTCTATCATATAACACATTCTCGATTCGGAAGGTGCCACATTCTTGAGAAAGTCCTCATTACACCATCTTGAAAGCGCTCAGGGATGATATAGGTAGGGTCCAA
This sequence comes from Nomascus leucogenys, assembly GCF_006542625.1. Classification (NCBI taxonomy): domain Eukaryota; kingdom Metazoa; phylum Chordata; class Mammalia; order Primates; family Hylobatidae; genus Nomascus; species Nomascus leucogenys. Next base: position 40,893,272 of record NC_044402.1, on the reverse strand, counting down.
ATAAGAAAATGGACTCAAGGAAATCCAAGTTGTGACCTTCACTCTAAACAATTAAGATTTTAAACAGAAAATTAGAATCGTTGAATTTGAAAGCCAGAAAGGATCTTAAAAACAAAGTAGGAATCCCCTCATTCAGTTTAAATGTTCACTAAATATTGAATGAATAAATGATCATCCAGTCTCAATTCAAATATTTTCAATGACAATTCTTATTTCAAAAAATCTGTCCTATACCAAATCAAAATCTGCCTCCCATAACTTCGTATCTTTATATTTGTTATGCCTTCCGGAGCAACGCAGACTAAATTCACCTTCACATATTCGAATATTTAAAGATAGCTATCCTGTCCAACCATTCCTCATGACTGTCTAATAAATTTTAAACTCCTTGAGAGAAGAACCCAAGTTCAATATATTTTCCTGTACCATACAATTCTTAATAGAGTGACTAATCTGTAGTGGGTAGTCAGCAAATGTGAGTTGAATACATGAATTAATATCTATATGTCCACCTGACCAACAGTTCTACTCAGGTGTCTCAAAGGCACTTCAGCTCAACTCCAAGACTTAAATCAAGATCTTCCTTGCGAATCTGGCCCTAGCCTAGGGTTCCCTATCTGAAGGAATAACACCATCATTTCAGACCCATCCACTGCACTCCATCCACTGCCACCAGCCTGGTCAAAACTACCATTTTCTTCTTTGGATTGTTTCTACAGCCTTTTGAGTAAGTTAGCTGGCCTCTGGTACTATCAGTATCTCCTCCCCACAGCAGCCAGAGTGATCTCTCCAAAATACAAATATGATCACGTCATGCCCCTGATTAAAAATCCTTGAGTAACTTCCCATTGCAGATAGGCAAAAGACCAAAATCCCTAAAAGTCCTCTAAGACCTTGCACAGTTTGACTCCTTCTCAGCTCCTCTGCCATACCTCTCACTCCCCTCTTCCTCATTTTCCAAACATGCCTTCTTCCAGCTATTAAATACTTGAATGTACCAGGTGCCTTCCCACCCCAGGGTCTTTGCAACACTTCTCCCACTCCTCATCCCCTGTTTAACTCCTATTGAAAGGAGTTAAACAAACAAGGTCAAAGCTTACACATCTGTTTTTCAGAGGCATCTTGAGATCTCCTGACAAGTTCAGGTTGTTTATTCCTTAATGCTTTCATATATCAGTTTGTAATATTTTATTTATTTGATTATGCCTATTTTCTCATGAGTCTGTAAGCTCTGGAGATCAAGGACTATATCTGCATTTGCTTATTCAACCTGACAAATCGCATAAACATATCTGTGTGAATAAATGAATGAATTTCCCACATTCTGGGACTTCCCAGAATTTGATCATCATCACAGACTCTGGGCTGCAGTGGGGCCTCAAGCCTTGCCATATTCTCACTTTTTAGGGGTCTCGGAGACTCCAATGTCATCCTGAGGTGGAGTCCAAGGCTTCTTAGAAACCACTGATTTCTACTCATTCTGTCTGGCATACTCAAGAGCCCATTCTTGGGCACACAGGACAACTGAACAGGATTGGAGGGTCCTCCATAGGTCTGAGCCAGCTCCCACATAGGGACCCTGAGCAGGTAAGTAAAACCTGCCTAGAGAGTCTAGCTAGACATGAAGAAATCAGAGGGGCCCAAAATGATTATTATTTTCTCAGTGACTACTGGCTGGGCTTATGATGACCCCTCTTGGTGTTTTTCATTTTGCATGGCTATTTTCAGTAGCTGTATCATTAAAATACACAAGTCTATAATTATGGGGATGCATATCCTCATCCCTCAAATATGTACTGAGCATGTACAATATTCCCGGTCCTGTGCCACACGCTCAGTTACAAAGGCGGCCAAAGCTCAATTCCTGTCCTCAAGGTGCTCTTCCTAGTGGAAGAAACAGACATGAAAATAGAAACTTACTAACAGAGAAAGGAGCAAACAGAACACAGAGAAGGAAGTGATGGCCTGGGGATGGGGAGGGCTTCTCAGAGGAGGTGACATGGGCTCATAACAGAAAAAGCACTTGTTTCCCCGAGGTAAGGTATGCTTGCAGGTTCCTTAAGATGACCCAGGAGGGAAGATGAGCATCCTCAACAGTTACACACAAACATATTCACCTTGGTCTCTGATGCTTGCAGTGAAAATAAATAACTGAAAATAGGCCCGGCGCCCTGGCTCATGCCTGTAATCCCAACACTTTGTTTGTTTGTTTGTTTGTTTGTCTGTTTGTTTGTTTTTAATCCCAACACTTTGAGAGGCCAACATGGGAGGATTGCTTGAGCCCCAGGAGTTCAAGACCAGCCTGGGCAACAAAGCAAGACCTCATCTCTATTAAAATAAAAAGAAAACATAAAATATTGAAAAACTGCCAAAAATAAGCTGCAAACCACCATGGCACATGTATACCTATGTAACAAACCTGCACACTCTGCACATGTATCCTGGAACTTAGAGTAAAATAAAAAATTTTTAAATTAAAAAAATGAAACTAAATAAACTGAAATTTTATGGAAAAATACAAAACCCCAGACTAGATACAATCAGTTTCTTTTTGTGGGAAAATGAATTTATATCAAAGTTTTCATAGGGGTTCTATAACCACAGAATGTAGTTAATTCCCTGCCAAGTAAAACCTAGATACTTCCAAAATGCTGCTATTGTACACACCGCAGAACAGAGCAGCCAAAATGGTAGTGGTATGGGTTGAGAAGATAAAGAATTAAGAAAAGCAAAGAGGAAGGGGAGAGGAAAAGGAGAATATTATTTCCTTGAATGATGATCACTCCTTTTATTAATAACTTTCTGTTCTTCTTAAAGAGATGTCCCAAACCTCTGGGCTTTCCCAGAATTTGGTACCACTGGTACACTGACCTATCCTCATCCTGCCAATGTGAGGAAACCCAGAGAGACTAGTAAAATGCCCTACAGAGCAGCAACCACGCCAGTGGGGCTGGCTGTGAACTTTCACTTTGGTGTGTTCTTTGATTTCATTTGGTGTAAAATATTGAGATTTCTCCTCAGATATCCCAGCGCCTTGCAGCTACACGGGATCTATAAATCTTTATCTGGGCTAGATTGAACCATTTTCATTTATGGAGTTGTTTTTAATCAGAGCAAGAGTAAAACTTTTGCCCTGTACAAAAGAGTCAGCTGTAAACTGAGCCATTCTGCTTCAGCTTTCTGCTTCTCCTCTGAAGTTGTGTCTCTTCTGAGAGCTCTGGAATAAAACAGCTGCCATAGTCATATCACCCTTCCATATTTTCTTCTTTGTATTAGTCAGCTCTGCTATGGTAACAAACAGTGCCAGGACCTCAGTGGCTTACAGCAATGAACATTTACTTTTTGTTCCCGTTTTTACTACCAACTAGCTGCTGAGCTCTGCTCCCTGGCTTCCCATTCCAGAGCCCAAGATGAAAGATAAGCCACTATTTGGGACACACTTTTTTTTTTCTGACAGGATCTCACTCTGTTGCCCAGAGGCTGGAGTGCAATGGTGCAATTTCAGCTCACTGCAGCCTCGACCTCCTGGGCGATTCTCCCACCTCAGCCTCCCAAGTAGCTGGGACTATAGGTGTGCATGCCACCATGCCTGGCTAATTTTTGATTTTTTTTTTTTTTGTAGAGATGGGGTTTTGCCATGTTGCCCAGGCCAGTCTCGAACTCCTGGGCTCAAGCAATCCACCTGCCTTAACCACCCAAAGTGCTGAGATTATAGGCCTGAGCCACCACACCCCTCCACACTGTTTTTATAACAGAAGAAAAAGAACAAGAGAAATGCTAGCAGAAACTCAAGATACTTCTTAAAACTTCTGCTCAGACACAGCAGACATCATGTCCACTCACATTCATTGGCCAAAACCCTTCCATGGTAAAGCACAAAATCAACGAGACAGGGACTCACACCTTTCCCACAGAAGGCACTGCAAGACACATAGCAATGGGTAGGAAGCAATAGCCCTTTTTCATGGAAGGAAGGATCAAATACTTCAGAATAATAATTATAACCTACCATACCCTTTAACTCCGCCCATGTAATTTGTCTCCATCCTGGGGAGTTTCTCCTGCTGTCAACTAAAAAGGAATTTAAAATGATTTTTTTTCTTCTTAGAATTCTTCTGGGGCAACATTTGCCCAATTATTCTTCAGAATGTCACCATCCCTCAAGATGTTAACAGTGGTTGCACAATTTAAAAGAATTCCACCATCAGATAATTTTGGCAAATGCTACATATTAATAGCCTCCTCTTAATATTTACAATTCTTATTACCACATTAAATGCTCTGAGAACCCCTGCTGTAAAGATACCTATTTAACGTGGGATTGGAATCACAGAATTCTTTTTGTAATGGCACAGCCATTAAGACTCATGAAATTCTATAGGCAAATACTGTCCCAAAGGATTATACGGGATTCAGTCAGATAGATTCCTGCTGTTTCCTCATTTCTGTGCATCCAGACTGAAGGATACCTAATGACATTGAGAGGAGCTATGCATAAGGCCAATGGGTCTGTACAGGCCTCAGAAAGAAGGCTTGCATTTTTTGCTAAGACCAAACTCAATGTCAGAAGCCTGAAAATGCTATTCAGACACTACTCTTTGTCTACTGAATTAAGTATAAACACTTCAGACTATCTTTTGTTCCTTCCTTTCTTTCTGCAACGAATATATCTTGAGTCCTACTAGGTGCCAAGTACTGTGCCAGGCATTGAGTACATGGTGTGAGCAAAACAGACATGCACCGGCCCTGTGTACTTACCAGTTTAAAATAAGAGTAGACAGACACAAGACAAGCATATGAGTAAATAGCCAGTGATCATACAACCTCCCAGTGGTTAGCTACACTGCTGGCCACCCATTCCTCCTCGAAATGCTTTCCACGCTTAGCTTCTGAGACGCCACTCTTGGCTTATTTTCCTCTTCATCACTGGCTTCTCCTTCTCAGTCCTACTTGCTGGCTCTTCCTCCACTATACAGCTTCTAAATACTAAAGCAGCCAGGGCCCTTGCCTGAGTCTGTCTTCTCTTCTCTATCTCTCCCTAGATGATCTCATTCACCCTCGCAGCATTAATTTCACATATGTGCCCATGACTCCCAAATTTATATCTCCAGTGCAAAACTCTCCTCTGAGGATATAATCTTCCCCCAATTGAACCACCTTAGCACTTACCACTCTTGAGTTATTTCATGTGTTTTCTCTTTTGCCATGATTGTTTGCATACTTCCTTCATCCTCTTCCTAATTTATAAACCCCTCGAGGCGGGGATCCTTGGTCTGTTTCATCTTCAGTTTCCGTAGTGCATTGCAGAGTAACTGTTTAATATATGATTATTGAATTTAATGTTTGAACTGAATTTCTGCTGTAGGGATCACCGAGACACAGATGTAATGAAAGGGAATATTTTATTTAAAGAAATAATGCCTCATCCTTCTGTATTTCCAAATGAACAACCTCAAATGAGAGAACACAGCTACATACATTAGCATGAGGTGAATACTTAAGTTTAAAAATGCTAAATGGAGCCAGTATCATCCCTTGTAGTCACAGCAGCTGCTGCAAAGGTTTTATAAATTGCCTACATTCCCGCACCCCATCTGGCAATGCTGGCATGTTACAGCCATGGATGACTTACTCTTCACAATAGCCTTCACTTGCATCTATTCCCTACTTTAAAATAAAAAGACAAAAAGAAGCTGCCAAGGGGCTTGCCTAAAGTGCTCCCACCCAACCGGAGTACAATTCAACCACATAATGCTGCCTCCTCAGCATTTAGAGGATTAGATTCAGGGCCAAAATGGAGATCAGAAGACGAAGGCCCCCTGGATTGCAGAAAGGTGTTTCACCATCAGTTCTAATAATAGCATGTGGCAGCTGCACTTCTGGTCCTTCCTCTGCATTTTAATCCCATTATTTTCTAAGCCTCTCCCAAGGCCTCCTTTACCAGTCAAAATCAGCCAAGGTTTCGTATGCCCCTAGAAGAAAAGAGGACCTAAGTATAGAACCTAAGTATCAACTAGAGAAAAGCCAAGAGCCTTTTCGTGCTGGATGATCCATCTGAGTCCGGGTTCCTGATTGCCACACAGGGAGGCCCTGACTATAGTGCGGACATTGGTTCCTTTGCACAGCTCCCTCATGTGTATATACAGAGGCTGCTTTTTCTCATCTTGTTTGCCCTAAAACATTTTTTGACTTATCCTCCACATACTTGAAACTTAGGAGTTTAACCTGTCAAAATCAGAGGGAAATTGACCAAATTGCATCTCTTTCACGAAAACAAACATTTTCCAACTGCTATGGCATTTTAGATTGTATTTTCCCTTTCTGCTAGTTTTGCTTCCCTATTGCATTTCCCTGGATAAACATCTAGTTTGTGCCATAATATTTATTAACAAGGAGTCCTCTGGGCAGAGGGTGGCATTAGGAATTTCTGCTTGGTATTTGGTATGCTGTCCAGCTGAGTCCCCAACCATGTTGTGAGCCAATGCGAACACAGCAGGTTTCAATAAAGGCAACAGTTATCTGAGCAGGCTGCAGCTGTGACTCTCAGCTCAGCCTCTGGGTCACCAATCTGGGACGTGAGCTGGCACCTTGTTAAAAAAGGTAGTCTGACAGAGAGATGGCTGTCAATGGACTCTTCCAAAAATTCTCTTTCCCTGGGTTCTTCTAGTCCATCTCCTTGGCATGTGCCATTCCCTATGCATCTTTTGTTAGACTATATCTCTGGTTTTTCATCACAGCCTGGGTGCTACTGATGGGCTAGATTGATACCGTATGCTTTGTCATGCACCGTGATCCCACTCACAGTGTTATTCCAGTGGGACAGATGCTGAGATTGTTCACCATGCAAGAGGAATCTTGCTGCACATAGTATTTTCTTTGCCCTCCTTTGGTAACTTCCCAAGTTCCCACAGTCACTACTCAGTTATGCCTGTGTGCTAACTCATGCTCAGACTACTTTGCAATTAGAGCCCTACCAATTGGATAGCTTGTATTTCTATTCAATAATCTTTTCATTCACTCATACTAAACATTCATTACATAGCTCAATGTTAAGAGCCCTTTAACTTGTCATATACATGATGAATATAACAGCACTCGCATTCTAAACTAGGCTTTAACACAGCGGTACGGTGGTGATTATAGAACAACCACTCTGAACTGTGGCTTCTCTAGCTGTGGTGAATGTGAAACCCCGTCTCTACTAAAAATACAAAAAAATTAGCCGGGCGTGGTGGCGGGCGCCTGTAGTCCCAGCTACTCGGAGAGGCTGAGGCAGGAGAATGGCGTGAACCCGGGAGGCGGAGCGTGCAGTGAGCCGAGATTGTGCCACCGCACTCCAGCCTGGGCGACAGAGCGAGACTCCGTCTCAAAAAAAAAAAAAAAAAAAAGAAAGTGTATTTACTCTAGTCCTTGCCCCTTTACCAGTCCCCACACACTACCAAACTCAATATAAACCCCACATAACCAGCAAGAATATCTGAGGCGTGCAGGTTATGGCAATGGGACAGCAGCAGATGCATAGTGGGTGAGGTTCCCAGGACATGACCAGGACACTGGTTTATAGTGGCCCAAGCTGCTGTAAGTCTAAGATCCCACTCAAATACTGTACTCACTTTCCCACTTAATGGTTTAGGAACTCTTTTCTAGCCCCCAAAGCTACACTCTGAGCCACTTTTTTTTTTTAAACCTACACAGCTGCCTTCCCAAAAGTATCCTGCAGTGCTTCCATGTTCCTCTTCCATTGTTTCCTCAGTTAGCTCTGACTCCATGTTTTGGCAATCTTTCAGCCTCATTCCTTTTTCCTCGAAATCTGTAATAAAACTAAGCAAAAAGTAGTAGGTATATTAGCTCAAGAATTGGGATGTACCTGTGGAACTGTTGCGTGATGCAAGTTTTTGTCAATGGCTATGGGAGCCCCTGGCATGGAGGGCCAGGCCCACCACCCCTCTCCCAAGGGAAAGAGGACAAGTCCCCATCCATCTGTCTTCTCCCCTCCTCTGGCATCACAGACCCACCCCAGTAGATAGGGTCATCTCACTGTCTCCCATTGGAGGTGGAGTGGGGGAGGGTCTCACTCCCAGAGATGCTCCTATAGCTTTCTCCTCTCCCTTGGATTGAAGGATGAAGGGTAGTTATTTGCTTCCCCATAGGAGATGAAGCAGGGATTTTCCCTAGGGTTCTGGGAGGGCCCACCCTTGTCACCACCCTGTGGTGCCCCAGGGGTAATCGGCCAACTGAAGGAATGTAAGATCTATGTAATAAAATCTTAATTCCACAGAAGTATGATTCCAGCCACAAAATTTGAGCTCTCTATAAACACTAAACACTCTATATTTCCATAAGTCCACCACCAAAGGAGAAGAAAACAGCATTTATACTCTCTCTAACACTGAGCTATCCCCTCAGCCTACTCCCAACCAAGAACCTTCAGCAAAATTCTTTACTCCATTTTAGAGGAAGAAAGTGGGAAGTGCTTTTTCTTGTATGCGGAGACTACTACAAAGGGGGCGGGGCTCCTGTTCGGGCCCCTTTAAACTAATTTTCCATCTGCTCCCAATCCAGGTTTTTCCAGTTTTACCTCTTTATTGGGATATTGTTGAATGGAAGTACATAATTACCATTGTTTTATTTTTTATAAATGGGCTTCTACCAACAAAAACATAGGATTAGTCTATTATTAGCATGAAAACCTGTGTCGTGACTTCTCCAAGTTTTATGTGAGGACCAGCACACCCCCACTGTCTTCCAGCGAGCAGAACAAATCAAAGAGGATTTCCAGAGACAGCAATAACTTTACATTCCACCCACTGCTCTCCCTGGGGCAGCAAATCTTCACTGTGAAATCTGCAATTCCAAGAGAGCAGGAAGCAATCTATCTCCCTCCAAAAACAAGTTGCCATTTCAGGGAACTGGATACATTTTCACTCCTAATGGTAGGTCTCCTTGGATTAGTATGGTCGGCCATGAGCCTGGGAATTGTAAGACAAAAACAGAGGAAGGAAGGAAGGAAGGAAGGAAGGAAGGAAGGAAGGAAGGAAGGAAGGAGGAAGGAGGAAGGAAGGAAGGAAGGGAGGAAGGAAGGAGGTGGGAGGGAGGGAGGGAGGGAGGAGGGAAAGAAAAAGAATGCAAAGTTGAAATATAGCAAGAACCCATTACTCTGTGAGTCCAGTGCGCTACAGGCTGGATTCCATCTCTCACACACACACAGTGATGTCCCAATGTAAGGAATCCCAGCTAGTGGGCTCCCCAGCTGAATTCTACCTCTCAGAAGGGAGCTGGATAGGACAAAATTTCTATCTGAAAGGTCAGGGCAGGATTAGGAGGAGGAACCAAGAACACAGACCTAGCCCATTTCATCTAGCACAGAAGGACCCAGAACACCAGGTATGATAGCACCTAGCAAATATTTACTAAGCACTCACTAAGTGCTCAGCACTGTTGAAAGAGATCAAGGGAACAGGAAGATGATTGGTGCTGATCTAAGCAGACCCGTGTGCCCTCTGGTTTGTAAGAAGTGAGCAATCACCAGGCAGGAAAGGCGCTGGGGGCGGTCCGTGCTGGTCATAGAGAAAGGACAAGGAGCAGAAGACTGCCGACCCCAATGCCACAGCAGGCCCTATGGTCACAGGTGACACCTCTTCCTTGTCCCCTCAGTACAACAGTGTATAAGCCTTTACTGTCCTACAATTCTTGTTTTTGTTACACAGTGGCTTTCAACCCTGGCTGCACATCAGAATTATCTAAGGAAGTTTTTAAAATCTTGTTGCCCAAAACCCACCCCAGACTAATGAAATCAGACTCCGTGGGGGTGGCACCTAGGCTTCAGTAATTCTTAAAACTCCCCAGGTGGTCCCAGTGTGGGGCCAAGATTGAAAACCACTGCATGGAGGTAATTGTCCTAATTACCTCTCCAGCTTTTCTCTGCCTCTACATTCCTCTTATCTAAGCTGTTATACTGCCTTTTTATTTTTAGTTTGTTCTACTTCGTCCTTTCAGTAGATAACTCGATAATACTCCATTAAACCTTTTTTCATGCTTTAACTTTGCTTTTTCTCATTTAATTTTCATTGCCCACTCTACTTACTCCCTCTTCCCATTATGTTTTTTTTTGTTTTGTGTTTTCTTTAATCCAGCATCAACATTTGCAGGGCACTTGATATGGACAGAATATGACAGCAGGCACTTAACTGCTGCTAAAAATTACATTTAACGCAGTAATGTTTTTTGTTAGATCCTGTGCCATGGCTACAGGCTCTTGTCTTATGGAAGATTGGCATTTTGGCTTCTTCCTTGGAAGCAGCTGCATTGCTGTATAAATTTAAGATCCAAAATAAGTATATTACAGTAAAAAATAAAAGAAGCATTCACAAATACGAGGGAAAGAAGGATTAACAGCAGTCCGAAGCTAAATATCAACATCACCCCTGCCAAGCTCTTGGCCTCATTGTAGGGGGAAGATGCTGCCATGTGCAGCAAAAAGAGAAAGGGCCCAGACTGCATGTACAACTAATGAGGCTGTTCTCTGAGGACAGGGCATTTGCTGATTTAGACTCATTTCCTCAAGGTCCTCAAGCAAGCCCAAGAACACATAGGCCAGTCGCTGAGACAGTGAAGGTTGACATGTGGAAGAAAGGGCCAAGAGACCGTCCCAGAAGCAGAATGCTTCAGTCCTCCAGGGAAGCTCTGGGGGAGATCTGCTCTCTTGTCCTCCTACAGCTCAGCTGAGAGCAGCCCTGGAGCCTCAGAACCACAGGCCCTGTAGTTCCCTGGGTCTGGCAAGCCCCTGAGAGACCAAATCACTGTCCTCCCCACAGATCCAGCCCAGCACTGAGAACACCATACAAGCCAGAGGATGCTTGCCAAATAGATGCATGAACGAATGAATGAATGAATGAATGAATGACTCCTCTGATGAAGTTGTCCTAGGGAGAATTTGTGGGAATACTGAAAAGGAGGATGGTCCCCATGCTGGTACCCCAGTCCTTGATACTTTGATGTGGCTTTTTAATTTCTCTGTCTTCCTTTTACCTTAATGTATTTATTCTCTAGCAATCTATTTGCTTATTTATTTATTTACTTTAGGAATCAAGCCAGACACCTTGTTGGAGCAACAAGAGCTAGAGATATTTGTTTCTTTTAGAAGAAGCAAAATTTTCCAGTGCCAACTGACAGGGAAGAAGATGTATAATTACACTATGTGCTGGTAAAGAGGACCCGAGACAGCTTTCTGATTTTCATACATCAACAAGGAGACGTCTATGGCCCTGGTCTCCAGCACACCTTTCTTGGTAGAGTTGAGAATTCAAACAGCCAATTCTTCCCAGAGATTCTCAGAGCCACATTGAGAGAGCAGGAGACTAACAAGTGCTGCCCTATCCATGGTGACTCCCCTTGGCCTCTAGGTAAGTCACATACTGAAACCTGCCCCTCCCACCCTCCACCCTGGTCAGCTAATCTAGGTTAGTGCAGGTCTAACTTAGATTACAAGGCGTGCTCGTGTGCATAATTTCATGACCACCAACACATGGGACAATCTCATCCCCATTTTATTGTCCAGGAAACTGAGGCCTGGTGTGGTAAGTGACTTGCAAGTAAGAGGAGGAGTGAGATGTAAACCCAGATTCCAGAATCTGAATTCAGTGGTCTGCACTGCAGCATAGCTGCCTCTTGAGGACTAGAGTGGGCAGTGTGGAAGTGGGAATCCCCAAGTTCCCAGGCCTCTTCCAGCCCAGTCTTCTATGTAAAATTTTTCTTTTCCAGGCTTGTCTGAGCAGAGGTAGGGTGACCCTGCCACCTGTTCCTCAACAGTCTGTGCAAATTCAAAGAACTAGAGTGTGAATTCAAGGAACTCATTTGAAGAACAGGAAAAGCAACTCTCTCCTTGAGGTTATGGAGAAATGAAGGTTGAAACACGGATCAGAAGACTTGCAAAGGCCCCTTCCATCCTCAACTCTTCCATTCTGTTCCCAGTGAGGCCCAAAACATAGCTTTCTCCATCACTCTTTAACCTGTTGGTTGATTTGTCTGGTGCACCCAACCAGCACCGTGGCCCTGAAAATAAAATATTAATTACATCAACCTTACAGCCATCTGATGCTGATAGAAAGGCAGGAAGCACTCGTGGCAGTTTGCATATCAGGGTCAGCAGTTCCTTTCTTAACCCTCCTCTGTCTGGCAAGGCTAAGGGAGCAGACGTTCCTGCAATGACCTGGCCTGTCTTTAGAGCTGCAGCCCTAAGAGCTGGTGTTCTTCCTGTGGCTATGGTCTTGGCACTGAGCTCCTTCCTGCTCTTCTTTTGCTCTTGTGTGTAGCGGACCACAACATGCTTTCAGATCAGACATCCTGTGGGCAGAAGAAATTATTTCACTTCAGTAAGAATTTTTGAAGACCAGTATGGGTTCAACGGGTGCTTTTGGGGGATTACACCAGAGATAAGAACAGACTAAATCACACGCGTGAGGCAGCATTTACAAATCATACAACACAACATGCGATAGCAGCTTCCGAGTTTCTGCAGAGGAGGGGCTAAGGACAGCAACCTGGTTGGAAGATGCCTCAGGAACTTGCCTTGAGGGTGTATTTTCATAGCACATAAGATTGGGAAAGACATCAAAGAATGGGAAACCTTCCATTCTGGAGAGATGGAGATTATAGGGGAGAATGGATAAAGCCCCCAAAAACACTCTTTCCTCTCCTACTAACTGTTCAAGTCTCAGGTATCATTTGTATGACAAGGAGAGAATTAACATCATTAAGCAATGAGCCAAGTGTTTGCAAGTATAATTTCATTTATTTCCCACAGAAATCCTATGAGTTATCTTCTCCTATTTCACAGAGTATAAAAAAATTAGTTTTTCCTAGAAATCACATGAAGGGACAGACATCCCCTTGGCAGGACCAAGGAAGCTGTGTCCTAATTGCTGGCCTTGACACGAAGGAATGACGGAGCACAAAGAACACAGCCTGCACAGGGCCAGAGGAGGGTTGGGTCCTAGGGCAGAGCCCTGGTGGATGTTTCTGCCTTCCACCTGGGCACCCCGAGACAAGCTGTGTTTTTGTTGAAGTTCCATCTTGTCCTGCCACGGGCCCAGGCCAAGCTGACTGCTCCTGACCTGGTGAAGCACTAGCCACACTCTGCCCCAAGCTCCCACCACATCATCACCTGTCCTCTCCTGTACTGTCTTCTACCTCTAGCTTTGATTTATTGTTCACACCAGCTCTGTCTCTTAGTCAGGCCTAGAGGAAGGTTGTTTTTGGCCATTAACAATAAATTCTTAAAATTCCCTCTAACCGGTGGAAGATATAAATCACAGTCATAAACATAATACACATTCTTGGGACTTTTCAAAATGACTTCCTGAATAATTTGAGATAGTTCAACAATAATTATCTAGAAAGACAGGCTTATTTGAGCCCTGCTAACTGCTCTTCTGATATTAATACAGCTTTAAGCCCGCTATACTTCCTTCTGCCTCAAGGCTTTTTTAACACATGTCCTCATTTGTTACTTAGAATGTTACTTCCCTACCCATGCCCCATACCTGTTTCAGGCAGGGTCCCAGCAGGAGACAGGGCACTCTCGGGGTGATTAGAGAGAGTTTAATAAAAGAGACTTTTACAAAGCTGTGGACAGGTGTTATGGATTGAACTGTGTCCCCCAAGGAAAGATATGTTGAAGTCTTAACTCTCAGTACCTTAGAATGTGACCTTATTTGGAAATAGGGTCACTGCAGATGTAGTTACCTTAAATGAGTTCATACTGGAGTATGGTGGGCCCCTAATGCAACATGACTGGCATTCTATATGACAGCCAAGTGAAGACAAAGACACGCAGGGAGAGAAAACCACGAGACAGTGCAGGCAGACACTGGAGTGATGCAGGTGCGAGCCAAGCCAAAGACCATCAGAGTTTCCAGCAAACCACCAAAATCTAGGAAGAGGTGAGGAATGATTCCCCTACAGGCTTCAGAGGGTGCATGGCCCTGGTGACACCTTGATTTCAAACTTCCAGCTTCCAGAACTGCAAGACAATACATTTATATTGTTTTAACCACCCAGTTTGTGGTACTTTGTTAAGGCAGCTATAGGAAATTAATACAAAAGGGTTATGGGAAACCAACAAGAAGGTGGTGAAACACCCAGGGCTGGCAACAAAGAACCGCTGCCATGCCAGGCCTGAAGCATGTAGGGGAGGAGCCTTTACTGAAACCTGCAGCTGTGGAAGAGGAGTTAATGGCTTCCAGTGGAGGAAGGCACTCTCCTCCTTCCCTCCAGTCTCCTGAAGGTGTCTCCATTGACCAACCCAAATGGGATGGAGAGCTGGTGGATGCTGCCAATTAAGGTCAGGCTCTTAGAGTAAGAAGTAGAGTGGATGTGCAGAGGCAAACAGACTCGGTCTCAACTGCAATGCCACTTCCTCTTCAGGGAAGCCTTCCCTGACCTCCTGACCAAACCTGGCCTCTGTAACATGCTCCCATAGTCCTTCTGCTTCTGCAGAATACTTAGAGCTGCAATGGAGGGATAAATTATGCAAATTATTAAGTGATGACTGGCTCTCATGCTGCAACATAAGCTCCATGAAAGAAAAGACCGTGTCTGCCATTCATCAGTGGCAGACCCTGAATCCTCAGGGCCTGGCATGTAGTAAGAATGACTAGGTTTTATAGGATGTGCCAAGAACTAAGCAGCCCAATAGAAAAAGGTCAAGTATTTCAGTCCAAACAGATTGACCTTGGCAACTTTCAAAGCGCTATAGACAGCAGACAGCATTATATTCTGCTGGGGGACAGGGGTGCTGATGATATAATGTATAACATCAAAGAACGTGACCACCTTGAGTACTTGCTAATAGTCCTCCAACAGCAGTAGGCAGGATGGGCAGTTGCGCAAAGTGAGGTGAGGCAGAGGTGGGTGGGGAGAGCAACTACTATGGGGTCAAGAAACTTGAGCTGCTCCTATCTGAATTTTTTTCAGGGCAGTCTGTTCCCAGTCACACTGGGGAACTTAAGAAAGCTTAGGTGAGTCTTTCCTCCACTAACCTGAGAATGTAAGTCCTGCATCCACCCTCCAACATGGAATGCCACCTTTGCTCTTGCCTTTTTGCTTACCAAGTGACCCTCTTCCCAGCTTCTGCTGCACTCTCTAGTTCCCATTATTAATTTACCTGTTTGATTTCAAAATTTCAAAGACTGACCTTTAAACTCAAAAGTGGAGGACCCAAAAATCCTAACCTCCCTTCTTTTGAAGTCCATGTAAATTTAGCCCGTCATAAGTTGGGATGTAGTGGTGGTTTCTAAGTTTTTTACAATATTTTGCTTTGTGTAATTTAACACAGGTAACCTGAGAACCCTTCAGAAAAGAAGATAGATGAGCTCAATAAAGATCAGGAAACTCTGGCTCACATTTGGAAGACAATGTTTCATTGGATTGCTCTTTAACACATGGGTAAATCACCCTTATCCAACTTTGCCTAGAGGGAGTTTGCAGTGAACACAACAATCATTACAACATCTTCAGAGCCTTTGTGCACATACTATTGATCTCCTCATTTGGTGGTTCTTTTGATTACAGCTGTAAATGTCAATAATTCTTCTTGGTATTAACGATTAACATCACCACATAGTGTCTAACATGTACATCTAATCTGAAACTGGAACAACAATATCAAATTTAACGTCTAGGGCAGGAAGCAGAAACCTTGTCATCAATTAAATAAGCTGCCTTAATCTCCTCTCAGTTGGCCTAACTTACCTGAACCACACTATCGGTCTTGAAGGTGGCACTGTCATCCCATTAGCAGGCAGCAGGCCCTGCGAGCCTCCTGTGATCAGGTAGACTTCTCTGGGGAGTGAAACAACTGCTGATAGGGACTGACTTCCTCAGTCACAAGTGTTTCACAAGTGTGTTGGTTCAGAGGAGGGACCAGGCAGAAGGTGGTTGAGAGGCAGAGCTGCCCCTGAGTAAGCCATGCAGAGGATCTCCTCCCTCATCCATCTCTCCCTCTTCTGGGCAGGTAAGGCAGGCCCCAGAACTTCGGCCAAGCAAGACTCAGCAGCAAAGAAACATCAAGTCTCCCAGGACCTTGTACTCCTTACTGGACTGTGCTCCTTACTCAATGACCTCAGCCCCCAGCCCTCACTGAGCCCCTCTCTTGTGTTTTTTCTCTCAGGAGTCATGTCAGCCATTGAGTTGGTGCCTGAACACCAAACAGTGACTGTGTCAGTGGGGGTCCCTGCCACCCTCAGGTGCTCCATGAAAGGGGAAGCGATCAGTAACTACTATATCAACTGGTACAGGAAGACCCAAGGTAACACAATGACTTTCATATACCGAGAAAAGGGCATCTATGGCCGTGGTTTCAAGGACAATTTCCAAGGTGACATTGATATTGCAAAGGACCTGGCTATACTTAAGATCCTTGCACCATCAGAGAGAGATGAAGGATCTTACTACTGTGCCAGTGACATCCACCCTGCTGCAGCTCTACTTCTGAACAGCTCAAAAACCACTGACCGGGCGCAGTGGCTCATGCCTGTAATCCTAGCACTTTGGGAGGCCGAGGCGGGTGGATCACAAGGTCAGGAGATCGAAACCATCCTGGCTAATACGGTGAAACCCCGTCTCTACTAAAAATACAAAAAAAATTAGCTAGGCCTGGTGGCGGGTGCCTGTAGTCCCAGCTACTCAGGAGGCTGAGGCAGGAGAATGGCGTGAACATGGGAGGTGGAGCTTGCAGTGAGCCGAGATCGCGCCAGTGCACTCCAGCCTGGGAGACAGAGCAAGAGTCCATCTCAAAAAAAAAAAAAAAAAAAAAAAAAAAAAAATTGCCATCCATGTAGAGCAGCAGTTCCAACAAGATCATGATTTTCTCTTGAATAAATAATTTAGGAAATAGGGACCAGAGAAAGCTAATGTTCCTACCTTTCTTTCAGGCTCAGCCACTCAGCTTGCCCGTGCCCTCCCATGGTGCTCAGATAGGCAGCCCCCAGTGGGACAGAACAGAGGAGAGGCGGAGCCAAAGGAATGAATTGTAGCATCTACTGTGACAGTTTTCTTGGAGGCTCATAAAAGATATGACCACAGAGCCACAGTGCATACAGTATAGCACAGATTAGAGAGGCACCTTACAATTTACATCTATGGGTGACATCCAGTTTTTCCCCAGCCACATGCCTCTGAATTTACATGTTCCAGAGGAAAAGATGATTACTGACTGGATATTTTGTTTTGCTTTGTTTTGTTTTTTTTTCGTGAGACGGGGTCTTGCTCTGCCACCCAGGCTAGAGTGCAGTGGCATGATCATAGCTCACTGCAGCCTCGCACTATTGGGCCCAAGCTGGATATGGTGTTTTGCTCTCCCTTTCTTCTCTATCTCTTTACTTCCACATGTGCTAGAAACAAAACATTGAAAAATTGCTTCCGCTGGCACTTCCTTATCCTTCTTGGGACAGCTCAATTTAACACCGCACTTTTATCTTGAACAATGTGTTTTTCCAGATTTAGATGATTGACAGGGCTCTCTACTCCAAGGCTGAACCTGTGGCAGAAATGAGCCTTCCTTTTGTCCTCATCTAGAAAATCTACCACTTACCTTATCAAATAGCCTCATAAGAACTTGTGGTGATAGACATGGTCAGTGACTTGATTGTGGTGACGGTTTCCCAGATGTACAGGCATATCAAATTCATCAGATTAGGCACTCTAAATGTATACAGTTTATTTCACATCACTTATACCTCAATACACTTGTAAAAATATTTGTTTCAACCCAAAATAGATTTTTTAGGCTGCATTGGACGACTTCAGGCAATGTCTACAAAAAATGTTCTTCAACAAACCCCTCTAGTCAAATATCCTGTCTTCCACAGAAGTGCAAAGAGGCTGACAGGGCTTGCCACACCTTACCTTGTTTCAGTCAGGGCTTTTCACTGTTTCGCCAAGGGTCTTCCCAATCCTCTCTCCTCTCATGATTCTGCCTGAACTTTCATATATATATATAATACATGTTTTATATATATGTTATAATGTGTCATTGTTCCATGCATTTTAGTCATGACTGCCCCCATGAGCTCTTATCATTTATCTCCCCAAACAGCTATATTCTAAACCTTCAGAAAATCTCTCTTCTCTACTCTTCATCCCAAACTCACTCACTCTGACCTGATGCATGATCCCAACATAGGCCTGGAACCTGCCTTCTACCTTTCTGCCCCACCCCATTGGGCGGCTTCTTTGGTTGAACGTTCTGCAAGGCCCTGGATCTTGGCTCTGCCCTTGGACAAAGTCAGGTTCCCAAATCCCCATCCAGATACAGCACTCTGAGCTTCATGATCTTGGAAGGGGTTTGGACCCAGCCTTCCCCAGATGTATTTAAACAGAGGGCCTATCACGATTCATCAAGCCCACTGCCTGCCTCTCAGATCTAATTCTCCTACTTTGAACAAATGATAGGCAAGAAGGTGGAGTGCATCTCCAACATGGAGAGGATACAATTATTCTCCCAGTTTGAAATCATGATTTGGAAAAAGAATGACATCTGGAAAACTGGTTATGCAGATGTCAAAGTTGTGGAGCCATGGTTTTATGACGTCTGCAAGATGGATTCCTAGTAAGACCCCCAGTGGCTCCCTCTAACAGAGACTGGGAAGAATGTCTCTAAGGAGAAGGAGGGGGAAAAATATCTGGACAAATCCATAAGACTGTATGTCTTCTGTATTAATAACTAATATCTGTTGAGAGCTTACTATGTGCCAGGCAGCACTCTAAGCACTTAATGTGTGTAATATGATTAATCTTCACAACAACCTTAGTATTTATTTTCTATTCTTGTCCTCATTTTACAAATGAGAACCCCAAGGCACAGAAAACCTAAAATACTTGCCCAAAGTAGCATAGCTAGTAAGGGAGGGTGACAGATTTTAGACTCTTGATGCTGCACCAGAGGACACAGCATGTAATTTGGGGAGATGCAGGACCCATAGAGAAGGCCACCTTCAGGATGTGTCAGAACCAAGGGACAACAGGGGC
Source organism: Nomascus leucogenys (assembly GCF_006542625.1). NCBI lineage: Eukaryota > Metazoa > Chordata > Mammalia > Primates > Hylobatidae > Nomascus > Nomascus leucogenys. Next base: position 40,874,246 of record NC_044402.1, on the reverse strand, counting down.
TGTGCCCTCACCACCAAACCTGTTCCAACTGATACTCCGTGACCATCTGTCAAAAAACTGGGACAACAGAACAATGGTCCCAAATGACCTCTCAAGTGTTTTCTAACTCTGAGATTTTGTGATCCTGATATAAGCTTCACACTGTCTTCTAAAATCATCTGCATCTCTTCATCTGTAAAATGGGGATAATAAGAGTTCTACCTTCACTGTGTCATAAAATATATAATTAGAGAAAGTGAATAAGTTGCATTGCGTATAGTAGCTATTTAATAAATGTTACGTATTATAAGAAAAAGCAAACTGCAAGGAAGAATAATTGAGAAGAAAGTGAACTAAATTACTGAGCACCAACAAAATGCAGCCACTTTACATGTATGGACTCACTTACCCTATGACAACTCAGTGAGGTCATTATCATCACTTCTGTTTTGCAAGTGAGGATACTGAGCCTCAGAGAGCTGGACAGCTTGCTTACAGAAGCAGAGCCAGGATCTGGATCTGACTTGAAGCCTGATTGTCCTGGCTGGAATACTGTGCTGGGAGCTGCGGGATGTCCTAAAGAAATACCTTACCTATAGCAACAGCTCAAGTAAGGGATGGCTGGGAACAGGTACGTGAAGTCTGGTCATCTTTGCTCATGGAAAGATTGCTCTTGACTCCTTGGCTAGTTTCCAGAAGAAGGGATAGTAAGTGAGGTCTTCAACTGCTTCCCCCTGCCTCCTCTCCCCTGCTTTAAAACACCAATTGCAATTTCGGCTTCCAGGCTGTTCTCCCGAGATGGCTCACTCCCCTGACTGAAGGAAGACAGCTACTCCCCAGCCCACTGCCACTCACACTCCTGAGCACCACCCCTAGGTCAGCAGCTTTTCTCCCAGGGTACACCATGAGAAACATGAGAGACTGGCCCACATATTCCCTTCTTCTGATGCTTGTCAAAGGTAGTCTCTTGTTGGACTCCCTTAGAGTCTCGGGGTGCTCATGGATTCACTGCCTTTTCCTCTCCTTCTCAGGGGCTTGCCTGGAGTGGAAGCTATAGGGGTCCAGGGCCGGCATGATGAGAGCTAGAAAAATTCCCTGGGTTTCTGTCAGGTCCATAGAGTTGGTGACTTTACCACCCACATAGATCTGTGCTGTCAAGCAAAGTGTGCAAGTTTGTCTCTTCCATTGTCTCCGACTTATCACTTATACAGAGGCAGCAGTGGAGCTCGAGATCTGACAGCCACAATTCTCTGCATTCAAAAGTGAGCACACAGCTACCAGAAAACACTGCAGTGGATTAAGGTGCCGGAGCCACCGTGTAAATAACAGAAATTAATTTCTAACCCAGTGTCTCTGCTTTAGTTAGGGTCTTAGTCCACTGCAGTATCTTAAACAATACGTATTCAGTGATAAATTTTCCATAATGACAAGGTGAACAAACTCAGAATCAAGGCTCCTTTCCTACTCTTCGATTCAACACATTACCCTAAAATATTAATTGAAATGATAGGATTATACAGCTTTTTTTTTGTCAGAGCACTTTATTCATTCTTTCAGTAAATACCATCTCTCATATCTGCTTAATTTTTCCCCACAGCATTTATCACTATTTGGCGTGCTACATATTTTACTTGTTTATGTTTTGTTGTCTGGCTCTCCACTGGAATACAAGGTCCTTGATGGCAGGGATGAGTTTTTATCTGTTTTGTTCGCTGCTTTAACTCCAGCACTTAGAATAACTTTGGCCCATAACAGACACTCAATAAATGTATTAAATGAATGAGTGAATGAAATACATATGAGTGAGTGCTACGTACCCTGCACTGAGCTGGATGCCAGGGACACGGTGGTGTACAAGGCTGGTGCGGACTCTGCCCTCTGAGATGTTCTATCCAAGCCTCATCTACCCACTAAAAAAATGCTATTGACCGTAACAAGATTTTCTAAAGAGTTGATTATAGAGTACTCTGGAACACCAAATAACTTACTCTTGGAGAGCAGACATCGAGGCTCCTGAGTACATTGGATGTTAGCAGGGGCAAAATGAAGAAAAGAGTAAACTTTCTCTTTCCTCCACCTTTTCTCTCTTTTGAGTCCCAAGGGCCTCAGCCCTGAGTCTGAGGCTGTCAAAGAAAAGGCGAAACACTTCTGTTTTATTTCACAAAGGAATTTTGCAAAGCTTCTCTCCAAACAGACTTGCTGGGGCATGCTATTTCACAATGAAAAGCCACAATAACACAGTTTCCTAAACAAAAGAGCAATTCCTAACTCCCTCTCACTTTATCACCACCACCACCAAATGATTTTGGTATTCTTCAGGAATACAGAATCCACTGGATCTTTTTGGGCTTTTTAGCAATTTACACATCCACAAACACATACGTTTATGAGTGGTAACAGCGTACGTTCCAGTGCATGAAACACTGCAGGGATTCTCTGAAGGCGTGCCCTGGATGCTCCAAGGCTCCAAGGCAGCCGTCAGCCAGTGAAACAGCATGCCACTCAGCATGCTCAACTTGATGGAAAAAAGACCCAGTGACAGGGCAAAGGAAGTCAAGCCAACACGCAATTGCTTGTATTAATTTAAATAAAGCCAGGTTCTCAAACTCCGTGTTTAAATAAGAAATCTAACAATCATAAGTTTTCTTTTTACCTGCATGCATATGGGAGAATAGAGAAAGTTTAAATTATCTTTCTGGCTTAAGGACAAAATTGCATGAGTATTTGTAACTTTCAGAAAAAGAAATGTCAGTCTAAATGTTTACTAGGGCAACAGATTATTAAGAAAAAAAACCCCAAAGTACAGTCTTTTGGAAATTAAAGTTGCTTTCATAGAATATAGCAGCATTCACTCAGTAACAATTCATTAAGTACCTCGTATGTGCCAGATGCTTTTCTAGACACAATGGAAGCACAGCTCTCAGAATCTCAGGAGCTGATATTTCAGTGGAAATAAACACAAAATAAAATAAGTAAAATATATGTCAGATGGAGATAATTGCCGTGGAGAGGAGTAAAACAGTGGGGAGAGAGAGAGGGTTGTCAGCAGGCTTGGAGAAATTACAATTTTAAATCAGGTTGTCAAGAAGGGATACAATGAGAAGGTGACATTTCAGCAAAGGGCTGCATGTAGGCAGGGAGCCCAATATTTGGAGTGTGGAGGTTTGCTGGACTCCCTCTGTTAGAAATAACATTTTCATGAACATTCTTAAGACATAATCGTACCAGCTTTTCTGTAGGTTGGGGAGATAAGGAGTCATTTTTTCTTTCTTATCTTGCTAAGAGCTCTTTCACAAGTAGTTCACACTTTCATTTTTCAAAAGCAAGCGATGAAATGCCATTAATTAGCACAAAGTGTGTTGGGGAGTGGACGCGAGGGTTCGGCAAGGAAGCAGTCCTGAAAAGACCAAACCTTACAACATGAACAGGAAGATGACAGCACCGATTATTGACAAACGGAAAATGGGGCATGGCATTTTGAGCCCTTTGCCTTGAGTCTCTCCCTAGTCACGTGACCACATTCTGTGGCCTGGTGAGTGTTTCTTCCCCAACCACAGAGGTAAGAATACAAAGTGGTTGATGCATTTCTCTCACTGGTCCCCAGAGGACTCCACTCTAGCAGCCCCGGAAAAGAATCTGCAGCCTCATCTATACCTGCAGGTTGATGTGCCTCCCGAAAACGGTCTCACTCAATTGTGAAGCTGAAATCAATCATGTGTTCACCTCATTGGGGTTCTTGGTTTTTCTTTTCTGGCTTCTCCAAAAAGCCAATCATAGAGAAACCTGGGGACTGTGGAGCTACTATGGAGAAGGCTGGAGTGCCTTTACCATCCCTAGCTGAGCTTTAGGGATTCACCCTCCAGGACCTCTGAGTTGCTGGGATCACACGGCCTAAGGTAGGCCCTAGAGTCAGTTTCCGTCTTTACCTGCCACCTGACAGGAGTGAGAAGTTTTACTTAGAGGCAGTGAGAAGGAAAGTCAGCAGCCTCAGGGACAGTACCAAGGAGACACAGCCTGAGTGTGTGTTGTCAGAAGCTCTGTCACAGCCAAGGCCTCCTCGGGCATAAAGACTTCACTGTGTTTGCTTAACACCTGTGTTATAATCGTGAGTGATCAATAAAGGATTAACTGCCTCAGTCTTCTAAAGAAATGAAAAAGGGTTTTATGCACCAAGTTCATAAATAAGGACACAGAAAAAAACCACAAAGGCCAGCATAGCTGCCTCTGTACGTTGAAATTAGAGAACTGGTACAATAACAATAACCCATCTCTGTAGTAAGAATCAATGTAAAATCTTTGAGTTCATAGCTAGTCCATTTCTCAGCATCAAAACCATCATTGTGCTTTCTGTATGGAGGATGTCCAGCCCCACATATGCACACTCGGAGTGTCACAGCAATGAGAAACCAATTATCATCAGGCTCCACCTCTTTGGTTGAAGACATAGAAACTGATGAATGAAGAAATTAAGTGACTTTTCCAACATCACACATATAGTGCAGATAGGTAAAGTGATATACTGTACTTCTGTCTCTTTCCTCCAATATCCTAGAAGTCAAGGGCTAAGAAAAGACGGAAAAGGTAAACCACGTGATCATGCCAAAGTGAAGGAAAAATGGCAGTGGAGTGTTCTCCACATTCCAGACGACTACCTCCTGTCATCTTCTAGGTGGCAATGTAGTCCAGGTAGGTAAAGCGATATACAAAAATAAATAGCCTTAATCATTCACAAAAATATTAATGTGTGTCAAATTTAAAAACAATAAATTGCAAATTGCCCCTAACTTTGGCAAGGTCCTTTCACCTATCTTAAAATGGACAAGTTTACAAATTCGGGCTATAAACTGCATATAAGTTTTTGTTGCTGTTTTTTTTTTCCTTGAGACGGAGTATCACTCTTGTTGCCCAGGCTGGAGTGCAATGGCGCAATCTCGGCTCACTGCAACCTCCGCCTCCCAGGTTCAAGTGATTCTCCTGCCTCAGCCTCCCGAGTAGCTGGGATTACAGGCATGCACGACCATGCCCAGCTATTTTTTGTATTTTTAGTAGAGACGAGGTTTCACCATGTTGGCCAGGCTGGTCTCAAACTCCTGACCTCAGGTGATCCACCTGCCTCGGCCTTCCAAAGTGCTGCGATTACAGGTGTGAGCCACCGTGCCCAGGCACATATGAGTTTTTATAAGTAAGCTATTTTAGTAGTGAAAAAAGCATAGGCTCTGGAATCAGAGACAAATAGAATCACAACCCCTCACTTAATAGTTCTGTGACCTTGAAAAATGTTGCTTTAACTTTTCTAAACCTCTATTCCCTTATCCATAAAATAAGAATAATAATTGCATAGAGTTATTATAATGATCAAATTAAATAATTGCTAGTAAGTACCTGAGTGACTACAAAGCAGAGGTGCTCAATAATACTAACTCCATTCCTTTCAGCGCCCGATGGTCTGCAGTAGAGTGGTTTCACCCTCTACTCCAGACAAAAGGAGACAGAAAAGACAGAAAAGCTAGAATGGGAGAGAACATGGCCAATGATCACTAGCATTTTTCCAAACCAAGAAATCTAAATTGCCTATCAGCACATTTTTTATTAAAAATACCTCATCAGGAATGTTCTTCCCACACAACCTCTCTAAATCCTTTCCCTGAACTAATGATAGTGAAGGTCCCAAAGGCAAGACCATCATTGGGAGGATCTAGCTCCCCAACAAGGGATGATGTCCTCATTGCCCTTCATTTGCAGAGATGAAGGTGACACAGGTCAATGTCAGCTTCACCAATAGTAACAGGGAGAGTAATTTTTTTTTTGAAACAGGATCTCACTCTATCGCCCAGGTTGGAGTGCAGAGGCATGACCATGGCTCATTGCAGCCTCAACCTCCCGGGCTGAAGTGATCCTCTCGCCTCAGCCTCCTAAGTAGCTGGGACTACAGGTGTGCAGCACCATGCCTGGGTCATTTTTTAATTTTTTGTAGAGACAAGATCTTCCTATATTACTTAGCCTGATCTTAAATTCTTGAGCTCAAGTGATGCTCCTGCTTCAGCCCCCTGAAGTGCTAGGATTACAGGCATGAGCCCTCATGCCCTGCATGAATGAATTTTTTACATCAAACCTTCTCCAACAAACTTGGTTCAGATGTCTGAGACAAGAGTTGCACAAAGGAGTCTCAGTCTTCAGAAAGTGCAGCCTTACCCAGCTTTATGGATGCTCTAGGACACATTTAATTCATGCATCCGTTTAGGAATAGAGATCTTCTTCCATCCTTAAAAGGGAACCTATAATATTAATTACTGACCTGTGATGAGTCAGCTGTCCATCCTCATTCGGCCCATGCTGTCTACATGGAGTTAGTTTTCACTGTGGTGCTTGGCCAAGAAAAACCAAGTTTTTCTAAATGAATTCCAAGGATAAATAGCCTAATTCCAGTTCTTTGGCTTCTTCCACTAAAGAATTATAGGGACCTGATCTAGGGAAACTGGGGGGAAAAGCCAGGGAATGAGAGCCATTGTCTTGCCAGAAATGCATGTTCTGATGGGGAAAGATAGTTCAGAATATCTGCGCCAAATCACACATTGGAAAGAAGCTTTCTGAGATCTGAGGAAACTTACACCTGCTAAAAAGAGCTAGCAGTCTGCTGGAAAGAAAAAAATTCATTTGAGTGTCAGAACTCTTACTCTTCACTTTGTGTGTGACTGTAGACAAGTCAGTTAACCTCTTTGCGCCTCAGATTCTCATCTGTACAGTAAAGAGTTCACATTAGATTGTCTCTAAGTTTCCTTCAGCACTAACAAGCTATAGGTCTCTGCCCAGCAAGAAAGAGAAGGAAACCACCACGGAGCATAGGAGATAAAATTTGAAAGATTCCTGAGATACAGGAATATGGATTCCTGCCTAGCTGATTCCTTCATGTGACCCAGTAAGGATAAAATCAAAAAAAGGAACTAAATGAAATACACTCATGATTAATCAAAGGGGACTGAAAGTCGTGGCTAACCTCACACCTACCTTGCATCACCTCCAGCTCACCTCCCTTGAGACACTCCTCCTCTTCTTTAATGCCTCATCATGATTCTCAAAAACTGTGATCACTCAAGGTTGAAGCTTTTAATCTCCCATGTATAAAAGGATATGCAAATAGAGTTCAGTTTCCTGTTGAGTCTCTGCCAAGGTCTTAGCCTGGCAGTTCTGGGAAAAGAGCCAAAGACCTCATATTTCTTGGCTGTTAACATTCTCCCATCTGTGCTCAAGTCAGCAGCCTGGGCTTCAGGCTGTGGTTTGTCTTTAGTCTCACACTTTCCCAAGTTTTCTGAAGGAACCCTTTAGAATGTTCCTGCAAGAAAGTAAGATACAAGTGACTCCCAAGAAACCAGACAGAGGATTATCTGGTTATATTTGGAGGCAGTAAGAAAAAGACCAGGAAGTATATAGTCCTGTAGTATATAGCCACAGAATCCAATCTTGCAAGCTACTTGAAATACTGATATTAATTAAGTCTTAGGCTTTCCATAAGTCATCTGTGTCTCCAATATGGGATGTCCTACATCATGCATATGCACAGTGAAAAAAAGCAAGGTCCTTAGGTACAGTATGGCATTCAAAAATTAAAGACCTGGAAAACAGAAGACATCTCAGTGTGCTTCCAGGCTGGAGGCTCTGCTAAACAACAGAAGCAGAGACCGGACTAATTGTCCCCTGTGTCTCTTTGATTGAACTCACACAAAATAGAATCTACCATTTTTACTCAGCACGGGGTACCCAGACCCAAGTTTACTGCAATGTTGTTACCAATATTCTGATGGAAAATTTTATATTCCGAGCTATGTTAAAATTGACCATTTATTAAACATGGAATTTCTACTTTTTCTGTAAGTGCCTTGTCTTACTTGTATTTCCCAGTATTTCCCTTCTAAAGCTAACTCCCCAAAGGGCTTTCCTGTATGTTCTCACTTCCATTACAGTCAATGTACAAGTTAATTTTTTTAATTTCTTTAGAAACCTTTATAAAGAGATTTCCTCCTTCATTTCTCTGTTATCCCAGGCAGCTGTCAGGAGCAAAGAGCTCAAGCTTGCACTGCCTTGGAACAGGAATCAGTAAAAGACACTCTCAATCTACTCAGAAGGCTGAGGTGGGAGGATCGCTTGAGCCAGGGGTTCAAGACCAGGCTGGACAACTAAGTGAGACTCAGCCTTAAAAAAAAAAAAAAAGATCTCAATGTTATTGTTCCATACCCAATCATTCACTTGGTGTTTTCTGCAGCATTTATTTATAAATATCTAGTCTGTTCTTATTCCTTGAGCCTATATTTTTTAAAATCATGCTTTCTTTAATATCTACTCAGAGTATTGATTCTCTTCAAATTTCCCACCTCTTAGCTCTCCTCCCACTCTCTCCCACTCTGAGCCTTACACCTCCAGCAATGATCATTCTAAGGCTATTTACATCTCAATAGGGAAGTGATGTAAAACGGGTCTCCTTACTCTGTTTTGGAGCGTTTTTGTTGCTGTTGCTTGCTTCTCTGTCCCACCCCAAACTCATGTGTGTCTGAAATTTAGCACCACCTTGCGCCGTTTGTGAGCATTTTTCTCAGAGGCTTGTCCCAGAGCAGGATTTTGAGACTGAGCCTGAACTCCACTGATGTTATGACCCTTAAAAGTGCCTGGCTCCAAAAGACTCAGGAGTTCCTGCGTAAATCCAGGTCCAGCTACTTCATCACTGTGACTTGTTATTGGAAAAGGTTGAGCTATCAACATATTGCTCCTGTAAAGGCTCAGAACTGAATCTTAGATTCTTCAGGATATATGAGTCCTCTGAGGCTCCCGGGCAAAGGCTCGAACGTAGCAGTTCTGTGGACTATAAATGGGAGATGTCCAGATCATACACCTTCAATGGAAGAAAAAGCATTGTCACCTTAGACGACTCCAATTCTGTGGTCTATTTTTGTCTTCCTAATACCATACCTCATTCTCTAGTGCATTTATGGCAAGCCTCATCTACTCAGATGTAACCAGGAACAAGCCAACACACTCTTGTGTTAGTGTGGAGGCCCAAGGTGACGTAAGTGAATGTGACTCCAGATGAAAACCTTCCCCTCTCCAACACAAAGATGCCAAAGACTGTGTATAAAGCAAGTTTTAAATCACTCTATATTTCCATTTGAATATATTTCCCCAGTTCCTATGCATTGCTTCTGCATACACAGAATTCAATGATAAAAATCGAGACTCTGTCCTAGATACAGTAATTAACTCAGCTATCAATGCCAATTGACTGTGTAGAGGGGAGACAATTTTGTACCAAGATTTACTAACCTCTATTTTAATGAGAAAAACAATGGAAAAGCTTTCTTCCTACTATGACTCTTTCTGGATAAATTGCTTGCCAGGAAGGGTTAGGATAATTCTGCCATGACTCTTTGTCTTCCACACCTAAAGACATTTGGTCTCCATCACGTATGGAGGAAGGATCTCCTTGTTCAGCAGTATTTACACCATCACCCTGACACCAGTAGTCAGATCTAACTATACAGCTTGGCTAATAAACCTGGAAAAGCTCATGTTCTAAGAAAAAAGTGAGAAGTGGTGGAACAGATGGAGCCTGAGTGCTGGGAAACTGCCCGTGCCCACTGCTGACTTGGTCTTCTCACCAGCTGCTTGATTCAACAGATGCATCTTCCTTATGAGGCACCAGAGACCCAGAATGTCCACATCCTGTGGTCCCCTGTACCCTTAACACCCCACATTTGAGTTCCTTTGCAATTCAGAGAATAAAACCTGCAGGCTTTGAGCCAATTTACAACAGATGTGGATCACAACAACCAACTACCCAGGAAGCCCCCACCAGAGCAGGGTGTGAGAATCAGCTTCTTAGATACTCCCATACGTGTGATCCCATCAATCATTTAACAACTGCTCGAAGAGAAAGACTAGGAGACTTTCTCCAGAGCATCTCCAGGGATTTAATTCACTATGTTGGAAATTAAGAGATTACTACTAAGCTATAAAAAGGCTAAGACAGAGTTAAGGGAATTATTGGAAAGTTGGCATTACAACTTTACATGTACACTAGGAAAATCTGCAGCTCTACCCATAGCTTTGACATAATACTTTCCTATACCCTGTCCTTGCCCAACTCTAACTCCCACATCATGGTCATACTCTGGATAGGCCCCTCTCTGCATGTAGGACAATGTGAACGGGGATTCTGCTTATCAGGATATCATCACTAGTCTGTGCCAGGCCTTGCAAGAATGTCCTTGTGCTGCAACTATTTGTACGAGATGGTACCCTGGCCACCCCTAAGTGTGCAGACTTTTTAACTTTTTCCCCCCAAGAAAATGGTTCCTGATGTGCACTGCCTACTGAGTAAAGCTAAGAAAGATAGGAAGGAAGAGGACAGAGTGCAAGGAGAGAAATATTAGTGCAAGGAGAAAAATAATGATGTGGATGCAGAATATTTATCATGTGAATTCGTATTAACCTGACTTCCTCAGAAAATGTCAGCGTTAGTATTAGAATGTGTATTTCCTTCAGAGCTCTGAAAGGAAATATGAGAATTCAAGGGGTGCTACTGCAGAATCCACACGCACACACACACACACAAAGTGCTTCGCTGTGGCTGGAATGATGCAGAGTCTTGGCAATAGTTCGGGAAGCTGCCAGCTGTCCACCCATTGTAAACAGTGAAGTAGGTCATCTGTGGCTCCCCATCCTCATCTGTCTAGGCCATTCTCTTGGACCCTTCTCCACATCCCATTCCTCATATGTTCTCATTCTATTTCCATCAAACCTCAATCTCAAGAAATGACCTGAAATCAATTCGTACTAATGTTTGAGTCATGAAAACAGAGGAAGGCTTTAGCTTTTCTGAGATTGGCAGGGAGGGTCGCAAGTGAGCATTGTATTTTCATAGAGATAATAGCCATAAGCTAAACACTGCAGCAACCACAGCAGAATTTTCCAAGCTTGAGGAACACTGCCCAAAATGAAAGACAGAGGTTTGTTCTCTCTTTGTTTGGAGGTTCAGTGTGGATCATACACAGAGAGTCTGGAGCCTCCCACAGTGGGCACTTCTTTTCCCCTGTCCAGGGAGAAGTCCAGCTAGAGCAGACAACCAGAGAGAACATTAGCCTGACCACGGGGAAAGGCATTGCAGCAGAATTAGGCCCAATGGAGGAAAAAAGATGCCTGGAAAGAGATTTCATTTCAATAGCAGGAATAGTTTTGTAAGAGTTGATAGCCATTCAACAGTGAAACAAGCATCCTTGTATATGTAATCATATATTACATATAGTCCATATATGTATATTACAAATACATATATTACATATACTCTGTATATGTAGTCATACTCCATATACACATCTGTATCCATTACGTAATCAATTTTCCATGCTATTGGATATTTTTCCTAATCAATATTTTTAATAAGCTATGTTAGTATTGTATCTAGAGCTATATTATAGTTTACTCAATCAGTTCTCTTCATGGTTGAGCATTTAGGCAGCTTCTAAATTTTTCCTACTATGAAAATTATTGTGATGAACACACCTGTACTTACAACTTTTTCATTATTTAAAGTCATCATATATGTATGTGATGATTTGGACCCTGTTCCACATCCCATTCTTCATATTCGCTCATTCTATTTCCATCAAAACTCAATCTCAAGAATATTTCAATATATGATCTGAAATCAATTCATTCTAACGTTTAAGTAGTGAAAACGGAGGAAGGCTTTAGCTTTTCTGAGGTTGGCAGGGAGGGTCACAGGTGAGCATTGTATTTTAATAGAGATAATATCCATAAGCTAAACACTGCAGCAACCACGGCAGATATACAAATAGTATATATACAAATATACAATTATATTTGTATAAATATATATAAACATATAATAAAGTAAACTCCTATTTTCTTAATTGGAAGATTCAAAATTAAGAATTTTGTCCAACTTGAATATATAAAACTTTAGGGTTGTAGAGAAATTAGCCAAATCTACTTTAGATGTTTAATGTATTAATACAGTTAAACATGCATATTTTAAAATCACATATTATGTAAAATAATATGTCAATTTTGAATACTGCTTTTTCCTTTTAATAATTCATAAAATAACTTTAAATTCTTCATAAGCATTTCAAATCAATGTATTTGTCACCACTAGAGCCATTTTTTATCCTCAAATATTTTTCCAGAGTATATGAAACTCACCTTGCTAAATTGAAAATTTAGAAGCACATTAGATGTAGAAACATAATTTTAAATTGTTTCAATGATAGCACATTATTATACCTACTTTTGAGACACAATATATACTCACATAATATTAGAATCATTGTTTTGCCATTTATCCTGTAAGTAAATATTCATGATCTCCACAACAAAACATTTACTTTGATAGATTTGTTTAAACAATACCAAACACTTGCAATCTTGAAGGCACTGGAAGACCCAAAAAATAGTTACTACATTTCTGTTAAACTACTTAGTAATCTTTTTAACTAATTCTGTCAGCTGACTGCCATAAGCATCCACGAGCTAGCATTGATTGAGATCATTCCAATGTGTCCTCACTAAACTGTACTTAACTGTTCAAAGCAAAATAATTAAGTGAAAGCATTGTAATATTGTTTTTCATAATTATTGTAAGGAATCAAATATAAGAGATTTCTTCTCTGAGGATCATGAACCTTACTCCATGTTCAAATAGATATAGTATTTTCTCACAGTAAATTCCCCAAAGTGGAAATAGTCACTCAAATGAATATTTTTACTCTTCTGACATTAACCAAATGGCTTCCAATAAAAATCAAACAATTTATATTGTTACCAACATCTTGCCCGCATTGGGAGTGTCACCATTTTGAGCAAAAGCTTTAATTAAACATCTACCCAAAAATGGTTTGTTAATACTTTACAGTTTTATTACTAGACAGTTAAAACATTTTTTCAAGTCTGATAATCAATGACTAACTTTTTTCATTTGTCCTTCACCCATTTGTTTTTTAGGTTGATGTTGTTTTACTTATTGATTTGTGTGATTATAATAATTTTGTGCCTGAGTTTTTCAGCATTTAACCACAAAAACAGCATTGGTGAAAGGAGTTTCAGGGGTATTGTGGATGGCAGAGGGTGGTGATGGCAAAGTGCCAAGGAAAGGGAAAAAGGAAGAAGAGGGTTTTTATACTGATGTGTTTCACTGTGCCTTTCTACCACAGAGGTTGGAGTGCATTAAGCCTTTGTCCAAAAACACCCAGCTGTGACCCGCTATGTATGTCTCAGCATTGGGAAGAGTCCTCTGAGTGTCATGGGAAAATAATATATGAATTTTATTGCCCCTGTGTCCCAATTATTTTCTGTTTACTCCATGTTGGTCTACTGCAATAGCTTCAGAACATAAATATATCACCAAAAACATCAGTGATAAACAATTCCAACCACACATTTTAGTGTTTACTAAATATACCCATGGCACTGTAAAAAAGAATATAATGGAAGAGTAAAGGAATTGGGACTAATCGTGACTGAGTACCTGTATAGTAGGCTACACACTAGGTATATGATGAACCAAGAAGTTGAACCCGAATCTAACTAACTTACATACTCCCTTCCTTTAAAGAACTTAATGTCCAATACAAAGCAAGTGTTCAAAACAGTGTTTGTTGTGAATTGAATCCATTTCATTGGAATACAGCATGCTTGCAAAGTCCCAACTTTTTTAAATAATGTGTTCTAAAGACCACTGGTCTTTAGAAAGACCAATGACCAAAGACCCTAGACCATTGTTCTAAGGACCATCTGGAAGCAGATCCCCAAGGTGAAATTCCAACATTGAATTCCCAAATCCTAACAGGTCATGTACCTTGTTCTGATGAGAAAACTGTCGAATGAGGGAGTAGCAGTGGCATGAAGGATGTTAGTAGGTAGCATGAGCCAAATGGCCCAGTGATGTGATGAAAAGTGCACTCCTCCAAATAAGACCCTAGTTACTAGAAAGTCACAAGTAGGCAAACAGATGCTGGGAGGGACAGTTTTTGTTAGATAAAGTCAGCAGAGAAAAGCTTTTGGAGGAGATGAATCCTGAGCTGGTGCCTACAGATAGTGACAGACTTAGTGCGACTGGGAATAGTATGGAGAATGAAAGAATCTCCCTCTCTAACTAATGCCACCAAGCAGTCCTTTCACCCCAGAGCAAAGCCATAACCTATCTCCACCCAAGTGAACTATGTATTCTTGAAATATATCTCCTCGGAACGAAACCATTTTTCTGTTCACTTCAGATCGACCATTGTTAATACCATAGATCTGACAGCTTAGAAGTCCTGTGTTCTTCACTCTTCTCTTGACCCTCTGTGAGTTTGATTCAAGAGCATGGGGATTAGTCCCTTCTCTTGAATTACAATCACCACTTAGCACACCACGTCCAGTTGCTCTTTTTAAGTCTGGGAGAGCAAAAACAATGCACAGGTGAAGAAAACTATGCCTAGGCCTCATCCCTAGGTTGTCCAAAGTAACTGAATTTATGGCTTCAAGGACAGAATACATCAACCCAATCAAAATAAAATCAAAGAAGCCCATTTTCAGGGAATAGAAACAATTCAGAGAAATAACACCTTGAATGAAATTCTCATTTTTAGTGCAGAAATGGAACATAACATCCTTAGATTACTTGCTTTCTAAAAGTGAATACTCTTTAGGTATTACTTTTCCAACATTGATGAGTTTACAACATTTCTTTCTGCATAGCAGACAAAACTGTGTAGGCATTCACAGTTGCAGAAAGAAAAAATGTGACTAGCTTCCTGCTTCACACAAAGAAATCATGCAAAGAAAACATTTCACACCAAAAGAAAAAAGAAGTTTTAAAACATTTGAAAGTCTCAGATTACTTGCTGGCTATAATGGGAATGTGTAACTTTGTGAAGATGTCTGTAGCCATCTTATTCTAATGATCATTCATCTTTATCAAGCCATTATGTCCATCTTGACATGATGCAATACACAGGGTATAACATCGCCTGCACAGTATTTCTGACAGAAAAGAATAAATAAACTAAAACTAATCAAACTTTTAGTTCTAACAGGAGAAAGGAAGCTAGAAAAGCAAATTAAAGGATTCCACAAAGAAACATCTAGACAAATCCGGCAGGTGAGACATTCCACTGGACAACAGGTTCAGTCCCACCAATAATCAATGTCATGAAAAGGGGGGAAAAAAGTGCAGTAGAGGGGAAGCAATGGAAGGAAAACTATTAAAGATTAAAGAGATTTAAAAGATTTAACAACAATGAAATGCATAGTCTTTGAATGGATCCTCATTTTAAAAAAAAGTCTGTAACAGAGGCCAGGCATGGTGGCTCACGCCTGTAATCCCAGCACTTTGGGAGGTAGAGACTGGAGGACCACTTGAGGTCAGGAGTTTGAGACCCTGTGTCTGACAAAGAAAGGAAAGAAAGAAAGAAAAAGAAAGAAAGAAAGAAAGAGAGAGAGAGAGAAAAAGAAGAAAGAAAGAAAGAAAGAAAGAAAGAAAGAAAGAAAGAAAGAAGGAAGAAAGAAGAAAGAGAAAGAAAGAAAGAGAAGAAAAGAAAGAAAGAAAGAAAGGAAGGAAGGAAAGAAAAAATAATCTATAAAAGACATTCAGAGCATTTGGAGGAAAATTAGGAAAACTTGACTATGGGTGGGCTATTAAGTTATTTTCGGGAATTTCTGTTAACTTTGTTAGGTGGAAAATGGTATTGTGGTTGCGTAGAAGAATATACTTTTTTGTAATATATACTGAAGTGAATTGTCATTTTGTCTGTAATTTTTTTAAATACTTGAGCAAAATAAATAGAAAATGTGACAAATGTTAACAATTGTTAAATCTAGGTGATCATTCTATAGATACTTATTTTATTAATCTCTTCTTTTTGGATTGTTTCAAAAATTTTATAATAAAATCCTTTTTTAAAGTCTTCATTTTGTGGCTGGGCATGGTGGCTCACTCCTGTAATCCCAGCACTTTGCGGAGCCAGGGCAGGTAGACTGCTTGAGCCCAAGGGTTCTAAACCAGCCTGGGCAACATAGCAAAACCCTGTCTCTACAAAAGAATACAAAAATGTCACCAGGCAAAGTGGTGCATGCCTGCAGTCCCAGCTACTACAGAGGCTGAGGTGGGAGGATCACTTGAACCTGGGAGGTCAAGGCTCCCCCAGTGAGCCATGAGCATGCCTCTGCATTCCAGCCTGGATGACAGAGTGAGAACCTGTCTCAAAAAAATAAATAATAAGGTTTTCATTTTTAAATGGCCAACAAGTCTACAGCAAATTTAAACAATGAAAATATGAAATACAATATCTTCCTTAAAAATTACCATATTTTCTTAAGGAATACTGCTCTGCTCAAAGAATTCCCTAGATCTGTAAGTGTTCGAACAAATTAAAATCTTGTGTTTTTATAACATACTTCTAAGACAACAATGAATTCTGTCACTAACTATATGAGTAAAATGAACAACAAAACCACTAATAATGATGGTGCACATTTTAGATTCCTATTATTCTTTTTCAAGACACAGGCATAACTGAGATATCTTAAAATCACTGACTTTCAAGATTTGAGATAATGATAATAGCTCAAGATCAAGTCTTCCCCTTGTGTTAGAAGTGGGGGTGGGACAGTTCCAGACTTCCACAGTTGTACCAATGAACCCCAATCAGATGATTTTCAAGCTACTTCTCCTTCAGGTGGGTGGGCATCAGAGAGAAGCTAAGAGAAGGTTTTGACAAAATCCAAAGTGTGTCCAGACCCCTCATTTAAAATAAGGTAACCTGACCAAGTTTAATACATTCTTAGGGCCTAATACGGATCTCAGTTCAAAATCCTGGTCTCTTTTAATTCTTGTCCAGTTGCTAAGTGTATTATTTGACGCATTAACTCTGCAAGTCATGTTGGCCCATTCTTCTTCTTTACGGTTTTGCAAAAAAAATCATGTTACAGTTTCAAGTATCTGTCACTTAAACAAGTAAGCATTTATTATTTTTAATGGGAGGGCTAACATATTGCCACATAAATATAGTACAGGTACTATACACAGACTCCAGGTCATCACTGAGCCTTCCCACCATCATCATAGATCCAGCATCTGACTTCCAGAGTACCACCAAGAAGAAATCAGAGGCAGATGACATACAGATCCATGGTCCTTGACTCTAGAGAGTCCAGCCAAAATGTGTGGGTCCATTTAATCATTTCTACAGAAATGGGAGGCTATTGCTCCAAAGACTTCTAACCACTCACTCATCCATCACTCAAAGCATATGATACAATTGATCTACCAGTCATTAGCAAGCAGGTAGAGAGTGGTGAAGCAGTGGAGAGAGCTTGGTATTTACTGCTGCTATTGCAGCTTTGGTAGCACAAACAACACGGAATTAGGACAGGGATTTTCAAAGTATTGCCCACGGACCTCTGAGCACCTCAAGATCTTTTCAGGGAGTCCATGAGGTCGGAATTATTTTCATAATAACAGCAAAACATTATTTGCCTTTTTCATTGTGTTGATATTTACACTGATGGTGGAGAAGCAATGGTGGATAAAACTGCTGGTGCCTTAGCATGAATCAAGGCAGGGGCATCAAATCTGTATTAATAATCATTATATTCTTCACTGCCACGTATTTTCAGGAGAAAAAAGTTAGTTTCACTTAAAAATGATACTGACTGTATTATCTTGCTAGGGCTGCCATAACAAAATACCATAGACTAGGCGACTTAAACAACAGAAATTTATTTTCTCATAGTTCTACAGGATAGAAGTCCAAGATCAAAATGCTGGCAGAGTTGGTTTCTTCTAAGGCCCCCCTCCTCCATCTCCAGGCAGACAGCAGGCTTCCTGCTGTGCCCTCCAGAAAGGATGGTCTTTCCTCTTTGTGTGGGGAACACTGGTGTCTCTTCTCATGGTGTGTCCAAAACCTCCTCTTATGAGGACATCAGTCAGATTGAATTAGGGCCAACTTTAATGACCTCATTTTAACTTAATAACTTCTCAAAAGGCCCTTTCTGCAAATATAGTCACATTCTGAGGTTATGGGATTTAGGGCTTCAACATGAATTTGGTGGAAAACAATTCAGCCCATAATACTGACAAAGCAATAACAATTATTAATTTTATTAAATCTCAACTTTCGAGTACATGTCTTTTTAGTATTCTGTGTGACAAAATGATAAGCACACATAAAGCACTTCTGTTACATTCCAAATTATGATCGTTATCTAAGAGGAAACACTTGTGTGGTTGTTTGAGTTGCAAGCTGAACTAGCTACTTTTTCCATGAAACACACATTTTTGCTTGAAAGAACAATTGACAGGCAACTATGGTTATTCAGACTTGTAGATTTACCAGCCATTTTCTTAAAAACAAATGAACAGAGCCTGTCATATTAAAATAAACAACTTATAGTTGTTGCTAATCATAAAATCTTTTTTTTTTTTTTGACAGAGTCTCACTCTGTCGCCCAGGCTGGAGTGCAGTGGTGCGATCTCAGATCACTGCAACCTCCACCTCCTGGGTTCAAGTGATTCTACTGCTTTAGCCTCTCAAGTAGCTGGGATTACAGGTGTGCACCACCACGCCCGGCTAATTTTTGTATTTTTAGTAGAGACGGGGTTTCACCATGTTGGTCAAGCTGGTCTTGAACTCCTGACCTTGTGATCTGCCCTCCTTGGCCTCCCAAAGTACTGAGATTACAGGCATGAGCCGCTGCACCTGGCCTCCACCAGCATTCTTTAGCCTCTGTCCTTTGAGATGACAGGAGTGTTCTCCACGGAGTCATTGCCGCTTCACCCTGACGTCTAGAATGAAGACACATAGAACAGACCTAAATCCAACTCACATCTTGAAGCCCGGTCCAGGTGGCCTGCAGACCAGTGAGCAAAAGTGATACATGTTTGTTACTGTAAGCAATTGAAATTTTGGGGTTGGTTGTTACAGATCACAATTACGACAAAAATAGCTGATTAATACAGATGGTGGGTCTTGAGTGGATTCGACCTTCATGTGCTTTTAACCCTATGTCCCCGGCAATGATGAAATGGCATACATAAAACTTTTGGTGGCTTCCTATTATCCTCAGGATAAAACAGTATAAAACACAAGACCTTAGCTTACTTGCTCCCTTAAATGCAGTTGCATTGAACTACTTACTTCTTGAATGCTCTGTGTTCTTTCATATTTCTTTGCTCGATATGCCCTTTCCTTCTTCTATCCCCCAATTGATCCCTAGCCCCTCTGCATTTTCAGGGTCTTAGCTCAGTTGTTTGCTTCCCTGGGAATTCCTGAATGACTACCCCAAACTGATCTGGGTTAAGTGCTCACCCTTTTCAGGATTTTCACGGCATCCAGTACTTATCTCTATTTTTGCACTCAAAACCCTTTTTCTTTCTTCTTCATTAGGTTGAGACCCTTGAGAGAAGTGATCTGTCTTGTTCATCCCTTTATACCATGTACCAGCACAGAGCCTGACCCAGTGAGTGCTCAGAAAGTGCCTTCTGAATCCATTTTAAGGACGAGGTATTTCAGGTTCAGGGAAGATAAGCAAGTAAGTGACAGAGCCATGGCCAGATCTTCCCAAATCCCAGGCTCTGGCTCACTGCCTGGTACCAGGCTGCCTTATGGAATACTACCTTAACATTTGTTTAGTGGTACATGGCACCACTACTTAAAACACATTGGTTTTTAATATTAGCCTGAGTTAAACATGGTTGGTAAGTTTAATTTGTTATGATTTACTCCATTCCATATACTATATTCTAAAGCCGTATAGAAATGAGTTTCACGTTGTCTACATATTTGGAGTATTCAAGTCATATTCTCTTCCACTAAGATCAATTGCATCTCTGGAGAGGAATCTTCGAATGCCACAGCTGGGAGATGTTTCAAAGATCATATATTCACTCTCCTAGGTTTTCAGATGAGAGAGTCTAGAAAGATCCAGAGAGGTTTCACAACTTGGCCAAGTCACCCAATTTCAAAAGAACATACAAGAAATTGGGTATCTCTATCCCAGTGCAATGATCTTTTTGGTACACTAGGCAAATGTCTTCTTTGGTCTTTCATTCTGGCATTTATGGTTTAAGAATGTTTCAGCCTCTCAGTCGATACCCTTCCCTGGAGTGGCCCTAGGATAGTCTGGGCAACCTGGCCCTTTCTTTCTCTGTGCAGATTTTAACCATTATGTGAGATGTTCTTTCTGCAGGAATGGGGAAGAGCAGGCACAAGGTGGATGAACCCTGAAGTTCAACTCTTCCTGGAAGGAGCCTGTGTCATGTTCTTTTTGCCAGGCAAACTCATTTTCAGAGGAAAGGGACAGTGTTGGAGGCTGGGTTGACTGTGGTACAGTTCAGTCCTGGCTGGATTGAGGTCTCGTGCTTGGGAGCAAATTTATGGGATACTAAGCCAAGAAATGAAATAGGGATTAAACAGGGGCATCCTCCAGGCTTAGAATATTTGGGATTGTGAACTTTGAGCTAGTGTTATTTATCTCTACCCGGTGCTCCTGGTATTAACACATACGGTTTGAGAGTTGTAGACAAACTACAGCATGTTTTAAAAAGGGTACCAGGTTGTTTAACAGACTTCAAACCATGTCCTGGGAGGAATAGCTAAAACATATGAGAGACTCTAGACCAAAGGAAGGGAGGCATCACAGTGATCACAGTCTTCAGATATCTGTCAGAGGAGAGCTGGCGTATCAGAAGACAGTTGGATTCTCATGTCTGCTTATGCACTCTACCTATTGCAGTATGTTGGTTTGGTTGAAATATATGAGAAAAATCTGGCCTTACATAGATATGTAGTATGAAAACAAAGATGTATTTTAACAGCCTGTTCAAAATACTGTGGACACAATATTCTTTATATTGCACCATAATTTGACAAGAGGTAGTTTCTTTGAAGGTTAGTTGCAATGTGAAATCTGATACCATATTAGTGAACTTATCATATTCTGTTATATTAAAACATTGGTTTATCCTGAAATTTGGATAGAACGTTCACCCGTGCATGCTTCTTAACCCATCCATTGGTCACTTGAGAAAATTGGTTCACTGTTAAGCAGCTTCCATCTGTTAGCACACATTTTATTATTCAATACCAAAATATTACAGTAGTTAACATAATCATTGGTCTCTTTAAATCAGGAAAAATTTTTAAATATTGGTGAGCTATCTACTTCACGGTGGCAAACATAAATTTCCTAAAACTCTAACTTTTCCTGGAAGCTTAGATTTTATAATTAGCAGGCTGGGCACAGTGACACATACCTGTAATCCCAGCACTTTGGGAGGCCAAGGTGGGCAGATCACTTGAGGTCAGGCGTTCGAGACCAGCCTGACCAACGTGGTGAAACCCCATCTCTACTGAAAACACAAAAATTATCTGGGTGTGGTGGGAGTGGCTATAATCCCAGCTACTTGAGAGGCTGAAGCAGTAGAATCACTTGAACCCAGGAGGAAGAGGTTGCAGTGATCTGAGATAGCACCACTGCACTCCAGCGTGAGCAACAGAGTGAGACTCTGTCAAAAAAAAAAAAAAAAGATTTTATAATTAGCAACAACTTAGCTTAGGAGGCTGAGGCAGGAGAATCATTTGAACCTGGGAGACAAAAGTTGCAGTGAGATGAGATCACACCACTGCATTCCAGCCTGGGCAACAGAGCAAGTCTCTGTCTCAAAAAACAAAAAAAAAAGAGAGAGTGCTGGTGGAAACCCATTATGTGACTTGTCTTGAAGCCTCAGCTTAGAACTGGCACACCGTCACTTCCACTCATATTCTATGAATCAAAGCATAATGAAGCCCCAATGTCAATAGAGCCTGTAGTAGGAAGCCCTGCAAAGTCACATGGCAAAGAACCTGGAGGTACACTTCTATTACAGGGAGGAAGTGAAGAGTTGGGAAGCTGCATTCTCATCAGGATTCCCAACTTTTGTTTCCTCTAACTAATTCTGTTCACACCAGTTTCTGATGGCTGCTTCTTGGGAAAGTCACCAGCACTAGAAGGAGCTCAATGAGTCTCATATGGGTGAGTCAGAAGCTTATTTCATCAATCAGCTACCTCTTGCCATTTCAAAGACTAGTACCTAAGGCCAGCTACATTCAAGAGTCCAAGTGACAGTTCTTTATTCTTATCTGGTTCTCCCCATGAGGCCTTTTGCTCTATGCCATCCCATTACATCGTCTGTTTTTGAGGCCATAACATTTCTTATTTTTCTCTTTTCCTATTTGCTTTTTTTCAATCAGCAAAAGAATGTTAGACTTTATGTAGAAAGATAACGTTCCTTGGAGTTTATGGGGCAGGCATGCAGCTGTATGTAGGGTGGAAAGTCATTACAAAGGTCATAGGTAAAATAGTCATAATTAAATCAAACCATGGATTTGGATAAGACCTCCAGGGAAAGTGTGAAGATTAACCTTTTTAAATTCCTGCTCCCTGTTGATAAATAGCAATAGCAACAACAACAAAATTCGTATTCTTCTTTCATGGTTAACATTTAATAAGGTCACTTTCGATGAGCCTATCACCTATCATATTGCTTTGTTTTGATAGCACTAGAACAGAGATCAAAGGCAAACAAGACCAGTGTCTTGTGAGCCCTGATGGGAGGTTTTGAGAAGACAATGACTGGGTCAAAACTCTGAGGTCAAACAAGATTAAAACTGAAAATCATCCGTTGAATTTGGCCAGAGCTGCTGCCTCTGATTGCTCAGGTTGTGCCTTCACAAGGGCACCTGGCAGAGAGGAGAAGTGGGGCTAAAATTCAATGCGTGCTCTGCCGCCAGCCAAGGCCCTGATGTGGGGCTGCATCTTCCGGAAAGGGAAGGCCTTTTATAAACCACACAAAAGTGCAATCTGTTCGCCAAGCTTGAACCCAAGGGGCTATCTCTACATTCACCCAGCAGGGCTGCCTTTTCTAAATTGCACAAAGCACCATATGGGCTACTGGCCTGAATTTAGCAACTGGGAGGAAGTCAATGGAGAAGACACAATTTTAAATTTACATGAAAACCCTTTGTAAACTGTATAACACTATTCAAGTGTAAAGCAGAGCAGGAAGAGGTGATTCAGAAGCTTAGCAGGTGACAGGAGAAATTACACTGACCACAAGCATTTTCTGCCTAACACACAGCATGTAGAATCTACATGAGATGTTTAAGTACCCGACAAACTCCTCAGTGGGAAACCACTTGAGGGCAGACTGGCCAGAAAGCACAGATGGGAGTGGATGTGATGATTTCTAAAAGTCCATTCTAGTCACAAACCCCAAGGCAGATCTAGCCAGTGGGGCAGAAGAGCCCCAGACAGAAGCACCTGAGCCAGCTTGGCCTGACCTAACTGTCAGGACCCTTTGATCTTGCTGGAGCTTGACTTGGAGAAAACATCTGGTTCTTGGGGATTCTCAGGTGCCATATAGTGTGAAACCAAGGGGAAGTTTTTGTAAAGCTCTGTAGCACTGTGACTGGGGGGATACGCACAGTGCTACAAAACCTACAGAGACCTGTACAAAAACTGCAGGGGCAAAATTGCCATTTCCCTGGGATATCCTCAGCCTGGGTCCCATGCCTCAGGAGGCAAACACAGCAAGCAGCTTCCCTCTTTGCTTTGGGGCGTGGAAGAGATAGCAGGAAGTTGACTGGACCAGGGAGATGACCACCGCTGCTGACCTCTCACTCACTGCTGTTCTTCCCTGGGTGAAACTGGCATTTCTACATTTTCTTACAGCACATTTGGGGAATACAAAAAGGTCTTTCTTAAAAACTATTCTTGTCTTGCTTCCATGTTGATTCTATTGCAAAAGAGAGTTATATGAGCCACCTCATACGGAATTTCTAAATTCAAACCTCTAGAGAGATTTACCCAAGTGCTTTGCTTTGCAGTTTGGGAAGATGGATTTGAAGAGAGATTGATTTGTTTGTAGGCAATCACCAGCCACAGTTGCTCATTCTAAAGCTGACTGCTCTGTAAATCACCCGGGGCTTCATGCCACCCTTTCTCCTCTTGCTGTGCCACATGTTATCTGCCTTTAAAGCAGACTGGTGGCCGTAAAGGCCTTAACCCTGGAGTAGTCATGGAGCCAAGACCCACCCCTTTGACGATGCCAGCTTTCCAACACAGAGAGCTGAGTATGGGTCTAGGAAGTGAGAGCAATGTAAAACAATAGAAAGCAACAGTTCAGAGCACTGCATCAAGTGTACTGCACTGGAAAGGTCTGCCATGGGAAATATGCTCCTCCATACTCCTCAGACAACAGCCTTCCGAAAGCAAACCTGTCCCTACTTGCAGATGATTACACCACCTATGAACCAGCTAGATAAGCAACAAGTGCCATCTTTCATGGAGCTGAGCCTTAAAGATCCTCCAGTCCTAAAGCTAATGGGAAGAAAGTAGGTGGAAGCAGTGCTGAGGTTTTTGGAATGTCCTCAAGTGCTGTGACAGCGACAAACTCATCTTTGGAAAAGGAACCCATGTGACTGTGGAACCAAGTAAGTAACCCATTTATTTATCTGAAATTTAAGTTTAAGGCATCCTCCATCTAAGGAGGCAGAAATAATCCTGAAATGGGAAATAGGTGAAATAGCTTGTGTTGAGGAGGACTCCTGGGAAGAGGTGAAATATGGTTAATCCTTTCCGTAGGAGGGGAGCAGAAGGTGTCTGTGAAAAAAGACTTTGGGGCATATGAAAGGACCCACATGGCTCAGAGGAAACAGAGAACTCTGCCCAGTCCATCGAATTTGGGTCACGCTGTAGAAACCACAGAGTCATTGGCCCAACTCCCTGAGCAGAGTCAGAATGGACATGGAATGAGGCTGACCTAAGTCCAGATGGTTTTACCAAGGTGATTCCAAACGTTCTGACCTCCCTTACACCAAACACATCCTCCTGGGAGAGCTCAGAACTGAATCCATCTCCTGGGCATGGAGGGTGAGGCGAGAGCAAGTAGTCCCTGGTGTTGCGATATTTCTCTTCAGAAGAAAATAATCTGTTCCAGACATTTTTTTCTAATTGTTTAAGGTGCAAATGAAAACTAGGTTACTAGTGAGAAATATGGGACATTCTGGTTCCCACTGAGACCAGATTCCAAGCAGGACAAAGTGAATGTGTAATGCTTCCAACTAAGAAATGCTTTGAAGTCTCCAGGACACAGCCAGGAGAGTACCCTACCACTCACCAGTGTTCACTGTTTTTGCAAAGAGTATATGGTACCACTCACTTGTTAACAGTTATGCGGGAATCAATGCTAAGGTTGTTGAAGGATTGTGCTCAACACAGAAGGCATCTTTGATGTCCTTTCAGTGGCATTTGAATTCAACCGTGTCTTGCCTAAAAATAAAATAAAATAAGACAGTGGTCTCCACCTGGCAGCAGCTTCCAGTTAGATAGTGCATGTTAATCTTAAGTAAGAAAATGTAATAAACCAATACAAAAATCCATTTCAAAGGTCCTAGGGAAGTCCAGCAATAGGGGTCAGCGGTCCCAAATCAGCCCAACCAGCTGTTGGAAAAGAAACAGCATGCCCTGCCCTGCCCTGGCTGGGACTTTGGCACTCAGCTTAGGTTTTTCAAGGTAAAAGAAGGCTCTAGAGAGACAGGGTGATGATGGTGGGCTCTTCTCAGAGACCAGCTGGGGACAAAGCAGTTCCAGGCACATGCAGGGAAGGAGGCTAAGGAAGGGGAAGGACAGGCATGAGCTTCCCCAGACCTCACACACTGCAGGGAGAACAGGGGCAGGGGCCCTGCCATCAGGGAGAAAGACACCCAAAGCTGTGCTAGTGGAGTCAGTGCAGAGATGTTCAGACTTTTTTAAAAAATCAAAATCTTAGTAAGACTTTGAAATTTTAACTAATTCGGGCCTTTGCTTTTAGACTTTATTATCCTTAAAATTTTCACTAAAATAAGTTTATCCACATTTCCAACAAAGCTAAAGACTGATTATCTGAATTTCTCTTTGTTTGCCAAGTTTTTCCTAATGAATTAAGTTCCTCTGTTTACCCATTTACTTGGTCCATATTTCCCTAACTGTGGAGCGCATAGCACATAATTTCAGATGGAGAGACGTTCTTTTTATTTGCATGGATCTATCTTTTAATGGCTATCAGAATAGTACAACTAGGCTATCAAACCCATGTGATTTCAAGTTTCCTTTTAATTATATTTTAAGTTAAAAAGTGAGTAAATTTTTTTAAATTATTGAGCAAATTATGACAGATGAATATGGCCAAAAAAGAGGGGGAGATGTGCTTAATTAAAGTTTGGGAAATGCTGAACTTCATATTGGTGCATTTCATCAGCCTTTGAAGTGGAAAAATAAGGGGTATCCAGAGGGGGCACGACCTAGAATATCTTTGAATGGCGCCTTCTATTTTTAAGCTACCAACATCGGATTAAAGAGACAGCACTGCAAACCCAGGGCCTTTATCTTCTCAGAAGCCTTTTGATGCTTTTTTTTCCTTGGGAGCTTCTTTCAAGTTCATACTTATGGAGCTCCTGGGTAGCACAAAACTAACAGAACAGGTCTATACAAACCCACAGCTGTAGATCCCACACTTTAGTCCTCTGGATAGAGTAAATCTGGAGAGACCACTTAGCTTCATAAAACAGAACAGAGAAACAGGACAAAACAGCATGGGATAAAGTAATGTAAACGTGTACTTCTGTGGTCACAACAGCAGCAGCGGGGAAAAGAGGCATGGTCGTTGGGAACATTTGCGTGGAAGTGGGCCATGTGATGGACTTTGAATGCAATCTATTATTGTATGTCATAATTATGTAACTACCACTTTTTGAGTGCCTACCATTTATTAGGCCACTGGGCTAAGTCCTTTAATGAATGTCATTTCACTCAGTCCTCACAACGATCATGTGGAATTGAGGTACCATGACTTGCCTTTTATGGATCAGGAAACTGAATCTCAAAGGGGTTCCTCAAGATCACACAGCTTAGTAAAGTCATCATTTGAATCACCTGCTTGATGCCAGAATCTGTGCTCTTAAGAACTCTGCTCTTCCATCAGGGCTACAGCTAGACTAGGGCATGTGTGGAGATTTTTCCTGCCTGGCCCAGCCTCTGCCTCAGGTCTCTAATGAGCTCCTTTTCAAGCTGAATCAGAAACAACAGTTATGCCACTTCCCTCCCAGTGCCATCCCCATCACTTCTCTCACCAAGGAAGAACTTCTGAACCCCCGCCAAAACCAGTTACCCAAAGCAGCATTCCCCTTCCCCAGGAGGAGCCAGGGGACGCCCATCTCTCACATTACACCCCTGGAGACCCAGGGTCCCTAAATACAGAAAGGTCCAGACGATGATCAGAGCATCACCCTTTCCCTCAAGAAAAGGAGTCCACATAATTCTGGCCTCATCAAGATGTTTCCCAGATTCCAAGAGATGACCTTCCCATTCCTCCAGGCCCACTGGCCGTTGGCCTGGCATCTGGCATTCCCTCTCACTCCCAGTGAGCATCTCCCGGAACAGAGCCTTTGGCACCCGCAACTCCTTCCACCTGGAGCCATTTTCTCCCAGGGACTCACGCAGTTTTCTCCCTCCCCTCCTCCAGATCTCCACTCAAATGTCATTTCCAGTGAATCCTTTCCCTACCACCTCATGTCATTCTGAAGACCCCTTTCCCTGCTTTATTTATAGCCCTCATGTCTACCTGAATCTTTGTATGCTTGTTTACTGTGTTTCCCTTGCTCTGTGAGAGAAAGGACTTTGAGTTGTTTCTTACTGCATCTATGAATACACTGAAAGCACTAAACAAACATTTGTTGAATGAGTGAATGAATAAATAAAGGAATGAATGAATCAGAGAAAAAGTCAGCTATGGTATAAAGCAAAAGAGAAGAAAAATGAAAGGAAGCTGGTAACCTACAGAGCCAAGCCTGAGTCCTGCCTCTGCAACCCGTCATAGGTCACTGCCACTATGTGCCAGGCACTATTCTGGGTACCAGGGAATCCACATGAACAAAGCAGGCATAAATTTCTGCCGTATTGGAGCTTATTTTCTAATGGCAAAAGGCAGATGGTAAACTAAATAAATAAATAAAATATACAGTATGTTAGGGTGGTAACAAGCCCTGAGAAGAAAAATAAAGCTGGGAAGGAGAATAAAGAGGACTAGTGGGAGGGACCAGCATGCAGTTTTAAACAGAAGAGTCACAGAAGGTCTCACTGGAAAGGTGACAGTTGAGCAGGGACCAGAGGAGGTGGTAAAGTGAGCCACGCAGACCTCTGGAGGAAGAGCACTTCCAGGCAGAGGGGACACAGGGCTGCCTGGGGTGTGTGGCTGGAGGAGGGGAGGGAGTGATGGGGACAGAATGTGAAAATGAGGTCAGATTGGTGATGGGTTAGGGAGAGGGTGGCTTGTAGGCCACTGTAAGGACTACTGCTTTTGGATTCGAAAGGGAAGATTGGGGAGTAAAACGGAAGTCACACGTAATCTAGAGAAAAGATCTAGAGAGACAGAAACCTGAATACCAGTCCTTACCCATGGCCCTACGAAGTGGGCACCCTCTGTATATCACATAACACCAAAAAATAGCTTCTGTTCTTTTTCAGCAACCTGTCCCAACAATCCTTCCTGCTTGGGAGCTCTGTTCTTAGTGCAATTACATTCCCCACGCTTCAAGTAAAATGTATCTTCTCTGAGTTTAGCCCTAATAAACATTCTAATAATTACATCGAGGCTCTCTAGTTCACAGATGCTGTATCTAATCTTATAACCTATAATACAGAAGACGTTATCCTCACTTTGTAGAGAAGCCAGATAAAGCTCAGTGAATTTAAGGAACTTGGCCAAGTTTACACACTTGGAAAGGGACAGAGTCAAAACTAGGTTTGGGATCTTCTGACATCTTTCTACTTCACAACGACTAGGAACCACCCTTCATATTAGTGATTCTCCAACTATCATCTACAGTCTTTTAAGGATTGTAAACTGATCTGAAAAATCCATATTCCCTCCTTGGTTTTTATGGGTGACATACAGGCAATCTCATAGATTCTGATGTTCACATATGACAGAAATTAATTTAACTGTCACTTCAAAGTGTGAGAGTGTCATTGAAGCTTGCTAAAATTTGGTATGCATGAATGTGCTATTAAAATGGATGGAAAAACTTAATTCTATTTTGTACTAAGCAGTCTGGCTGCTGCACAATACTTGGCAATGATGCAAAACTCTCAGATATGAAATAAATTTCCCCTAAATGGTCAGAATGCATGGTATATATAACCTGCTAGGTCCCTGCCTCACCTAAGTGTAGCCCAAATGTGGAGAACCACTACTGTATGACCAACGTTCCACCCTTCTTTCCTCTTGATCAAACCAAGAAACATCTTTCCAGTCTATATTCATTCTCTCTTATTTGAGCACAAATTCTGTCAGATTGTAATACGGGCAAAAGCTTGGATTTCTATTTGACGCTAGAGTCACCTCTTGTTCCATCCTGAAGGACAACTTCTAAGACTGAGGAGAAGAGGCTAGGCCAGATGGGACAGAAAATCGCATGGGATGAATATCACGTGACTTGGCAACTGGGGCTAGGGTTGCCGTAAAGGGAAAAGCAAGGTAGTTTTTGGATTAGGTATGACAGCTGTGACAGACCCCTGATCTTTGGCAAAGGAACCTATCTGGAGGTAGAACAACGTAGGTAACCTACTTTTCCTTCTTATGACCACTATGTTTGGCTATGATATTTGTTAAATATTTTTCTAAGTCACCAGGTTAGGAAGCAGTGCTCTAGTAGGTAATATAGCAAGGGATGGCTTGAGGAACAGGAACTGAGTTTCCAATAAAATCCAGGATGGCATCTGTGCTTCAGTGAGCCATCTTGATGCATTGTCCTTCCTAGAGAGTTTCTATTCCCTCTACCTGGCTCCAGAAAGCTAGCCTCCTCAACATCTATGCATCCACCATGTACAGATCTAGGCCACCACTGTGATCAGACTCACACGACAGCACTTCGGGGGGTGGACACAAGGTGAAATGAGGAGCACGCTGAACCAGTAAATCAGAGGCCAAGTTCCAATCTGTCCAATGCATTAACTGACAATGCATTAGCTGACAAACTCTGTGACTTAACTGCACTGAACTATAGTTTCCCTATAGTTAGAGGAAGGATTTCCAAGCTGTCTTCCAGCCCTTGCCCACTATGATCCTGATTATCCCCAGATCAATTCTTATGAACAATTGGGAGGAAAAGCAAGGAAGCCCAGTGGTGTGACTGTCCTACTACCCAGTAGGAATTCTGTGATTTAATGGAAAAAAAAAAACCACTGGTAAGGGAGTGAAAACTCTCCCTATGCATCCCTTAATTAGCCCTTGTGTGATCACAGAGGTTTGGAAAAATGATGCCTTGAGGCTCCTTTCGGTCCTATCATCTATTACTCTGGTTCAGGGGCTGGAAACTGGAAACTGAGTGAAGCCCAACTCAGCCACTCACTTAACTACCTTTACTGTGCCTTTGTCTGTGAGATGGATCTAAAAATATCACCTCATAGAGTTTATTTCAATAACTTTGTTGAAGTAGTATAAACACCGGCTGTTTAAGTAGGAAAGTATTTATACAAATGATAGTCATCTGTGATTATTATAGTCCTTTGGATAGACCCCAAGTCTTTTGCATCAATGGCTCTTGCTCCAACCATTGTGTCCTTCCACCTCTCACTGAGGCACAGTCCTGTTGTGATTGATTTAGTTGAGGCTTATAGTTATGTTTCTGCCTACAACGGCCATTTGGCAATTCTCAGCAAAATATGTGAAAATGTTATCCTGAAGCAAGATCTGGGAGTAAGAGATGGCAGGTTGAGGAGATAATCGCAGAAAATCTAAGGACTTGCCTAAGTTTCAAAACTCAGAAGATAGCAGACATCAAAAAAGCTGCCAAAATATAATGCTCAGATCTCAGAAACCCTTGCAAAGTTCTGTCTCCAGCTACACCCATTCTGCTCCACCCACCCACTTCCAAACAGATGAATTAGACTGACAGGGAGCAAATAGGTAGCAACGTTTCTTGTAATGATGCCTGCGGTAGTGCTTTGACAGCAAAGCTCTTCTTTGGAAAGGGAACACAACTCATCGTGGAACCAGGTAAGTTATGCATTTTACTACAGCTCAGTGTGTATATTTCTTTAGGGTTGTTGTAGCATAGTCCTGAATGAATGGGGCTTCTTGGGAAGTAAAGAGTTCTAAATTAGAAACCCATTGTTTGTTGCAAACAGTAGGGTTAAAATTTGGGAGCAAATGCATTAGATTTCCCTTAAGAAAATATTCTGTATATGCTTGGAAACTCCATTCTGAGACTTGGTATTGATAAGTTTTTTACAACTACTGAAAAAAAGCCCTAGGTCAGGCTTTTAGTTTTGGGCCCCCTGGAACCAGGAAAAAGGCAAGCTGTGGTTGAGGAGGGTCTCTCCAGTATTTATGAGGGATAAAATTCATGGTCACAGTGTAGGAAGAGGGAAGGTTAGAAAGAAAAAAGTATTATGAAAGGAGTTTTAAAAAGAGGATCTTTCTCTTTCTCTCTCTCTCTCTCTCTCTCTCTCTGGATAAGAAGCCAATCTTGCCCTTGTCACTTTTTTCTGAGAACTTGCATTAAGCCAACATAACTGACTCAGATTAAATGGTTCTCAAGGTCCCATCCTGGCCTGGATCTGCTGAGAGCAGTTATGTGCTCACCTCTCCTGTTAGCCCTGAAACTGGGGACTCTGCACAATGCTTCAGGAGCCTGTATCCGATGTAGAAACACAGCCACCAACTCCAGGACAATAGAGAAGTCATGGTCCCCTACTGGAGACATTGTCTACTGGTAGCCTACTCCAGTGTTTGGAAATCCAGGGGCTATATTCTGGTAGTTTGGGTAGCTGCCAACAGTCAATCACTAAGACCAGTTCGGAGAATAGCCTTCAGACACCTTCCAAAATGCCAAGTCCATTGGGAGAGCCATTACCTCTTACATGATTAGGTATTGATTTTGTTTATTCAGAGGAAATAAATAAGTAGGGAATGGTACATGAATGTGGCTAGGCTATCTGACCAAAAGTCCAAAAAGTGACTGGTGCTGTCAACATGGTCTCTGCCTCTCAGAGAATAATATAAACTTATAGGGGTTCTCCACTGCCTATTGCCTCCAGGGAAATGGTAGAAATTGGTGAGTTTTCTTATCTTTGAGGGGAGAGAGACTAGGGCACTGAAAAGGAGGGAAACAGAATCATGTCGTAGCTGATTGTAGTCTGATTGATGTTTAGCAAATTGCATCTGAGCAAACAATACTGTGTTCATTTTCCCCAAAAATCATTTCCACTTGAAATTTGGAATTATCTGCAGTGTTAGAATCAAATCTTTGAGGCTGTGCCTTTGGGAGTCTTAGGGAAGAAGGAAATTGATGAAACTGATGCTTAGCCCCTCTGCCAGGATGCTGACCATGCTCCCTGATGACACTCCATTTGCTTCTCTGGTTTTCTTCTCCTGCAGTGGTGAAATGTAATATGATGATGTGAAGCTCAGGTAGGGGATGTGAAACTTTTCAAATCAAATCCCAAGTCCTTAAAGTTTTGACAGTGAATAATGGCCCTACACAACTGTCATTCTCTTTTGCCTGGCTCTAGCCCAAGGACCTTGATTTTTGGTGATGAGGCAGAGTAATTCACATGGTCTTTAAGTTACATTGCACATGATGACTATATACTCCTGAAACTTATATCTGGATCCAGAGTCAGGAGAAATTATAAAACAAAAATAAGCAATGCAAAGCAAGCACTGGCTTCTCTGACCTGCGTCCATGACACACAGCACCAGTGGGCTCCCCCAGCAGTGACCAATTTCTTGTTCAACCCTCAGGTCCTTAGAAAGCCTTTCACCAAGCTCAGGGATTTAGAAAGCAGGTTCGTTATTATTGTGAGACTCAGTCTGAGTGATGGGGGAAATTAGGTTTCTAATCAAAATTCTGTACTTGTGACCCGAGAGAATGGAACCAGAGTATAATAAGAATGGAACCTGTTTCTATAACCCTCCTCTCCTCAACCTAACATTTGTTGTAAGAAAGGTCAAGTTAAGTGCCCCATCCCTACCCTCGAGCTATTGTGTTCTTCTTGGATGCCCCTCTCAATAAACTGGGAGTTAGATTTTCCACCATGAAGGCAGCTGTTGGTCACCTGCCACCCTCTTCTCTTGCTCTGTCTCAGCCCTGCCCTGGTATCTCTTGGCTGGGGATTTCACCCTCACATCTCTATCCAGCAGTTCAACTATTATTAGCTTCAAAGGGAACTGAGACTCTGTGTACCCAGCCCCTTGGTCTCATCAAGAGCAGCTTTGTAGTTCTCTGAGCTGTGGGGTCTCTAGGCTGAGACCTGAGGCTGGGGAGGCAGGGCACAGATGTTACAGCCCAGGCCCCAGGGCCAGCTCCAGGCTAGTTACCTGTGAGGCACTGTCATAATGTGTTCCTGGGACACCCGACAGATGTTTTTCGGAACTGGCATCAAACTCTTTGTGGAGCCCCGTGAGTTGATCTTTTTCCTATATTTCTAGGGATAATTTGAGTCCTGGCACTGGGGCTGCAATCCAGTTTGCATTATAAATTATAACTAGTAAATGAAATTATAACAAGGAGACAGAGTATTACAGATGTGAAATAGGCCAGAGTGAACACACTAGACTGAGTCACTTAAGTAGCTCTGTAACACTTTTTATTTTAATATATATATACTCTATATTAAAACAATAGCTCAAATTTATTTCTGAAATCTTCAGAGCAGCCCGAAAAACACAAAGAAATCTAGAAGAACTACACTAAGAGTGGAGCACTCAGGTGCAGGGGAGACAGTGGGAGGGATACTTCAGCCCCAATTCCTCAGGAAGCTGCTTCATCTCTGCACATCCCTTTGGCTAAGCTAACTAGTATGCATGCCTCCTTGCAAACTGAAAACAAGTGTCCTACAGCTTGGAAAATTCTGGAGAAAGGTAGTTAGCATGGTCAGAGTAATTAGGTAGAACAAACTTTTATTTCAGGGTTTAAGTTAAATCCCGTATTGGCAGAAAGTCTTGAAATTCTGAGTGACATTTATTACAGTTGTTGCAATTCTTAGGGGATCAGTAGGACCAGCTATGTGAATCTAAAACATAGGTGACTTCTAAGTTTATAAATTAAGAAAGACTGTTCAGGAATGGCATACACTTTTTTGGTATTGTTTACCAGCACATAAACTTAGCAATATATTGGTGTTCATAAAAACAGAAAGTCTGATAATAAAGCAATTTTCCAAAGAAATAGCACTTGAAACACTTGTTGCAATTAATTATATTTGTGGACCAAGAACAAAAGACTACAAGTTCTTCAAAGATAAACAATTAAATCTTTAATCTAAATTTTGGACTACAATTTCATACAGCTTCACGTTTGGGTTTAAGTCAAATACAAAATAGACTAGGATGCATATGGCAACTATATTGAGTGCATTCCAGTTTTTAAAAAGGTTTAATCCAGTCAGACACCCATTTCTTTGGTTACCAAGATGCCAAAGAATGGATTCGATAAGACACTTTCTTTCAAACAATCATTTTGAAAATATAAACATTAATGTAGAAAGAGGGATTCAGAAAAATGTTTTATCAAATCAATGCATTATGCTCTATCTGAAATGCTGACTAACAGAGTCAGAGCACAATATCATAAGTGCATGACCTTCTTCAGACATCTGTCTTTTCAGTTATATTGTATTATTCAAATTACTCAAACCTAGTCTCTCCAACCCAAAGTGATGATTTGACAACTGCCTGATGAATTTAGATTTTAAAATTCTAGCAAGTCTTAATTATCCAACTAAATCAGACTAGGATTAAGGGATACTCTTAAATAAACAAGGAGATAGGGTGTTTATTTTATGGACAAGTTTCTTTTGTAACTTGTAACTCCCTTGAAAGTCAGCCAGAGTACATCTCAAACCAAAGTCAAGACAGTGAGCAAGAAGTGTTGCACTTATGAAGGGAGGTGAGTGAGCAATGCATGTGGTTTCCAACCGTTAATGCTAGAGTTATCACTTTCTGTTATCAGGTGGCTTCAGCTATGCAAGGAAACCAAACAGCAGAAGTTTTCTCAAGCAGGTTGAAAGCAGGTTCCAAGAAAGCCCTTTGAAAAATTTATAATCCTCTCAATTGTCTAGAACTAAAGCCAAAAACATAAGGAACCAGATTCTTAGGAATGAGTTTCCTGCCCTGAGTGACTGAAACAGAATCAGTCTTTTAGCTGAGCTTCTCAGCAGAGGAAACGGGGAGAATGATGATGGTAGTGATAGGGGGTTTCTCTGAATAGTTGATTTTCTAGGAAAACCGTGATCAACTTTGGTCCATTTACAAAGCCGTGATCAGCAGAAACTTCCTGCTAGCAATCGCTCCCTCTCAACCAGATATAACCAGTTGATCTGGCAGTAGCTCTACTGCTGTGAACCTCACAGCTGAAGCCCAAATTCAGATTCAGGATAAAGCATTAGAAAAATTATTTGTTTTCATACAAAAAATTAGCCAGGTGTGGTGGTGTGCACCTGTGGTCCCAGCTACTCGGGAGACTGAGGCTGGAGGAGAGTTTGAGCCAGGAGGCGGAGGTTGCAATGAGTTGATATTGGGCCACTTCACTCCAGCCTGCATGACAAAGACCCTGTCTCAAAAAAAAAAAAAAAAAAGGAAAAGGAAAATTACTTATTTTCCATTTACACATTCATTAGCAACTTTTTGTTCAGCAATACCTAATGTCTTGATTATAGACCATAGTAGATAAAAGTACACTGGAATTCAACATATTTTTCATTTGATATCAAGAAGCCAAATTCACCTAATTTTCAAATACTAAGGGCCAAATTTACAGGAGCAATTAATATTGAAAGTCAGCATTAAATTTAGGATTAAAAATGTATCTAGATCATCATTCACAGGTTGGTTGTGTTTCTTGATTTCAGGTATTAACAGGGCTTTTTCTTTAACAGTTATTTGAAGATAGCCTAAGAATCTAAGTCTCCATGGACACAACATTTATCACAAATCAAAAACTTCAGTGAGGCACTGTGTGAAAGAATCATTGCTACCGCTCTCAAAGCTTCAAGACTTGTGGTCTTAAGGAAAGAAAAGGATTCATGTACAGGGTAGTAGTCCAAAGTGAGACACGAAAGAAGAGAAGGCCAGGAGGGAACCCAATCCTGGGACCAACATTCTACAGTTCCTCTTAGATTAAAACAAGAACGAACGGGCTTAAATTGGTTTTATTTCTTTAAGGACTTCCTGAAAAATGATCGTTGTTATCCTCTGATTAAAGAGTCAAGGGAAACTATACAGTAATCAGTCCCCTACAGAAGAACGAGTATTCACCTAAAGGCAGAAATGTGTACAACCCACCTTCAGCAGATCCCTTTCCGGCAGATCCGGAAGGGATGGCACCCTTCCGTGACCCCAACACTGCCATCCTCAGAGCCTCTGAGCCAGTTATGCAGTCCTTCTCAGACCCTTGATTCTTTAAGTGACAGAATGCAGAGCATGAGCACCTGCCCTGATCTACCATCCAAGGGCCCATGCATTTACAAAAAACCAACTGGTGCAGACAGATATTCAGCCTGACCTAGATTGTCCAGAGGATTGATTAATAAAACACAGATAATCGGCTGGATGCAGTGGTTCACGCCTGTAATCCCAGCACTTTGGGAGGCCAAGGTGGGCGGATCACCTGAGGTCGGGAGTTCAAGACCAGCCTGACCAACATGGAGAAACCCCGTCTCTACTAAAAATACAAAAAATTAGCTGGGGATGGTGGTGCATGCCTGTAATCCCAGCTACTCAGGAGGCTGAGGCAGGAGAATCACTTGAACCCAGGAGGCGGAGGTTGCGGTGAGCCGAGATCGCACCATTACACTCCAGCCTGGGCAACAAGAGTGAAACTCCATCTCAAAAAAGAAAAGAAAAAAAAGAAAGAAAAAGAAAAAAGCCACAGATAATCAAAACCCAGATGATCCAGAAACTTCTTTGTAGTTGTTATTTTCCATCTGTGCT
Source organism: Nomascus leucogenys (assembly GCF_006542625.1). Classification (NCBI taxonomy): domain Eukaryota; kingdom Metazoa; phylum Chordata; class Mammalia; order Primates; family Hylobatidae; genus Nomascus; species Nomascus leucogenys. The sequence continues at coordinate 40,837,210 of NC_044402.1, read as the reverse complement.
TCCAGCCCTATCTCCTAGCAGCTCCTAACTAGAAGTCAAACTTACTGCCTTTCATTTCTGCTCCCCTTGCCTGTCCTTTCACAGAGGTGGTAATAAGCCCAGGTCACTAACAGGATGCATGGAGGTCTGGATTGTAGTGTTTGGCTCCCAGGGTAATCGAGGTAATTGCCACTGTTTAACCCCCACAAAGTTGTGAATAATCATCTCACCTAATAAGTTGATTATATTTGCAGAAAGTCAGCCTCATACCAAACCATCCGTTTTCGTCATGAAAAATGGAACAAATGTCGCTTGTCTGGTGAAGGAATTCTACCCCAAGGATATAAGAATAAATCTTGAGTCATCCAAGAAGATAACAGAGTTTGATCCTGCTATTGTCATCTCTCCCAGTGGGAAGTACAATGCTGTCAAGCTTGGTCAATATGAAGATTCAAATTCAGTGACATGTTCAGTTCAACACGACAATAAAACTGTGCACTCCACTGATTTTGAAGTGAAGAAAAATTCTACAGGTAGGCCATTTCTGGCTTCAAGGGGCTGGTGATTAAGGGGAACAAGAATTGGGTGAAAGGGAAGTTAGAGATGTGACTGTGGACAAATCATTCGCAGTATAGCATCATGCTGGAAATAAGACTTAGGCCCAACTATAGCCTGCCATTGGCAGGGGAGGGAAATGCTTGGCATCCCTAAGATGGAATCTAAAGTAAAGCCCATCTTATTTCATCCTCATCTCTCCTCTTTACCAACCACTGTCCCCTTCATACTAGACTTTGGGATTGAAAGTCCACGTGCATTCTAATCCAGTGCTAAATTCCAACAAAGGGCAATGCAGCCTATCATGGGGCTAAGAATCCTAGTTTTTCCCGTATGTTGGTGTGCCTGGATGTTGACCTCATGGTACAATGAAAAAGGCTCGAATGGGAAGCATGTTGTATAATTAGCTATGTGACCTTAATCAAGTCACATCCTCTGGTCCTCAGTTCACTCACCCAAAGTCTCCTCCAGTTTTAAGATCCTACAATCCTGCGAGCCTCTTCACTGCCAATGTAACCCTGACCACTGCTGTTTGTTCCAGATCACCTAAAACCAATGGAAACTGAAAACACAAAGCAACCTTCAAAGAGCTGCCATAAACCCAAAGGTTAGTTCAAATCAAAGGGCCAACTTCAGAATCAAGGATTAAAGCAAACTCTGTAATTGTCCACTGGGGCCAAAATGTATCAGATTTCAAAAAAAAACACAAACCATGCTGAGCCCAGTTGGTTATGCGGAGCCTCTGACTCTCCCAGCCAGGTTTACCTGGCTGTCGGCATCGGTTTCCCAAGCTTGCCTGGCTGGGTGTCAGCAGCAGCCTAAGGTCTCTGACGGCTATCTGGCACCATGCTGGGCTTGCAGGCCAGAAAGAACTAGACAGACTTGGGGCAGGCTGATATCAGTGTTGCAGGCCCAATTTCTGGAAAGGAATTTCATCTCTCCCTGAAGCCACCCTCTTCACTCTTGTTCAACCATAGTTCATACCGAGAAGATGAACATGATGTCCCTCACAGTGCTGGGGCTACGAATGCTGTTTGCAAAGAGTGTTGCCATCAATTTTCTCTTGACTGCCAAGTTATTTTTCTTGTAAGGTAAGAATTAGCTGCTTCTTATTCCTATCTCTACCCACACCATGATGCACATGGGGAAAGGGGATTTAGAAATGGTAAGAAACCAAGAAGCATTGGAAAGGGAAAATAGAGACATACTTAGAATTAATAAGGTAGGCTATCTCAGCTACTCAGCAAAACAGCACCCCATTTCCTGTTATCCTTTCATTTTTAGTCAGACTGAAACCCATTAGTTAGTAAAATGTACCATTTTTCTAATTTACCAGACAATAACCCTCACTTTTACCCCAGGGAGAAAACTGAAGATAAATAAGGAGAATTCATCTTCTTTACTGCTATTTTGTTCATTGACCAAGAGACCATGGGTTATTTGCAAGCCCATAAGTAAAGCTTTGCCTGAAGAATATCCAGAGGAAGCAGAACCTATCCTTGTCCTGATAAGGGGAATGCCAGCTCACACTCCTTAATCACAGGACCAGCCTGTCTATGCGTGGATCAGCCTGTCTTTGGGATGAACCTACACACAGCATTAGTAGTGAACAGCTCACTATTAGCTACTCAGGATGCATACACAGTTAGGTCTGAGATGTCAATTATTTGCCTGCTACTTGCATTCCATTCTCAGGTAATCTCGTACACGAAATTGAAACCAGGGCCTGGGTTTGCATGTGAGGCTCCTCCCCCTCCCTCCTTCTCCAATACTCACAAATGCTCATCAACCCCAGCTCCTGTTCTAGGAACAACCATAGACTTGGAGTACTTGACTGATCTGACCCAGACAGTAAACATACCCAGTCATCTCAAAAAGGGTGTCCAGCTCACCTGTTATTTTACTAACCGTCCCAGGGACACAGGCAGTGTGGCTGGATAAAAAGAGGGCTACACTAAGAGACAGAAGATCTGGGTTTTATCCTGATTTTGACACTAACTTACATGTTACCTTAGCCAGGTTTCTTCATCTCTCTGGGCCTGGGTTTTTGCATCTGCAAAACAAATGAGTTAAAAAAAAATAATCACCAAAGGAGAACAAAAGAGTTTCATGACTTGTGCCAACACTGATAGCTGAACTAGCTGAGCTATTGCCATGTGTAGATGGAAAATGAGCCACAATAGATTAGTGATGTCTGCAATGGTACAGTATAGCAAGTACTGGCCAACCGCAGACTACATGACCCCTACGATTCCTTCTAGCACTGGCAGTCTATTCTATAACAACTTTCTTCACTGCAGGCTGACTGGCATGAGGAAGCTATGCTCCTGAAGAAACCAAAGGCTTACAAAATTGCATCTCCTTGACTGCTTTGTGATTCAAGTTGACCTGTCATAGCCTTGTTAAAATGGCTGCTAGCCAAACCAATTTTTCTTCAAAGACAACAAACCCAGCTCACCCTCCAGCTTGATGGGAAGACAAAAGTCCTGGGGAAGGGGGGTTTATGTCCTAACTGCTTTATATGCTGTTTTATAAAGGGATAGAAGGATATAAAAAGATATAGGACTCGTTTTTTTACTCCTACAACTGATACATTTTGAAAATGATGTTTTGTTCCTTTTGACTTTCTTTACCTTTTGAAGTAGAAAGTGAGAACCAACAGGTTCACCGCTTCATTCCTCATGAGGAAAATAGGCCCTGGGAGAAGAAGAGCGGGTGCCCTTTTATCTAAACATGGAAGGCTCTGCTCTACTAAGCACTAGACTTGCTACAAACCAGCATCATCTTCTTCCTCCTGTCCTCACGGCTTGTCCCACCCTCTATGTTCACTTCAGGAGCCACAGTAGAGATTCTGCATGGAGTGGAGGAGGACGAAGTTTCAGCACTTTCTGCCTCTCCTAGTACTTTACAAATGAGATTACATTTGAATTCGCTAATACTTTATGAGCAGGCAATGCGGTTTCCAAAATCTCATCTAAATACTCTCCAATCTATTAGCAAAGATCAGAGTAAAATACAGAGGAAAGGCACTGCTTTCTGTTAATTGATTTAACATGCATAAGTTAGCTCCCTCTGAGTTCCAGGCACTATACTGAGAGTACAAAGAAGACACAAGTCTGCTTTCAAGCAGCTCACTGTGGAAGTGTTTTTGAAGGGAGGAACAGAAATGAGACCCCTATCTTTCCCTATAAAAACAACATTTTTACTGTCTTTTGCCTGCCAATCTGTGTTTGAAATCACTGGACACTGATTCTCTGGCCTGGGACTTTGGTATTGATGGTTTTCTGCCTTTCTTCTCAGCCCCTGCCTCTGTTGCATTTATTAAACTGCATTGTGTGCACCTCGCCTCTGGCTTTACTCTTTGCAGATCACCACAGGGGGAAATTCGGCTCTGTGAGCTCACTATTAGTCAGCCAAAAGCCAAACTGAACTTATGGGTCACACCACAGTTTCCTGAGCCCCAAGCCTACAGAGGCCCTGCCTTGGAGACCCAGCCTCGGGTTTCCTGCTGCCTCTGCTGATGCCGCTGTTACAGCAAGAACAACAGCAGCACCTGCAGTGTGGCCAATGACCTCTGCTACTCCCACCTCAGGAAGGCCACAGCCTTTTCCAGGAGCACTGCTCAGGTAGCAGAGCCCTAGCAACCCATTATTGTGGTTCCTCAGCACCTGTGTGGAGCATCAAGTGGGGGTTTATGAGGTTACAAGTGTAAGAGTGACTGTCACCAACAACTCCCCTTGCCATCAGCGACAGCAAACTCCCCTATCATGTCTATTGCACCTTGTGTGTGTAAAGAATGCTGATTTCCAAGACATTCACAGGTTACCTTGTGTAATATTAGGGGGTTTCCTCTGAAGTTGTTAGGAACAAAAAGATCATATTCTCATTTTTCAGGTAAAACAAAAATGCCCTCTCCTCAAAAATGTCCAGAGTCATTCAGGGAGGCAGGGATATTGCTGAGAGCAGAACCAAGGTCTCAAGATTTTCAGCCCAAAGTTCCTGCTATAAGAGCACGCTGCATCCCCAAATGAGGACAAGATGTCAATGTGAGTATCAGCTAGAATGAACTTCAGGATTTTCCCATATTTAGCATATAAATGAGCCACCCTCTAACCCACTATGCCAGAAAAAAAAAAAAATCCTGGCATATCACAGGACCATGAATTTCTCACACCAAAAGGAGCCTCCAGAGGAGATTTAAGGCAAGAGCCAGGAGGGATTATGGCTGCCTTCTGATCTGGGCCCATGATATGTGAACTGTGAGATGGACATGTGACACACTCAGTAGGCATTAGAACAGAAGCTCCAGAAAGCCAAGCCACATGCCCAAGGCCTTTGGCTCCCTCATCCCCTGTTCTTTCCATTGCTCCATATAGTGGCTACTCTTGTCCACTGTTTCTGAAGAGCACATAAACTGCTGCCCAAACCACTCACTGATAGAGCCACCTAGGGTAGAGCTGCAGGAGAGAGCCCTGGAAGCGTAACACTGCATCTCTGGGCCTGTCATTAGCCAGCTATATGACTTTGAGAAAGTCCACCACGTCTCTGGACTGCAGTGTAGTTTCTATAAAATAATGTGTAAGGCCTCTTCCATTTCTAAGATTATATCTAATAACTCTAATAGTTCTATTAAGGCAGATAATTCAAGAGAAGAGGAAGGAGGGACTGATTCCCAGGGACTGAGGGTGTGTATCTATTTCAACATTACATAGTCAGTTTGCCCCAGAGGAAATTTTCTCTGCTGGAAACACCACTGAGCTCCAAACTCAGGGACTTGGCAGCTGGAATTCTGGAAGTCACAACTTTCCAGGAGTGCCTCAGTGCTCTGCAGTGAAAAAAAAGAAAATGTTCTCCAAATAAAATAAGTAAAATGGAGGTGTCAAAGAACATCAAGGAGAAGGTGGCTGGATATAAAAAGATGCAAAAAAGAAAAAAGTAAATTGGTGAAAAGTCTTTTAAGTAAATACCTTTGTGTCTAACTTAATTTTTTTTTTTTTTTTTTGAGACAGAATCTCGCTCTGTCACCCAGGCTGGAATGCAGTGGCACCACCTCGGCTCACTGCAACCTCTGCCTCCTGGGTTCAAGCAATTCTTGTGCCTCAGCCTCCCGAGTAGCTGGGACTACAGGCGCCTGCCACCACACCCAGCTAATTCTTGTATTTTTAGTAGAGACGGGTCTTCGCCATGTTGGCCAAGCTGGTCTTGAACTCCTGGCCTCAAGTGATCTGCCCGCCTCAGCCTCCCAAAGTATTGGGATTATAGGCATGAGCCACCACATCTGGCCCTAATTTAATTCTGAAATGAAAACAGATCAATTCATAATAATGGATAAATGATGGTGGTGACTAAAATAAAGACACTGCTGACGGCCTCACCTTAGATGGGCCCTTTACCTGCACCTGAACCTGCATTCTGAAACCCTCACAGAAAATGCAGCACCGGCTTGTCAAGCCCCATTCTATATCGGGGTGACCAGGGCACCAGGGACACAAAGACGATGCTCCCTAAACATGCAGTTCTCCCTTGCCTACCAGGAGTCATTCAGGTGGCAAGGGCCCACTGAGTCAGAAGTGGGGAGATACTCTGCTTCTCTGAAGCCAGGGTGTTCCCCTGGAACTGACCAGGCCATTTATTTCTCAGGAGACTCTTTAGGTCACTTCTAAAGGCCGGGCTGGAACACAACATGGCTAAGAGAAGGATGCCAAGTCCCAGACATGACCTGCCCTAAGAGGTAGCTCTGCTGAGCTGTGCCCCAGGAGTTTATGTTAAGACTTCCTGGGCACCTGCATCATCGTGCTTAAGGCACAGTAGTAAGTGGCACTGTCTTCAATCCTTACTGGAGAGATCACCAGGTGAAAGGCTTTCTGGGTCAGAATGTGCTTCACAGAAAACCGTCCTTGAGTAAAATCTGCAGCTTGAGATCTGCTGTCATCCCCATAAAAGACAAACTGAAAGGAATAATCTGGCCTTATCCGGAACCAGAATAAATCTGGATTTGAATATACAGTGTCGTAAGTGCAGAGCAGTACCACCTCACTGCCACTCGCCACGGTCTGGTCCGGGGAACTCTGGGTTACTTTGTCACACAGCATGCCCCTGTCTGTGAAAAAGACAATGAGGAAATAGTGAATTCTGCACCCCCCAGACACTGAGTACAGCACATGCCTAGCCCAGAAGAACTCAATGAGCAGAGGCAAGAGAAGGACGCAGAAATAAAGCCAAAGGCAGAAAATAACCAAAAACCAAGACTGCAAGAGAAATAGCCTTCAAGAGTCAGGGAAGGAGAAATGGGGTTATAGAACAAGTGGAATGTAAACAAATGAATCTACTTACAGAAAAACAAAAAGCTAAAGCCCACAGTAAGAATCATCTTTTCTTCATATCAGGGCAGAGGACATACAACAAAACAGGGTTCCTAATATCTCGGAGACTATCTGACGGTTCTAACGAAAGAAGACAGGAGGAAAACAAGAGGAGACTGGCAGCACTGACGGTCATGTGACTGATTCAGCAGTGACTCCTAGAGGCAAATGCGCTCGGCCAAGGAAACTGCTATTGCTATTATGATTTTGGCCCAACCCATCTTGAACTAATACATATGACAATGAAAATTGATTACTTTTAAAAAAGAAAAGAAAAGAAAAAGAAAGGAAGGGAGGGAGAGAGGAAGTGAGGGAGGAAAGAAAATTACAGGACTAATGATGGCGTTCTTGGATATCCAACTGCTACAAAAGTAGGTAACTCTCCATTTCTGTATCCTCTGGTCACAGACGGGTATACTAGTCCATTAATTACATGTCGTACTTTGAGTGACACTGTCTCATAGCATCTAGCACGGCTCCACACACTTTGTTCTATTCAATAAATGGAATAAATGAAAGAGTACCTTGGACAACTCCCTTACTCCTCTGTGTAAAGAGGGAGGAAAGGGGGTTGGACCAGATCCTTTGTAAAATCTGTCCTAGACCTGAATTCCAGAAATCTTTGATTTCAGATGCTTGAGGGAGTGTCCTGATCCTAAGTGCTTCTTGCACTTCACCAGCTTGACTTTCCATCTCTCACTGGGCCCACTGCAGCACACACTTGGCTCCAGCTGGAAAATCCTGAACAGAGCTTCCCAGCAGGTGAACTGCCATAAGTGGGTTACAAGCTTGCTGAGATAGTGTTCAGAGTGCCCATGTACCTGGGGTGGCTGGAGCCCCTGAGCCAGCCCCTCCCAGTCAGGAGCCCTACAAATACAGTTTTCCATGTAAGCCATCAATATGACAACAGTTGGGAAGCACTGCTGTGAAAAACAGAACACTGACTAACTCACTCCCCAAAATGCAGGAGTGTTCCTAGGAGTATTTCTAGAAGGTCCTTCATTTCCCTTTTTCCCTACATCCACTTCATCAGTAAGACCTGTCAGTTCTACCATGAAAATATATCTCCAATCCATCTACTTCTTCCATCTCCACTGCCACCACCTTCTATAAACACCATCATCTCTTACAGGGACTGCTTCAATAACCCACTAACTGGCCCCCTTGCTTCTGCTCTTGTCCCTGGACAATCCATTCTCCAGTTCTTCATAAAATGTACATCAGATGATGACAGTTGGACCTCCTTCCCAGGCCTGTAACATCTGCAAACGATCTGGCCCTTGCTTCCTCCCCAGCCTCACCTCACATCTGCTCCTTCTCTTTCTTCCCTTCAGCTGCAGTGGCCTTCCTTCTTGTCCCTTCTATGTCTCTCTTTTCTAGCTACCTGAAACTCTGTCCCCAATTTTTCACAGTTCTCAGCTCCAACTAAATTAGTCACCCATCCCACCCATAACCAACCTCAATTACATCTCTGTTCTTATTTTCCCTCACATCACTATCTGAAATCATCAGATTCATACATGTTTATTTTATGTCTCTCCCATCTCACCTCTCCCCTACACACACACACACACACACACACACACACACACACACACACACACAATAATATGAACTATATGAGGGCAGGGAGCTTATCTTTTCACTGATATGTCTCCAGCCCCTGGGCTTGTGTTGACCACATCACAGACAATCAGTAAATATCTGTGTAAAAAAAAAGGAATGCAATTTCTTCACTTAAAAACTCACCATTCACCTAGATTTAGCAAATAAAAATACAAGACACCCGGTTAAATGTGCATTTCAAATAAACAACAAAAATTTCAGAAATACAGGTAGTTGGGACATGCCATATTTGGAACACATTTATACTAAAAAAGTATTCCTTGTTTATCTGAAATTCAAATTCCACTGGGCATCCTGTGTTTTATCTGGCAATGCTAGACATGCAGAATACCAAAAGTAAGCACCAGGCAGGCCAGAGTCCCACCATGAGCATCTTCAGGGCCCCTGGATGTGGAAGAGGGATGTTCAGGGCCCAGGGGCTGCCTTACCGGTGCATTGGCTGCCCAGGCCTGCACTGCCGCCTGCCGGCAGGGGTCCAGTCCACGAGACCCAGCTCCCTGCTGGCGGAAGTCCATTTCAGAGCTTCCCGTTCTCCCAAGCCCAAGGATTCTGCTCACTCCCCACCCACAGTCTCTTAGTGTCTTTCCCTGCTCTAAAGATGTTGTCTGGGCTTGATATTTATATGAGAGCTGACTGTTCCCTTCCTGATCTAGACCATAACCGTCTTCAAGTTAAATTGCTCCTCCTCTTCTAACTGCCCAACCTCAGCTACATCTGACCATACCCAAGCACAGAGAAGTGGGTTTAATGGACCTTCACACAGAGGGACACATCCTCTCCTATAATGCTTCACACAGAAGGTTCAGACGTAACCTGAGTCCTGCTTGGAGTAGCATCATCATGACTCTCTTGCCCTAGTGTCCTTGCAATATTCCTTGAAAGGCATCCCTCCCCCAAGGAAGGGCAGGCACTTAGCACAGCAGTGCAGTATAATGGCTAAGAATGGGATCCTGGAGCCAGCCTGCTTGGGTTCATATCAGCTCCAGCTTTTACCAGCTGTGTGACCTTAAGCATGCCCCAACTCTCCAAGTCTCAATTGCTCCATCTGCAAAACGGAGATAGTAATAGCTTTTCTCACAGGACTATTGGAAAATTTAGTGAGGTCACACATGCAATACACCCAGCAGATAAATGATCTATGAATGTCAGGTATTGCTGTTGCATATTTAATTTAAATGTTGCCATTTTTATTAAATAGACATATGAATAGAGCTCCTAAGAGTGTTACTCTCATCAATGCTGTTCAGGGAAAAGATGCTGAGTAAATCTAAATTTTAAAGTTGCAAAATCTAGCAAAAGATTGTTGATATGTTGTATCAATCAATGGTTAAAAAAAAAAAAAGACTGACATCTTTAATTTGCTGTCAGTGCTGCAAGCATGTCCTAGAGCCCTGTGATCCCCTGAGACCTGTGATCCTCTAAGACATGAGCCAGCTGTGCTCTCCCCAAGTCCCTAAGAGCATTAGGAGTATGAGAAGTGAGCCTTCCAGCCCCTCATTCTTATGTCTTCCAAACGTTGTAACAGGCTTGTTCATGAGAGGCCACAATGCATGATCAAATGACCCCATCACTGAAGAATAGGAGAGAGCCTCAAGATTCAGTCGCCCACTAATGACGTATTGCCCCTAAGTTTCTCCACCCCATCTTCCTTAAACCTATTGGCATCTGCAGCCTGCACCTCTCCCCAAGGTGCTGGGGGTCCTGCAGGCCCCAGTCACCCTGCAGGCCCCACCCCCCACCAGTGAAGCAGAGCTGCCTTTCATTAGCCCAAAACTGCCACTCAAGAGGGGCCTTCAGACCAGGTGGGAGCCAAGAGATTTGGCAAACAACGTCACCCTTGTCCCACAGCTTGGATCTTGATCACTTATATCACTCAGGACTTCTCTCCGTTTCCTTTGAGGTGGGCGGCTTTGTTTTTGACCTTGTAGCGCCCTCTGCTGCTACTAATTATCCCATCTCCATAAATAGGTCATACTGGAGGTTGATAGAAAATAGGTCAGGGAAGGAAAACATTCTTTGTTCACAATTCAAGTCAAAGCTGCTGCTTCTGTCTCCATTCCCTTTTCAACTCTGAGACTGGCAGCTGCTTCTCTGTCGGCCCAAAGGGACAATCCTCCACCAGTCACCCAAAAAGGACTATCTTTAAGGATATGAGATAGCACCCTAAGAGGATAAATGGACAGTTTCTTGTCTACAAAAAGCCTAATGCAACAGTAGAGGACATAGGGAAGTTTCTTTGGATGGATAGAGACAAGTGCATCTCTTTCTTATGAAAGAATAGAAACGTGATTAAAAAGGAAAAGCCTAGAAATGTCTGAACGTGTGGAAATGGGGGTGAGTGGGCTAGAGAAAGGATTTCTGCATCACTTTCTTCCTGTAGCAGTTCCATCCGAGATCCCTGGGACAGACCTGGCCTGATGAATAGCAGGAAGCACACCAGGCAGGGACAAGGTCCTGCAGACAACCTCCACCCCCAGGCTGGGACAGCGCCATGGGGACCCAGGGCCTCTGCCTTGGGGAAAGACCTTGCTGAGGGCCCCATGGGCAAGAACAAGTGTGAAGAACCCTACCATGGTTTTTTGCCCAATGCCCAAATGCCAGCGTTTGAAGGAAAACTGTGAGGAAGAAGGGACACTCTATGGTGTTGCTGTTGCCACCTCTGGAGCAGCTTGTGGCAAGAACAGTCTTGGTCCAACCAGGTCAGTGATCCTTTTTATGATGGGGCTGTGTGGGACCTGACCTGACTCTTGCTAACCAGATTTCTAAAGCCATCTGCAGGGTCTTTTCTCCTATTATTCCCCAGGGCAGGGAGGGCAAACAGATTGTATCTCCATTATCAAGAGCTAACAATTGGTAGAGACTATCTGGAGCATGCTGGTAAGAAGGATTCTGAGGCTACATCTATACTCAGAGGAACAGAGTGATGTGTCCATTAGCAATATCTACCACGGGAGCAGAAGCAGGAGGCAACCTCACACCATTTTGTCTTTCCCGTTCCTGCTCTCAATGTCATTCCCTGAAATGAGTCCTGCAGAGAAAGAATAATCAGAGCCAATTCTCCATTGGATTGTCCTTTTGGTAAAAGGCAAATTTTTCCATTTCTGTCTTTTCCATGGCTTCCCTGGGATCTCATGGACCATTTCACCGGCTATCAATTGCTGTTGCCTGCAGCCTAAGAAATAAAATTTTTAAATAAATTAGAAGGTTCTATAATTCTCTCTAAAATCATAAACAATGTGTCAAGTCTGAACATTTCCCTGGTGTGATTTATTCGTATACGGACTTGTCCTTGTATAATTAGCAGGAATAATCATACCCTGAGCCAGCTAGCAGAGCTCCTGGGGACAGAGACCACCCAGACAAGGTCCTTGTTCTCCTGAGTCACATAAAGGGAGTCACACAAGGCGGGAGTGGAACTCAGGTGCCTGAGGTCTAGTCCTAGCTCTGCTTCTGCCTATCTACATGATCTCGGGCAAATTTATCCCTCAGAGCTTCAGCATTTTCATCTCTAAAATGAGGGCATTGGCCCAGGCAGCTGTTAAATTTCCTTCCAAGTCTCATATTCTAGGATGCTAATGTGTAAAATTATAGAGCTGACCCAAGAGTTATTAATTCATATCCCCCTGTGTGTGTTGCTTGAACTCCTCATTGCCCAGCAAGAAGAAAAGGGAAAACATGCTTCTTCATTGGGGGGTAGCATAATTTCCTGGTTTACTGTGTGTGACTCATCAGAGCCTGGAGGTTCAAGCCCATATGCCAACTTGAAATCCAGTTATTATTACATCTGGGAGAGAGAAAAGTGCTGAAAACAGCCTTTGGGACACTATCGATTTGGCCAAAAAAAAAAAGAAGAAGAAGAAGGCTCAGTCTAGTGTGATAACATTTTGTTATCTTGTTTATTATCTTCATCCCTGAAACACACTCTGCTCTCTCCTATCTCTGCTCTGAAAGACAGGAGGGCAGCCCTCTCCCAGGCAAAATGGGGCTCCTGTGGGGAACAGAAGAGTGTCTCTGTCAACAAAGTTGATGCCACATCCCTTTCAACCATGCTGATGCCTCTGGTTTTTGTAAAGGTGCTCACTCCTGTGGGTACCGGCTTAATAGGAAACTGACATTTGGAGCCAACACTAGAGGAATCATGAAACTCAGCACGTAATATTTGGCAGAATTTTTTTTTCTATCTGAAAATTATCAGTGAAAGATTCTAATGCGCCTTAACAAACAGGAACAAAAAATGAGTGTTTAATCCAATTCAATTTAACAAATATTTATTAAGAGCCTACGGTTTTTCCCACGGATCATCTGAGTCAGTTTCTGAGGAAACATTATCGTTGCCTTAAGGGAGCTGGGGGGTTGTCAATGGGCCAGAGACGGGATGAAAAATGACAACAGATTTACCTCTGGGACCTGGACATGGTTAGCCACAGTGGCCCCGGGTAAGTAGCTTAGCTTCAGAAGAAAATGTGCACAACGGCATGGGTAACCTAAAACACCGGGCAATCAAAATATTCTTTTATGGCCGGGCGCGGTGGCTCAAGCCTGTAATCCCAGCACTTTGGGAGGCCGCGGCGGGCGGATCACGAGGTCAGGAGATCGAGACCATCCTGGCTAACACGGTGAAACCCCGTCTCTACTAAAAATACAAAAAATTAGCCGGGCGTGTTGGCGGGCGCCTGTAGTCCCAGCTACTCGGGAGGCTGAGGCAGGAGAATGGCGTGAACCCCGGGAGGCGGAGCTTGCAGTGAGCCGAGATCGCGCCACTGCACTCCAGCCTGGGGGACAGAGCAAGACTCCGTCTCAAAAAAAAAAAAAAAAAAAAAAAATTCTTTTATGATTGGCTTTAGCATGTATTTTATTCATTTGTAGGGCAGGTTTATCTCACCAATTATATATTTTCTTAACTGATCTGTAAAATCTACAGGGGAAAAGTATTTTAAGAATTATATGTTGCTGCAATTAGGCTCCCAGCACTCAACAAAGAAGTGGTACTTTTTGTCTTTCCAGTGATGAAAAAGGGAGCCTGGCATCCCTGGTGGCCCACCAGGGTCTCCTTCCCTGCCCTAGGTCAGAACCAGCTGTAAATCAGCAGGCTGTAAATCAGATGACTGTTCATGATGCTGGTCCCCTTTGTGTCCCTAATCATGCTAGAGATATGACCAGGGTCTGAGAGGAGGAAGTTACAGCACAGCACTAACAGGGACTTTTGGTAAAGGGCCTGGGCACTGTGTGAAGATCACCTAGATGCTCAGCTTTGGGAAAGGGGACTGAGTTAATTGTGAGCCTGGGTGAGTACCTCGACTCCAGAGGTAGCTTTAGCGGAACCCCTCTATACCCAACACCTGAAAATCAGAGGGCTGAAACACTTGGCCAGATAATGAATTCTCTTATCCGGTGGGAAAAGGCTGTAAAGATCAAACCACCTTTCCTATGGGTAAGCAAGAGTCTGTAGATCATGTAAAGGCAGCAGCTCCTGTGGGAAGGAAGGAAACAGGAAATTTACATTTGGAACGGGGATGCGAGTGAGAGTGAAGCTATCTTTAAACCAAAGGTGTCAGGTTATTTGGTTTGGTTTTTGAATTATCTGGAAGTTCCAAAGAAAGAACACTTCTCCCTGAGGATTTGATTGCAAAATTCTGACTTCAAACTTCTAAAAAGATCAAATGTTAAATCAGAAAACTCTATTTCTCTATGTAATAAGTAATAAGTAGAGAACGACTTTTGTTTGCTTATTTTATTTTGTTTAGGAAATAAGAGGATTAGATACCCTTGTGGTGAGTGGGGAAGGCAGGGACATTTGCACAGCATTTCTGGATACATTAGATCCAAATAATCAAATCAAAGACTCAGCTCAGAAAGTAATTAAAGATCTCCTCACCCACCTCTTTAATTTTGCAAATGAAGGCAGTGTAACTCAGAGGGGTTATGAACTTGCTCAAGGTCACACAACTGATCCTGATATCAAGGTCCAGGGAAAAGCCAAGACAGCTCATAGTTCTCACCAGCCCAGACCCAAGGGAGAAAAGAAACATCATAGTCCTTGGCCACGGCAGCATCATTTGCATCCCAAACATTCTTTACCCAAGACTTAATGAACTCAAAAAGAAATCCTGAGTTCCAAAGGGAGATAAAATCAGTCTGCGCCTGTTAAAAAAAAAAGCAAGCTAAAATGGAACAATAATTGAACTTGATATTAGGGGAAAGGTACAGCCATCTGCAGACTGAGAGAGGGGTGAAAAAAACAAAATGAAAATGCTAGTCTTGTCTTCAGACAATGATTATGACCATAGAACACTACCTATAAGTTCTGCATAGCTAATTTCTTTCCCAGTGGGGTTGATATTCTATGATAGATTGCATCAGCTATGTGATTGTTTTGGACCATAGAATATGTATACAGAATTGGCTTGTTGAGCCTTCTGGTGTCTTGAAGTGAAAATCATGTCTCTGGACATATCTCTCAGGCCTGAAGCCCTAGGCTACTGGAAAGAAAGATACCATGACCTATCCTTCCTCTGAAGCTTAGAAGTTGGAGAAAAATTCTAGTTCTTGGGAAGCTCTGCAAAGCTGGGTTCATTAAGCTGACGCCACAGGTTTTTGCAAAGCTCCTCAGCACAGTGTTTAACAAACCAGTGGCTCTAGGTTGACCTTTGGGGAAGGAACACAGCTCACAGTGAATCTTGGTAAGTGGAGGGGAGCATTGAATCCTCTGCCTGTATGTATCTATTTTAAGCCAATGAATTGAGATATGGCTTCTTGCTCCATCTCTGCCACATTCAAGTCCTGCTTGGCTAAACAATGCTCCTGGATGTGCACGTGTGCAGTGGGACGCAGCTTTTTCTAACCTCTCACAAAATCACGTAACCCCTTCACCAAACTGCTCGGTGGCTCTTCCGTGCCCTCATAGCCCTTCTAGTTTATTAGTTAGAGGAAGACAAGTGCCCAAGGGCTTTCATATTTTTAGGTCATTATGAAAAGAGGAAGGTTGGCAATGTGTTTGCCTTCTTGGAAGGAAAATAATAATGATGATTTATTCATTGGTTTCTATATGCTAGTTGATGTGCTGCATTCTTTCTCTTATCACATTTAATCCTTATACCAGGTCTGTGAGTTAGGGGCTATTATTATCCTCATTTTATAGAAGAGATATATTTATATTTTATATTTCTATAGAAGCACAAAGATGTTGAATAACTTGTTCAAGCTGATGAAGTAAGAAAGAGAACCTGGAGTTTAATTCTTGGCACTCAGATTCCAGAGCTAAAAGCTTTTTAGTGAGGGGATTATGTCTAGAGGGAATGTCCCTGATGCTGTAGTCTCTAAGGTTGCTAAAATAATCGCTAAAGAATTGCGCTCTCAGCAAGTAAAGCCAGGGGTTGATCAACAGGACCACTGTGACCCAGTTACATATTCTTAGTCCTTACAGCATCATCAAGCAGTTGCTGTTTTCCCCACTTTACAAGTGAAGAAACTGAGGTGTAGCAAGTTAGGAAACTTGTCCTGAGTTTTAAACTCAAGGCTACCTGCCCCAAAGCTTGAGCTCTTTTAAATTAACTGCAACTGCTGACCAGTTAGATTAACTAATTAATTAATAAGACAAAAACCTAACAGGCTGTAAGGTAAAAAAGTAATCAGATTTGTTCTATAGGTCCCCTCCCTTTTCAGGAACAGCTATACAATTGTATAATTTTATGCTTCCCCTGGGAGAGTGGGTGGAGCCCTGGCTCCCAGCCCGTGGTGGAAGGGTCTTGGCAGTATTTGTAAAGCAGTCTATGGGGGTGTAACTCAGGGTGGATCTGAAAAGCTGGTTTTTGGAAAGGGAACGAAACTGACAGTAAACCCATGTAAGTCTGAATAATGCTTCCAAATTTCTCCCTGGAACCCTGATTTCCAAATTTTCCATTCTGTTTTATAACCCAAGTCCAAACCACAGCAGTCCCATTAATGGATTCCAATGCAAACAACTGCTGGTGTATTCCTACTACACGCAGGTCTCTGCTGTTTGCCCTCACGTGCTATTTTATCTAATAGCTGAGAATGACAGTATCAATGGAGCATTGAGTTAAGGAGTCAGACTGTTCGAAGGCTTCATTCTTCATTATAATTGGTGAGATTTTCCATGGGACTAAGAGAAAATTGATTAACTCTCTGAGCCTCTATTTTCCTCCTCTGTAGAATGGGGGAGGCAGTTCCTGTTCCCATTTTACCACAGCAGGCATGCTGTGAGGGGACGTTGGTACATTTCCAACAAGGGGACAATGAGTGTGAAGAGAAAGGAAGGCCCCAGGTGGTCCGTAAACTCTTCCACCAGTCCCACACTATAAACAGCTGGTTTTATCAGAGGGATTCTTGGATGACAAGTAAGCACTTAAGTAAATATCAAGGGGAGTTTGGGCAACTGAGTTTTTGTAGATCCTCACGTCATTGTGTGATACTAGAGCCAATAATAAGCTGACATTTGGAAAAGGAATAACTCTTGAGTGTCAGACCAGGTATGTTTTAATGAATGTTATTTGTTTCCAAACATAAGCCACCATCCTTAGAAATTCAGTGAAAGATAACTGAATCTCCTCCCCAGTTATTAGCATCTTTCACCATGGGTCTTTCTGGAGAAAATGATAATGTGGGCAGCCCCTGACTGCAGCCTCTTTGGGACTGTTTCTTTAACACCTTTAAGTACTTGGGAATGTTAAGTGTGTTTTTGTTAATGTTGGAGATATGTGTCTGACAAATGGAATCTGAATTGAAGTTTTAGTGTGTAGGGGCAGAAAGCATTTAGAAAGGACAAAGGAAGGACAGATTAGACTAAAATACATACCAGTGGCTAGGAGTATGCAATGCAACCTAATCCAAAAGGAAACAGTGAGATGTAGCCTGCTGATTAAACAACTGAGCCAGCACTCCGTGTCAGCTGACTTGTCTTCCCAAAGCTTCCATGTTGGTGCAATTAGGAAAAGAATTGTCTAATCCCCATAACTCAAAATCTTGGAGCCAAGCTAAATTGGGTAAAGCTGTGTAAGATTTTCTGGTACTGACACTGACTACAAGCTGATATTTAGGGAAAAGTTAAGATCGAAAGCAAATATTCAAGTTAGTCAGAAAGACCATGAACTTCTGAAAACAAGCTCCAGGGTGCTGTAAACTGCTGCATTTCTAATTGGGTCCTCATGGAACATTTTCATCTCCGCCTCGTCTGAGCTTTCTGCATCAGAGAAGCCCCTTTTGATAACCCACTCACTTCTGCGTCCCTCATTGAAAAGGTGGCAACTAAGCTTAGAGAAGGATTCCCTAATCCAAATGCAATACTCAGGGGAATATTTTAAGTATTGCTCCATCATTCTCAAAACAAACCTAATTTCAACTAACTTGAATGTAGCTGAAATTTTGTTCCATGAGAGAATCTCTGTTTTCTATGATAATGGAAGCTCATTTCAAACAATTGTTTGGGATTTAACTTTTGCTCATAATTCCCAAAAGATACCAACTATTCAATGAGTATCTCAAAATAAAACTACTTTCATGACCAAATTATTATCCCCATTAGGAAGGCTACAATCAGAATGTCCTAGCATGTATTACGTGAACTCCATGCGACCTTCCTAAAATTTCTTATGCCTAAAACAGCATAAGAGAGAAAAGCACTTCCATGCTAACCTGTGTGTTCACTGGTTAACAAGGGTCTAAAGAGCAGGTGAGTCAGCTGCTCTATTTCCAAACTGGATTGGACATTTAGAGTCCTGCGGATATTAAAAATGATAATCAGGAAAAGCACACACAATTCTACTTTTATTTATAATTCCCATCTTTCCCAAAGAACTGTTATAAATTCTCTCCCAAAGGTGTTATATTCGTCCTTCTTTTGGTTCCTCTATTTGTGATGTGTACTGAGATGAAATATTTGTTGAGATTCAAAAACCCCATAAGATTTAACTTAAGCTTTCCCTGTCAGAGAGATTCTAAGAGCTAAAAGATGGGAAGCTGGTATTTGGGAACTAGATTAAAAAGAAAATCCAAATTAATCCCAAGGAGCAAGGCTCAATAGATAGTTATTTAGACATAGCATGTCCACCCTGCAAGCCTAGTTGCTCAGTTGACTGGACTGCCCCTATCTTAGCCTGAAGAGAAATAAGTTGTTTGCCCCATACCTGTCTTGAGAAATGTCAACCTCCAGACCTGAAAACTCCTTGTGATTTGGTTTATTTCTGTAGAGTTTATTATTATACACAGTGTTCTGGAAGTAATAGAAGAGTGCATTAGAAGCTCCTGCAAATGGAAATGAAATGTAAATTTAGATTGTAAATACATGACTGCAGTAAATAGATAGCAAGAAAAAGGATGAAGAGATTAGAAATTTGCCACATTTCTCTAACCCTAAAGGGATGTTTCTATAAATAGTTTAAAACTACTGAAGACGAAGCGGGAGGAGGAAGGAGAACAGAGGCAAACAGATTTTCTCCTAATCCTTTCCATTTGGAAAAATTAGAAATGGTTTTTCAATCAAATTTCCCCGAGCAGAGGAAGAAACCATGTCTGTTCCCAACACTATAGTTCCTGTGGGTAGGAGTCTCTAGAGTTGATTTTGAGGATGGCTCCTTGTTAGTGCCAAGTGCTGGTCATGCTCCTGTTGGGGGAAGGGGTTGAGCACGAAAATAAATCCAAGTGTGGAGGGACAAGAAGATCTCACAGCGCAGGATTTCTCCTGGATTTTCCGCATTGCCTTTTCACCTTTCCTGTCTTAGCATGACAAATTAGGTCCCAGATGAGCAGGCCCTCGCATTCAAGCCAGAAATTTTAAGGAGGAAGCCAGATTAACTTTACTAGGGAGACCTAGTAGACTCTGACTTTAAAGATTCTTTTAATCCAGCTGTTTTTAGGGAGAGCTCTGTAAAAGATGAAAGAAATGTTTTTTAAAAAAAAGTTAAAATTCTATGGGGTGAAAACAAAGATGTTAAATATTTGATTGGCAAGGAAACTGGAAAATCTGGACCATGTCTACAACTGCTAAAGGAGGCTTTGTGAAGGAGAAAATGAGCAGCCCAAGGAGACCCTGCCCTAAACTCCTCTGGCTAGTGAAATTCGGGCCATTCTCTGCCACAGCCTTGGACTGCTAGGAGGGCAGATCAGATGTCTTCCTCAGTGGGGAGAGGTGGGCCCTCGTTGGCAGTTTCTGTAAAGCCTTGTGCTGTGGTGTAACTCAGGGAGCCCAGAAGCTGGTATTTGGCCAAGGAACCAGGCTGACCATCAACCCAAGTAAGTATGACAGGGTGAAGCTACATGCAGCTGAGTACAGTCTTTTCCTTTCTAGACCATGTCCTGCAAGCTCTCCTTGAGGGACGTATACTCATTTTGCACAGTCCTTTGTAGAGAAACAGACCAGGAAAGACAGGAAAGCCCTCAAATTTCCACTTTTAAACACATCCCTGTAAAAACTGTCTTGCTTCCTTCCCCTTCTACAATCAGTTTCTAGTAAATCAGAATACGGTGAGTTGATATGCAATTTCAATGAAAAAAAAAAGCAGAGAAATAGTTACCCCAACAAGTGCAAAAAGTAGAAACTATCTGAGTACCAGCCAAGGGAAGATAATTAGGAAAGAAAAAAAAAGAAAGAAATGGATTACTGGAACCGTGATGGCAGCTTAGTCACAAAGAAAATGATAAAAAAATTAAAATTAAATGTTAAAAAACTTTAAAGATAGATATATATGTATATATATGTGTGTATATATATATGTGTATATATATGTGTATATATGTGTGTATATATATGTGTATATATATGTGTATATATATGTGTATATATGTGTGTATATATGTGTGTATATATATATGTGTATATATATGTGTATATATATATGTGTATATATATGTGTATATATATGTGTATATATATATGTATGTGTATATATATATATATCAGGGCTCTATTGCCCTCTGGAACCCCAGCACCCACCTACAGCAGCTGCCTTCTGGACTTATTAACAAATAACCTATAAACCTGTAGTTTAATGAAGAGTTGAGCAATCGAGACCATATTGACCCCCAGGACGCTTCTGCAAAGAGAAGCTTCTGTTCCTGTTTCTGTAAAGCCTTCTGTGGCTGTGAGAATAGTGGAGGTAGCAACTATAAACTGATATTTGGAGAAGGAACTCTCTTAACCGTGAATCCAAGTAAGTTTGAAGGGAGTGGGGGAAGGGGGTGTTCAAACACTTCTGATTTAAATTACTTGCCCCCTCCAAAACATTCCAGTTTAGGTTCCAAATCTATTGTTTGTGCTGGGGGGATATGGTGCCCATCAGAGGGATTAGAACTCCACTGTACAAAGACTAAATTACTTTCAGCCCAAAACATTCCTATCATCCATCTTAAACAAGATTATTGGTGCAAGGAGAAAAACCGAATACAGAATCCTGAGGGATCCAGCTAAGGGTCAGGAAATGTTTGCCGAAAACATAAAGAGGAAATTGGCATATTGTGACTATGCAAATGCAGTAGACCAAATATAAATTGTCCTGACTTAGATACTAACACTCCTCTTAAATTTATCGCCTGAAATAATGGGACCCTGCAATTTCATTAACTAATGCTGAAAATTCTATAAGCAGGCTCCTTTTCTTCTTTTACCTTCACTTTATCTCTCTGAAAAGAACTGTTCTCAATCCCCAGTCTGGTAACTGAGGTCCCATGGGTGGAACTGTCTGGTTAACTCAGGCAGAGCATTTAACCCCACTTTTTCCTTGGTTACCAAAATAATGGATTCAGCCTCCACTTTACTTAGTTCACCTGAGAAGGGGAAAATTCATCTGTCCTCTGAGTCGTGAGAATAGAGCAGTACATTCTCTCCTTCAAATATACACCCACCCTTCCCTAATAGTAATGTGTGAGTACTTAGAAAAGTTTTTAAATGTTAGATATAAAAGCAAGGCACTGTGGTTGCTAATGGCACTTCTTGAAAATCTGTGCTGCTGATGGACTTCTGAAAGTGGTGCTTATAAACTAAGGCTGGAGAAGACTGACTTGTAAAATTCAGATAAAATGAAAATGGGAAAAGCTTATCAAAGGGCCCCAGTCTCCTAAGTGCCCTGATGTTGAGTAAAGGCCAAATGCCCCAGTTTTACTTACTCAGATCTGCTTTCTATGATTAAGAAGAGATGCACACTAGAGAGAGGCACTTTGAAAAACACAGCCCAGGCAAAATTCTTAAAAAGACTGGCTCTGGTGGCGGGGCAGGTGGTAAAGGACTCAGTGACACCGTGCATGCAGCATTGAGAGAGTTAATGCAGACTTGCTAACAGACAGCTTGGAATGTTCTGGGATAGGCCCTGCCTGAAGAACATGCAGTGTGGTTAGCCATCAAGTTCCCATGTGCAGAAGTGCCTTGCTCAGCAGGGGCAAAATCAGCACGTCTGTGGCAACAGCAACAATGAATAATATATGATGTTAAATCCCAGGCGTTCGGCAGTCTCCACTGAGGTCTTAACAAATTGAAGCTTCAAGGGGATTCATATGAACATCCCAGGAGACTCAAGGACTCAGTCGCTTTTCAGAGGGTGGGCAGCCAAGGCTAGGGACCAGACAGTAGGCTTTTTTCTTTGGTTTCTTACCGGAAACACACTAGGGCGGGGCTCTGCGGTGGGTTTCCCAGAATGCAGAGAAGCTAGGAGCCCCTCTCAGCACTTGGTCAGCCTCTTAGGGGACTGCGAACTGTAACAACTCCTACCCTTTAAAACATTGACGAGGTCAGGGAGTTTGACAGCCTAACCAGGCAAAGAAAATACCTGTGAAAGGCTAGCATTCTTCCAGAGCTCTGGACAGTCGTTGTATGCCAGATTTTCCACGCAGTGGACTCTTTAGCTGCAGGAACTACATGGCAAGGCTGGAGTCCAAGGAACCCGTGATTAAATTCTGTTTTCCTGCAGTAAGTGGAACACAGAGATTACTGTCACAGCAACACTTTGGTGCCTGTCTGTTTGAGGGCCTCAGCTGAGGGCAGGCATGTGGTTTTGCTTATGTCCTGTGGAGGCTGAAGAGAGGGTGGGAAGCTCTTTAGACAGGGAATACTGTGAAATAGTGAAGAGATGGGAAGGGTTATTTGAATCCCCGACTGCTGTCCTTTAAAAAAATGGATACGTCTTCTTAGCTAAATAATAGCCTTTTTCTCTCACCCTTTTTATGATAGTAAGCAAGCTAAAACTTTAACCCTTTGTAATAAGTGGTTGCTTGAAGACATGACTAAACAGGCTAGCATAAATTCAGTCCAAAAAAAGTCTGAGTTAAGAAAACTAAATTCAATTAAAGAGGTATCTGTTTTTCATACCCTTGGGGGACAGGGTTTGATCATCACCACATTATGAAACTGCCTGGATTTTGCTCTTCACATTTTTTGTGACATCCAGACACAACCAGGGTGACTCCCAGGATTCCTGTGGTTGTGTCTGTTGGCAACAGAAGCATTGTTTGGTCAAGGGATGAAATTTACAGGAACCCCAAGTAAATGTGCAAAAGCC
The DNA here is from genome assembly GCF_006542625.1 of Nomascus leucogenys. Lineage (NCBI taxonomy): Eukaryota > Metazoa > Chordata > Mammalia > Primates > Hylobatidae > Nomascus > Nomascus leucogenys. The sequence goes on along the minus strand of NC_044402.1, from coordinate 40,814,187 downwards.
TGCCTCTTAACAGAGACCTCACTTAACCCTACCACTGTGGCCACTGGGCCGCTCTGTGAGGTCGGAACACCTCAGGTGAGACTGTGGAGTAACCAGATGTCCTGGTTTTCCTGGGATTCAGGGGTTTTCCAGGACAAAGGTCTTTCTTTGCTAAGCCCAGAATGATCCCCAGGATAGTTAATCACCATAACAAGGCACAGATAAAAACTTTTTTCTGTGAGCTACTACTTACATTTCACCAAATTCAAGACTGACAAAAAAGCTACATTGTGTGAAAGCTCAGTTAAATGTGCCCATCATTTTTATTTCTTATGCTAGGGCATGAAGGGAAGCTCAGGAGATACTGTTTCATGAGGCTACAGTCGAAACCTCATCTAATTCTAGTCAGTCTCCAAAAAGCTGAACACTCTCCTCTTGTCTCCTTGTAATCAATTCATTGTCATCAGAAATGTGTGACACCTCAAGGGGAGGGGAGGACGTGTCTTGAAAACTGATCAGAGAAATTGTCCTGAAAATGATGCTGTAAAATGGAAATGAGACCTTTAGAAAGAGAGATGCTGAACATGAGAAATCAGTAAGCCTCAAGACAAAAACCAGAGGAAATGGAGAGAGACGAGAGGCAGGAATCCGGACCTGGGGGAACGCGGCAGGTCAGTGTCCCAGTACTAGAGGTGGAAATGGTCTTCCGACCTTTGGTGGGAAGAAACTGAGCCTCACAGATCCAGGCCCCTTTGAGTGAGTTTATTCTCCCCAGAATAAAAAGAGGAGGAGGTCTGTGAGCTTCAGAAGTCCCCCTAGGGTTCTTGTAAAGGCCTGAAGTGCAGTGCTAATGCTGGTGGTGCTGGCTATGGAAAGCTGACATTTGGACAAGGGACCATCTTGACTATCCATCCAAGTAAGTGTAACAAGACACAGCAGTATACTGGAAATTCTGGAATTTCACCCCAGTGTTAGGTTTTAAAGAACCAGATATTGCTTAAAGTTAAGTGGTGTCCTCTGAGGTCCTTTCTCTTCTTTAATCTCAATATTCACAGGTTTCCTTTTGGACCCTGAGTTGTTAGGTCTGTCTCCCTGCTGCGTGTACAGCTGACCTTGACCCTGGAAAGTCAGAATCTTTCCTGCTTTCAGTGTCTTCTCTGGAGGTGATGCCCTAACTTTTTTGAGGGAGCGGTCATCCTTTCCAAATGACTCCCTTGGGTAACCTGTTCTAATGTTTAGTAGCATTCCCTGTCAGAAAGTCTTTTCTTACATCAATCTTAAATTATTCTTGGTATAGCCGAGGTCATTTCCACCAGCATCATCCACAATAAAGAGGAAAATTTAGAGCGGAGTTTGAATAGGTATGTGGTATTTTGTTCAGAATGGGTTTTAAATGAAAGCGGAGAGGGAAAAAATGAAAACTGAATGGGAATCTGAGGTCTTATTTCAAATCCCTCTACGTTTCCTGTCTGTCGTCTCGTTTTGCGTCTATAGATGCAAAACTACAGAGAGAAAGAGGGGGAGAGAAAGGATAGACAGAAATAAACATCCACTGTGTCCATTCCCTGTCACTGAAACCACCAGGCAAGGGATTACAATTAATTCCAAAGAGCTTCAGATACACGGCTTAATACCTTTCTCCTCGTGGTGATTTGTATCCTGGCTGATAATTAGAGCAGATAGAAAGATTTGGCTTTGGTGTGTTTGCCGCTGCACCCCGCTGGGAGGAGACAGAAACTTGACTGTTTTTTAAGATTCATAAAGTTCCTTCTGTCAGTCGTTGTAAAACTCCCTGAAGCAGGGAGATGTGTGACAGCTATGAGAAGCTGATATTTGGAAAGGAGACACGACTAACCGTGAAGCCAAGCAAGCTGGAAAGACCTAAACTCACAGTGTTCCTTATGTACTTTTGCTCCCTTCCCTGTTTCAGGCCTTTTGGCTCTTTCTTGTAGGGATTCTAAGGGAGTCAAATGGAAATGGGTTAAAGAGAGTCTGAAGCCCCGTGGGTGCTCAGAAATGATAAATGAAAGGAATAAGAGATAGAAAGGGAAACAAAGTTGAAAAGCAGGAATATGTCTTTCACTGCAGCTTGATAAGACTGAGATGTGAAGTGGGTGTCAGAGAAGGGCGTCATCACTCCAGTTGCTATTGCAGAACACTCTGTTTTCCTAGGATCTCTATCAAGGGCAGTGTCCTCTTATGCCAAAGGGATGAGTCAAGTCCCTATATTTCTGGAGTAGCTGCCCTTGTGCAGGCATAGTTGGTCAGGCAGATAGCACAATCCCAGTTCAGTGTGTATGGAGGAGGCCACCTGACATTGCCACCTGTATCTGCTCCATTCAGTGGCAGCATAAATCCATACCAGGTGGGTGTGGATTTGGAATATGCCAGTGCCACTACAAGGCTGAATACTGAGTTGCTGTGATCATCTTGAATGTGTGAGATGCCTCCATGTGAAGTCTGGTTCTAATGAGCAGGGTGCAGGTTGGACCAATATTGCCCATTTTCTGTTGAATTTCTCCAAGCCCAGTAGTGTGGGAGCCAACATTGACAGATTGACATTTGAGCTAGGGATCCTATTGACTGAAATATGCCAAAGGGATCTGAAAGGTCAAAACTGCCTTCAGAGCTCAGCCTTTGTCGTTAGCTCTCTGGCAGTTGTCATTTCAGCAAAATGCATCCACTTAGAAAGCGCAGCTCTTCATTAGGCAGACAAATGAGAACAACATATTGACCAGAGATAAGGAGTTGGGAGCCCAGATCTCAGCCTCTGAGAGCCTGGCATTTCCAATTCTTTAATCACGTGAGCCGGTGAGCATATGTTGTCGCAGAGAAAGCAGATCAACGGTGTCTGAGGACCTGGTGTCACCAAGCTAGGGCTTAGAGATGGAAATGAGATGCAGATGGAGATGTTGTGTGAATTGGGGAATAATAGAGAAGGGAGGAGGAGACAGGGAGTTCAATGATGCTTTTTAAAACCGGCAGCATGTGAGAAATTGTAATGACACAAAGGTGAAAAAGTATGTATTGCATATAATCCTAGCAAGTTTCCTACCATTCCCAACAGAATCTGGCCTCCCTACAGATCCTGTAGGTAATGCTGAATCATACCTGAGATGCCTTTTGAAATGGCGTCAAGACTGGGCTCTAAAATCTTTAAGAGGCACCTGTCAGTTATTGTAAAGGTTTGGATGGCTGTGTGACAACCTCCTACGACAAGATGATGTTTGGGCCAGGGACAAGCTTATCAGTCAGTCCAAGTAAGTCTCCTGGGATGTTGCCTGTGGAGTGCGGTGGGGCTAACAGTCTCATACATTAGGGCTTAAGTGACTGTGCAGACGGTATCGTGGTTGAGGACACAAAATTAAGAGAATCAAGATACATTGACTCTGATCAGAAAAAAAAAGGTCACGGAATAGCAAATATAAGTTTAGTCCTTAAAAGGTAGCACAGATAACATGGGAATTGAATGTGGCAATTTGAAAAACAACCTGTGGTCTATCAGCACATTCTCACTGCACATGAGGGATAAACAGGGGTGGGGGAATAAGCAATGGACATTGCATGATAGGGGTGCTAGGGAAATGAGGCAGGTCAGAAAGAAGCAAGGTGATCAGAGCCTCATACGGGGTTAATCTAGAGAAGATGAATTGTTCTGTAAGTTTCACAAAGAAATAAAGTCCAAAGATGTAATAAGGAGTCCTGATTAAAAACCACTTCAGAATCATATGATCATTAGCAGAGAAATTAAGTCTTAAAAGAAAAAGAATTCTTTAAATGCCCGAGCATAAAACAAATGGACCTACACCTTTAATTAGACAGCAAGCAGCACAAGATGCACGTTAGCCTTCCTTTTAATTCCCTCTCAAGAGGAATCAGTCCCTCCAGCTGCACATGGTCACAGCTGCTCTAAGCCCTGGAGATCCTTCCCAGTAATACCCTTGCTCCTGTGCCTGCACAGGGAAAGGAGATGCCTGCCTGCCTGCCTGCCTACCGGTCTGCTTTTGGTCCGCCGCTTGGTGGGGCCCAGGTGTAACCTCTGGCTGTCTCTTCTGCCTGGTTTTTGTTGAGCTTCCTATCACAGTGGAACACTGGCAACCAGTTCTATTTTGGGACAGGGACAAGTTTGACAGTCTTTCCAAGTAAGTCAAAGAAAATTTTCCATCACCATTGTGTTGAGCAAACCCTTTAAACTGCAGAAAGAGCTGTCAAAGTCTGCTACTCTATTTCTCTGCTTCTAGGTATAACTTTATCTGGACCAGAGTAAAGAGGCCCCCCCCACCCACCCCGAGAATGATTTATGCTTGGACAGGTCTTTATTTCATTCCTTGAACTATCTATCTATCTATGTATCTATCTATCATCTATCTCAGAAATAGTTGTTAACAGTTAATTCTGTGCCTCACCCAAATTGTCATTAACTAAATGCAGATGTGCTGCCACACTGATAAACTTCACTGGAAAAAAAAAGAAAAAAAAACAAACCCAGAGAATGTTCCTTGAACATTCCTGAAGTGGGGGGGGGGAGGTGCAGGCGATGTCACTTGCAGTGACCGCTGGCCTCTCTAGCTCACCCCCACATCTGTGCCAACCAGAGAAGCTGGGCCCTTTGTGGCACAGGCCTCAGGAGCAGAGAATGGAGGGACATTCTCAACTGAGAGGAGAGGGACTAGGAGGCTAGAAGGGAAATGAGGTGACTTTACAGAAAACCAAATATGGGATGGTGTAAAAGGATGAGAAAGATGGCAGGGGGTCCACACGCGCCCTTGTATTTAGACCTGGAGGATGCACTGATAGATACCACCTGGAGAGAGAAAGAGGCTTTCTGTTTCTCTCTGAAGAAAAACGTGGCAGAAAAATCAAAACAGATCGCACATGTCAAGCCTCTCCTAATTACAGCCTTTCATTCCGGTTTATCTCAGCTGTTCCAGCAGGAAATGGTAGGAAAGGGTCATTGGTGCCTTTGATGTTGTGGAAGCATTGTAGGAAGGAGATTTGCAAGAAATGGGGCAGGGGCTTGCAGTAGAGTTTGGAGAGTTTAGAATGATGGTTTTTGCAATGACTTAGAACACTGTGTATCTAACTTTGGAAATGAGAAATTAACCTTTGGGACTGGAACAAGACTCACCATCATACCCAGTAAGTTCTTCATCCTTGGTCAGGAAGTCAGCCTGTATAAGATTCTGGGGGTCATAGTAAACAGGCAGGCTTAGAGAATTTTCATCTGTCCTGGTTCATAACTAGCAGAGACAGGTGGCAGCCAAATATCTGAGTTTTCCAGGGGAACTCCAGTCCTGACTATTTAATTCAAAACTAGAAAATATGATCCACAATTCTGTTTTTGCTGCTGCCATCAAGTGCTAATATGGCATGTGAAGAGAATTCAGGCAGAATGACTGCATCTTCACTTTTATCTTGTGTGATAATTTTAGCTTTGAGTACTGCAAGTGTTTGGGAGAAATGGTAGAAACACAGAATATCAAAGAGACAAGCAAACCAAGAGACCTAGAGAGGCAGGCAGACGGAACGTCAGCCAGTATAATTTTACAAAACTAATTCAGTGTTGTGTCTCTCTCTGCAAATGGCAAGGTATCAGGAAAGGTGCTAAGAGCTAGTGCTCTGGGTGGGGCAGGATTATCTAAATAGAAGACTAAGCACTGATCTCAGGGGGAAAGTTTAAACTTGGAAATCTCTGGGTTTGGTTTTTTCCTTTTTTCCAATGAAGTTTATCAGTGCGGCAGCACATCTGCATTTAGTTAATGACAATTTGGGTATTTGGGTGAGGCACAGAATTAACTGTTAAAAACAACTATTTCTGAGATAGATAAATGATAGAGAGAGAGACAGAAAGAGAGATACTGGATATATATACACAGGGTAGAAGAATGTGAGAAACATAGGCAAATATTCTTTTGCACCTGCAATTAAAAGCTGTGGAAAATTTGAATATGTACACTTTGTAACCAAAGACAACCACAGAAAATGGAATGGAAAGCAGCTTGCAAGAGCGAGAACTGAAGTATGGAACCTTTCTGTCTTAACCACTCAGTTGCCTAGAAGAATCTTTGTTCTATTTTGCTGCATTAGAAATTAAACGCATGAGTATTGAGGATCTGGGTAGGTCAGACTTTTATAGTGACAATTACATTACAAAGCACCTCTCAGCTAGGTTGGATAAAGCACCTTTAAACATCAAAGTCTTTTTCTTCTTTCTGGATAAGATAGAAAAATGGTCTCTCCTCACTCTGTATCTAAGGACAGAGGGCTCAGAGAGTTCCAGACTTACAAAGTGAGACTGCAGCAGAGCTGAGCCATGGGACCTGGAGGGACCCAGTGACGGTCAGTCTGTGCTATAGTAGCCACAACCGTTCAGGGAACGGTCCCCAGGTGAGAACCTAAGACACGCAGGGAAAATCCCACTGCTACTAAGAGCAACTCAGCATAAGAAAGCCTTACCCAGCAAGGGACAGTCAGAGGGGCTCTAAACCAGAGCCCCAAATATTTGAAAACTTTATGTGGAAGCCAGCTATAACAAGTTCGTTTTCCAAGCCGTGCTTCCAGAAGCTGTTAGTGGTTGGTAGTTGCTAAGGGTTTTGAAACTAGAGGACATCACAGCAGAGTGGAATTATTTGGAACAAGAGGCTATGATTAGAATTAATGAGATGAAAGAAAATTCTGGCTAGAGGACTAGAAAAATCCTGAAAGAAAAGATACAGTAAACCTTGGGGGAGTTGTAGCATTTATCCTAGTCCAAGCAGCAAAGGGCAGACAGAGCCAAATTCCTATAAACAGTCAGCCTTTTTACTTTTACAAGTTTCTGCAATTATTACAATGTCTTCAGCTTCTTGGGCAAATATCAACAGGTCCTAAATGCAAAGTGGAACAGTCCTCTGTTTCCAGAACCAAGTAACTTAGCCCCACCCCACACACCACCCATGCTCAACCACTGTTTTTGTAGAGGAGTTTGATGCTGTGTGGACTATGGAAACAAGCTGGTCTTTGGCGCAGGAACCATTCTGAGAGTCAAGCCTTGTGAGTATAAAACACACTCAAGTCCCAACCTGGGTTTCATTGCATATTAAATAAACTTTTTCTGGCTGAGAAGTATTTGATTCTAAAGAAAGGAAAAGTGAAACTCCAGGTGCAACATAAGCATTTCATTAGTGTGATTCATTAAGAATTTCCATGTGTTTCCTTTGAGAGCGTTAATCACATCCATTCACTGGTGAGACCCACAGTTTTAAAATTGAGTTAAATTTGAAAAAAAAATTGTCAGCATCTCTGTGGACCACAGTGCTTGCTGTTTGGGTGTCTAGACTTCCAAAATGGAAGCTCAATCTGTAGTTTCGAGCTTGGAGATTTATCCTGAGCCTGTGACTTAGAGATGTGTAAGAAAAGCTGCACACTGCTGGGCTTTGTAGGGCATTTGTGGGATCAGTGTCATGAAAAAGCCTGGGTAGACAGGTTGGTGAGGAGACACTGGTGACAGGTGTCTGCCCTGTTTCTGTAAAGCTGCTGACAGCCGTGAGAAGAAAAGCAGCGGAGACAAGCTGACTTTTGGGACCGGGACTCGTTTAGCAGTTAGGCCCAGTAAGTCTGAGCAGAAAGTAAGATCTTTATGCCTTTTCCTATTATTTGTTCTAGCCTGACATTTGAGTTGTCCTCCTTTGGATTCCAGATCAACAAACCATAGTGTCTTTTCAAACTCCTTTTAATATTTGTGGCTAAGGGCCCTCCATTCTTCCCATCTCTCCTACATGAGGGTCTTGTGGCCAGGTCCACATTCATAAAAAAGCTAACGGTGATACAGTTGGTTGGCAGTGTGTCAAGAAACTGCAGTCATCATCTCCAGGGCCCTTACTCTGGTTATGTGTGTTTCAAGCTTTTATGCCAGCAACAGAGGAGAGGGAGAAGTGACCAGTAGCAATGACCAGGGCTATTAGCTGTACCTGGTGTCTGTGGGTTTCAGAGCAGCTGTGGAGGTTCTGGGAGGTTCAGAGCATGAGTTTTTCTGGCAGAGGGGTTTATGTGAAGGGTTGGCCCAGAGTGTGTATTCAGGAGGAGGTGCTGACAGACTCACCTTTGGCAAAGGGACTCATCTAATCGTCCAGCCCTGTAAGTGCTTTTGCCTGGGAGGTGGGGTTCAAAATGCAGTCCTCATGGGGACATTTCTAAACCCTGGCTTATGTGCTTCTGGTGCCACTACCATTGTTGGCACTATCCTAAGTGCATGGGAGGTTCTGAGCCACGTAGAGAAGGAGGTGATGCAGTTTATGCTTTGGAGGACTCCTGAGATCTGCCCTTTGGCAACTGTATTTGAGTAGCAGTCCATCATTGGAAAATGTGGATGCCAGCAGACAAAAGATATGAGCTTAGGATGGGTCACGAACAAATGGAGGCCACTTTGCCAGCAGCACCTTTGCAACGAAAATTGCTTTCATAGGAAATGTGGAAATGGCTGTGTAGATAGAGATTTGGCCATTTCTCCTTTTCTGTCTTTATACCCTCTTCTCTGCCTGACTTAGGGACCGCAAATTAGAGCAGTTATTAATCATTTGATTTCTCGGCCCCATCACTCATCAAGTATGACAAGAGGGATTCATTAAGATAAAACCCAGAAACAGAAAGGACAAAGAATTCAATTCTCAATGTCTTCAGAGTTGAGCTTGACAACTCCTCAGCCTTAACCATCTAGTCAGCACCCCATGATCAACTGAGGTCAAAGAGGGCAACCAGCAGGTAATGTTAGTCAAGTGAGTGTCTGGCCAGAGCCCTGCTGCCCTCATAGGAATTAATACTGTGGAATCTGGGAAAGGGAAATGAATATGTGAGGGCTCACCCAGGCTGCCCATCTGGGAGAGATCATGGGGAGAGTTCTGGTGAGGGAGCGAACACCAGATGGAAAGTCAAGCAGCAGGTTTCTGTTATGAATCTTCTCACAGTGTAAATACCGGCACTGCCGGTAAACTCACCTTTGGGACTGGAACAAGACTTCAGGTCACGCTTGGTAGGTAACAGAAACCGTGAGGTAACTTAACTGTGTGTTCCTTTAAAACAAGGGATACTGCAGAGGGGATATCCTGGTTGGATGTAGTCCTTCCTTCCTTCCAGTGGGAGGTGATCTCACTGAGGATACATATCTGCATTCAGTCAGTTCTTGTGCTATTTTTATACCTGTTACGGAGGCTTTCCTTTCCACCTGTGAAAACAGAACCTCTCTGCTCCAAGCTTCTTCAGTCTTTATTACCCTGTGTATTTCCTTTAGAACAGTGGTTTGGGAATTAATTTATCATCAGGACTTTGTCTCTGATGATATCACTCTGGGCAACAGCATGAAAGGGCTCTCAAATAGAGAACAGAGAGTCCTGAATACTCGGATAACTTTTCCAGAGTGATATGTGTTATGCGTAATGGGATGAAGAGGGCTAGAATGACCTTCCAATGACTGTTTTGGAGACACACTAAGGAAACTTGCTTAACATCCTATACCCTTAACTTGTTAGAACATTGGTGCAGTAAAAGCAAAACCTTGACCCTCTAAGGACATAAACAAATGCCAACTCCTCTCCCCCAAAGCACTGCCATGTTTCATTATGTGCAATTATGAAACAAATACATGATAATTTATATGAAATTACATAGATGAGTAGTTTGAGTATTTTGACCCATGAGTAAGATGCAAATTGTAGAAGTTCTCATGCAGTTCTTCATACAAAGTGGTCCCTAAAGACAAATAGCGTACCTGGGCATAATTTGTTTGCAGTGTTGGTTTATGCACCATTTGGGGACCTGTTTGAAAGCTGATTATGTCCCAGTGTGCCAATTTGGGGTCTCAATTAACTGCTCAGTGCACTGATAAGTGCCCATATTTACAGTCTAGAAGCATGACAAAATGACCCCATTTCTGTAGGAAAAGGAGAATGGAACTTTGTGTGGTGTGGTACTTGTCAGTGCTGCTCCCCCTTGTCCCTGCCATGCTGGGAGGTGGCTGCAAGTTTTCCCCAGGAGGTTTTTGTTAGAGCATGTATTACTGTGACAATAACAATGACATACACTTTGGAGCAGGGACCAGACTGACAGTAAAACCAAGTAAGTTGGGGGAATGGGTCAATCTTAAAAGCTGACCTGAGTGAGCGATGGTGCTGTTCTGGGCAGTTTCTGTGGGGTTAAGACACTGCCACTCCCAAGAGTATCTAAGTACCTGGTTTCTTTGTGCCTGAGACCCTGAGCTGGTTGGAAGTCTGTTAGTTGATGAATTCTGGCAATCCTAAGGATAAGGTCAAGAAGAAGTAGAAAATTTCACTGGTTTCTTCATTGGCTCTGGATATATAAAAATGCTAAATATAAGTCGGGTGCGGTGGCTCACTCCTGTAATCCCAGCACTTTCGGAGGCTGAGGTGGGCAGATCATGAGGTCAAGAGATGGAGACCATCCTGGCCAACATGGTGAAACCCCATCTCTACTAAAAATACAAAAAATTAGCTGGGCATGGTGGCACGCACCGGTAGTCCCAGCTACTCAGGAGGCTGAGGCAGGAGAATCACTTGAACCTGGAAGGCGGAGGTTGCCATGAGCTGAGATCGTGCCACTGCACTCCAGCCTGGCGACAGAGCGAGACTACATCTCAAAAAAAGACAGAAAAAGAAATATTGCTGAGAAAGTGGCATGGTGCTCCTGGTCCCTAAAGTAGCCCCTGGGACCTAGATGTTGACCTCCTGTGCTGGGTGGGATGGTTCTGCCCAACCTTGCTATTGTCCTCTTATGCCTCTGGCACAAGCATTCTGTCAGAACCCAGTGTCCTAGGAACAAAACAGGGGATTTAAGATCAAGTTCAGATCTATCTGCACAGCCAGCTGTTAATTTTAGAGAACTGTCCTGACCTTGCAAAGGAACTGGAAACACAGGCTGCAAGGTGGGGAGACTTCCACTAGAGGGGAAGGTGATCTCACTTGCTCAATCTTCCCCTCCATCCTTCCCACCTGTTGATTATTGTAAAGCCCCATAGGACTGTGTGAATTATGGAGGAAGCCAAGGAAATCTCATCTTTGGAAAAGGCACTAAACTCTCTGTTAAACCAAGTAAGTGTTGGGTATTCAAAGTCCTGATTTATCATCAGTACTTTGTCACTCTGGGCAACAGCATGAAAGGGCTCTCGAATAGAGAACAGAGAGTCCTGAATACTCGGCTAACTTTTCCAGAGTGATATGTGTTATGCGTAATGGGATGAAGTGGGCTAGAATGACCTTCCAGTGACTGTTTTGGAGACACACTAAGGAAACTTGCTTAACATCCTATACCCTTAACTTGTTAGAACATTGGTGCAGTAAAAGCAAAGGCAGTAAGTGCAACTAAAGTACAATGCAGAGTGAGTGAGAAGAGACTTACCAACTCCTTTCTCTGTGATATCTTCCCCCCACCTTCACCCTTGAACCCCACACAATTGTTTCTGTCCATGCCCCTGGCCGTTCCCAGTCCAGACCAGCACGTCCTTCTGCTGGACATAGGAAAACTCCAGACTTCATAACATGTCACAGGCCCCTTCCCTCAGATGGCAGATCTCAATATTGATCACCCACATCACTATGGGGAGTGGTGACCTTGTCAGCAATGGTCTCATGGAAAAGGGAAGCTTTATTTACACCATCAAGGGCCCATGGATGACCCACAGTCTGTGTGACTGCTGTGTGATTGGTCTTCAGACATTAGCTTTAATAGGAATCATAGGAGAAGGGACATGGTGGCTACTGCAAGGGGTTTTTTGTTTAGGGAGAACGCACTGTGGAACTCAAACTCCGGGTATGCACTCAACTTCGGCAAAGGCACCTCGCTGTTGGTCACACCCCGTGAGTTCTTGTGGTTTACTCATTGTTCTTTCTGGAAAGAAATCCAGTGGGACCTGTTGAAACACAGCTGAATTTAATGGCTTTGCTTAGCATGCAGTTGTTAACTATGTCTGATGTGTGAGCCAGATATGAATACATGTTTCCCTGGAGGCTGGATTTGGTTATCAGGTCTCGGGGCAGTTTGATAAATTGTACTAATACTGCAATCACTGTTTTTCAAAGGTCCACAAAGCACGGTGTGGCTTTGGGAAAGGCAGAGATAAGAAGCAAAGCTTTGTGATAGAGACAGAAACAAGCCCATGAAAAGGGAAGCTACCAAAGCAATGGCATAGCCAAGGAAGTTTGTCCTCAACAGATAAGTGGCAAGGACCCTGTTGAGTTGATGCTTGTGTTGTCTGGTAGAATTAAAAAATAAGGTGAGTGGGCTGGGCGCGGTGGCTCATGCCTGTAATTCTAGCACTTCAGGAGGCTGAGCCGGGTGGATAGCTTGAGGTCAAGAGTTCAAGACCAGCCTGACCAACATGATGAAACCCCGTCTCTACTAAAAATACAAAAATTATCCGGGCATGGTGGCGGGAACCTGTAATTCCAGCTACTTGGAGCTAAGGCAAGAGAATCGCTTGAACCCGGGAGACAGAGCTTGCAGTGAGCCTAGATCGTGCCACTGCATTCCAGCCTGGGTGATAGAGCGAGACTCTGTCTCAGAAACAAAAAGAAAGAAAAACAGAAAAATAAGGCGAGTGGACTGAGGACTCAAGTGAAGGGAGGGCAGCAGGAGTTCCAAGCTTGGCATGGCTTTCTTCCTCTAGGAGAATAGCAGAACAATGTAACTTTCTCTAGAGAGAGAACAGAGCCCTTGATTTATTACGACGATGCTTCTGTTTGGATAGCCTCCTTCCTCACTGTGGGGACAAAGCAGGTCCCCACATGGACTTCACCCCCTTAACTAGGCTGGCCGAGCCAACCCTATGGGAGAGGCAGAGAATCCCAGGACTGTGGAGGGCCTCCCCACATCCACTGGATTATCTGTAATAAAACAGAATATTTATCCGAGTTGTGAAGCTGTGAGGGAGAGGGTAATCGTGATAGATTATAAAAAGCAATATTGAAAATTTTACAAACTGTCTCCACACTTGCAGAATTCAGTGTGTTTTTTGTTGTTATTGGGGTTTTATCTGTTAGAATTATAGAAACAGGGTGCTTTCCTGCAGGCACCCTATTTGCAAAAATGTCTGCCATCTCACATTTCAGTAGTATTTCATCAACAGTCCTCTGCACACGAACCAACTGTGACAATAAGGTAATGGGGCTGATTTGTTAACAAATTGAGTTTATACATTTCAATGAGTGGCCCAGTCAAAGCACTCAGCTTGAAGCATCCAACACTGTCCATTGCTTGCCCCTTTCCTGAAACCACCCTCAAAGGCCAAAACACTTTATTTTTGTAGCATCCATGATGGCTTTATCTTTTAAAGGTGGATTTTACTTTTATTGATAAGCAAAATCCTTTCAGAACCAAGGCTATTAAATAGAGGAGAGAATCAACTAGTTACTGATACTGTTTTGGATCCAAAAATAGATGCAACTATAAAATAATGTCATGGGTTTGTTTATGTGGCTCATCAACTGGCTCTCAGGGGGAATCCTAGATGGAATATTTCAGAGAGTTCAACAGTCATTTAGATGTTTAAGTCCTCGTAGTTCACTAAATCAGACTCTTTAATTAATAAACATGCATAAAGATAGCATGAGATTGAAGAACTTTTGCAAACTCGGACCCAATAGAAGCAGTGAAGACTTTCTGTATGAATTAAGATATAATCCCAAATAAATTACTTTTAGAAAAATATGAGGTCAAGGCCTTTCAATGGTGAAAGTGCATGTAATGCCCTATTTATTCATGGAGAGTAAAGCTGCTTCCATAAATGGTAACATTATGTTGGTTTATGTAGAGACACATAACACTGTGACTACCTCAGAAACCTACAAATACATCTTTGGAACAGGCACCAGGCTGAAGGTTTTAGCAAGTGAGTATTACAGACAAGACAGGCTTTATTTTAAAGGTTGTTGGTGTTCATGTTTGAGGGACAAGGGAAGGTAGGACAAGGGAAGTACCCGTGTAGACTGTGCAAGCTAAAGTCACTGCTATCTGAAGCGGCAATTCTGGGTCCCTCTACTCTGGACAGGAGGGGTGAAGGAGAGCTCTGGGGCTTACCATGGTGGACTTACTGCCGATTTCATAAGAATTGTATCCATCATTAGAAAAATGTTTATGACTTGAAGGCCTCACGAAACTCCTGTAAACACAACAGGAGTTCCGTGTTCTTTATTCTCTTCTTTTAAAACTATATTCTCACTTTACATTTTTCACCCATTTTTCTGCCTCTTTTTATGCCTCTCTCCTCTGTGCAACTCAGTGCTTCATCTGGGCATTCATATTTTGAGAAATCATCTCAAGGGGAAATCATGTCCAGATCCTAGCGTGTCACTCAAAGCTCTCTGAAATCTGGGCCTTTTCTGTTCTCCAAATTTATTTCCAGCGATTCCCTTTCATGAATGCTCTGCTCCAGGAAAACTAGGCATCTGCCTCCCTTGAGTATTTACACATGCCCACACCTGTACCCTGTGTCCATACGTCAGACATCCTGGACCTACCACCTAAAACAGGCTTGCACAGGTGACAAAATTTGGTCTCACCGTCTCTCAGCCTTGAGACCCAGCACAGGCATCACCAGATTTCGTTTCATAGGAAGAGTGAAAAATCATATCATTTTTTAATTAAGCAGGCCAAGGTAAGAGATCCATCAGACAAAGAAGCAAAGGAGGAAGGAAAGAGATGGCTTCTGTAATGGGTTTGGAAAGGAGAGCTCTGTCCCTGAAATAACACTAATATAATCCAAGTAGATTTACAGGCTGCATGTTTCTTGGTTTCCCTTTGGAGTGCTCCATTCCTAACACCAGTTGTTAAGCCCCTGGTCCTCAATGTGACCGGGGGTGAGGAAGTGGGAGGAGATCATGCTGGCCACTCAGTGGTGGTGCCCATGGAGTTTCGGGCTCAGACTTTCTATGAGGTGCCTCAAAATTGAGAGCAGCTCAAAAGGATCGTGCAGGAAAAATGGGAGAAGTCACTTTCTCAAAAGAGGATTATTTCTGATTAGTCCTTGAGCTGTGTTATGTCTTGGGGAAGGGACAGTAAGAGTAGAAAAGTCTCTCCTAGGACAAGGATAGGAAGTGGTGAAAAGTCCTTTTCCTGGTGACTAGCAAAGCAGGGGATGAAAAGATCTGGAGTTGGAGTCCAGGGTGGATTCCAGGGAAGACAATTGCATAGGACTGTCTCGAGTTCTGTGGATTGAAAATGTTGGGCATCCCTTCAGATGTTCTTGAGCTGACCTCGGTCAGAGGTGCCTGGCTCTAGCACCCAGAAGGTGTGATCAGCACGCCAACACCTCCTGCCAGGTGGGCCATGACAGCTTCCCTCAGTCCCTCCCACTGTGACAACAGTCTCTCTGGTCGCTTTTGCTTTGGTGCTATGGACATAAACTGTTCCTACTTTGTCCAAGTGAGGTATACGATTTTCAGAACCCTGGAGAATTATTATCTTAAACACCAGTGGATATGCTAGGATTTTGGCATTCAGTATTCTGGGCTTGTGCAGGAAAACTCTTTCTTTAGAACATGTAGAAAGACTATCCTTTATTTATCCAGTGTGGAAATAGTCCTGAAATCCAAACTGATACTGGGATCCTGTGCCAGGTTATTACTGTGACAATTACTTAATATTCTCTGTGCTCACGATATCACTCCTTCCAGAAGATCTTTAGGGAAAACTTAGTTCAGTTTCTAGGAGGTTTTTGCTCAGCTGAAGATTACTGTGTGAATAATAATGCAGGCAACGTGCTCACCTTTGGAGGGGGAACAAGGTTAATGGTCAAACCCCGTGAGTATCTCTGCTGAATCCATAACGAATGCTCTAATTTCAAAAGGAAGCCATAGCACTGAGCTCTGTTTTCTGTTTTATCTACTTAATTTTATTTTTATATTAATTCTAATGGTTACCTGTTATCGATACATGGCATATGTATATATGAAAATGGACATACATGTAGCTGTCTGGCGTGGGAACAAATGTGCTGGAGAAAAACAGATTTCTTGTCCATTTTGTCTTAACCATTTGGGTCAGAAAGTCTGACTGAGTAGAACACGGGCTGGGTGAGCACTGCAGTGGGGGAATCCTTCTCCAGCAGCTTTGTCAGGATTATGCTCCTTGCTGGCCTGGTCAGAAGGCAGCTTTGTCAGGAGGTGGAGGGATGAACTAGTTAACCTCAGAAGAGCCTTTCCACCCAGACCATGCTGTGAAGAGACCGCCATAATAAACAGTCTTTTCCGCTGCCTCTTTGGCCAGGGTCCCAGCTGGAGGAGCACGCCGGCCAGATTTGGGGATTGAAAGGGATTTCCTGATACACATTGGCCTGGTCGGTTTTGGTAAAGCTTTCTATGACTGTGTAATGCTGGCAACAACCGTAAGCTGATTTGGGGATTGGGAACAAGCCTGGCAGTAAATCCAAGTGAGTCTTCATGTTAACTCTGTCAAACCTGTCTGTGCAGTTTGAAATATCTCAGAAATTGCCTCCTTCTTTTTTAGCCCCGATGTTTAAGATATCTAGTTATGGCTAGTGTTTTCTTCCTGTCCACCAAAGCTGAACTCTTGCCTACCCCTCAATCAAAATAACTAGATAGAGGGATCCAGATGAGCAGAGTAGGAAGGCCATTGGAGTGGTCAGCTGTTTTCTTAGAGAGCAAACACATTCGTGCATTCCAAAAAGGCCTGTCTTGGAGCACTGAATATTACAGAAGGTGAGAGTGTGCAGCACATTTCATGGCTGCTTTAGTCTGCACTGTGCCAACCTCACCGTGGGCCATTGGTAAATACTGTTACTTTCCGGCCAAAGACGGGTCAAGTGCTGGGAACTCTCGGGACTCACAGTCATGCTAGTGACCATGCTAGAGCACATCTCCCCACTGTGGATTATCCAGAATGACTCAAACTTGCCATATAACTCCTGCATCTCTCAGTTCTCTTTGGCTTAGAGCCTTATTGTGGATTTGTTAGAGGTAACAGGAAAGGAACTGATTTCATCCTAATTCTGGCCTCTTCTGAGAAGTTATTCTCTGCAAGAGTCTTCAGGAGCATCTTATAGACCACCTACACTGTTCGGAATTTTGTTCCGCACACCAAATTGTGTTCCCAGCAGTGTTTGCTGTGGCTTTGGCTGGGGCCAGGTCCTGAGTCAGTTCTGGAGCTCCAGGCTTGGCAAAGCTGGATAAGGGCAAGGGGAGTTGTACAGCAGAACCAAAGGGCTTCAGGAAAGACATCTTTGATATAGACATTAATAAATTTCTAAATGGGCTTCTATATGCTAACCTGATAAGACTCTCTGGGGAGAAGGTCATCCTTTACTTTGCAGCTCTAAATATAAGACACATGCAGAAAAAAAAGAATGGGAAATGTCTGTTACAGTGCCAAAATGAAGATAATGGGTATAAATATTGGATTTGTTTTAATATTAAGTTTATGAAATGTAAGTCTTTCAGAAGAACTATCTCAGGATATATTTATTAGGTCAATTAACTATTTTATCAATGTGACTGGTACACACACTTCAAAGGAGAACCCGAAATGGCAGGCAGGGGAGGGTGGCTAATGAAAGGTATGGCATAGTGGTTAAGAATATGAATTTTGGAATCAAACTGTTCAGGCAAATCCTAACTCTGCAGGTTACTTAATCTATTTATGCCTCATTTTTCTCATCTGTAAAATGGGGATGGTAATAGCACCTAGCTCACTGAGATGTTATGAGATTTAAAGAGCTAATACCTATAATGGACTTTGCATAGTGGCAGGCTGATAGAAAGTTTTCAGTTAATATGTTTTTATTGCTACTATGTCAGGTTGCTGGAGGGAAGGAAGAAAAATGGAAATGATCCCCATTTATAGTTTTTGTAAAGTACAGCATTAGAGTGTGGCTCTAGCAACACAGGCAAACTAATCTTTGGGCAAGGGACAACTTTACAAGTAAAACCAGGTAGGTCTGGATGTTTCCAAGTGAAGTTCAGTTATCCACTCTGTTCATTTTTTGTTTAATCTTCTCTGTCTCAACTTCTAACCAAAGACTCTTACTCTTAGGTTATATTTTCCTTTTATAAAAGTAAGTAGAATGTGTGTAGAGTCTGGTTAATATGGTCTTTTCTAACTCACTTGGTTTCAGCTAGTGGCAAAAAGAGGGGTGTATTGGATCTGGAATTCCTAGGTTAAGGCTGAGAGAATGTCAGTTTGGTTGACTTGGAAGAAATAAAAACATCAAATGTGGGTGGTTCACACAAAAGAAGGTGATTTTTCATAATAATATACTAAAGTAGAATCCACCCTTGTGACGACCAGAATTATTCAAGTACTGTCTTCCAAGGAGAAAATGGGTAGCCTGGAAATGATATGTTTTTGTTTGGGGGAAAAAAATGGGGAGAGAGAGGGAAAGGGGACTATTAGTTGTCCGGATTGTTAGGAAACATGGAAGACAGCACTTCTTGTTGGAAGGTTTGGCAAAGATTATCACCAAGCAGAAGTCCAAATGTGTGTAACATACCCCCGGCAAACGTTATAGAAGGAAGCTGGGGCCGGGCGCGGTGGCTCACGCCTGTAATCCCAGCACTTTGGGAGGCCAAGGCGGGCAGATCACGAGGTCAGGAGTTCGAGACCATCCTGGCTAACACGGTGAAACCCCGTCTCTACTAAAAAAAAATACAAAAAATTAGCCAGGCGTGGTGGCGGGCGCCTGTAGTCCCAACTACTACGGAGGCTGAGGCAGAAGAATGGCGTGAACCTGGGAGGCGGAGTTTGCGCCACTGCCGAGATCGCGCCACTGCACTCCAGCCTGGGCAACAGAGTGAGACTCCGTCTCAAAAAAAAAAAAAAAGAAGAAGAAGAAGGAAGCTGGGAGCAGTGGCTCTCGCCTGTAATCTCAGCATTTTGGAAGGCTGAGGCAGGAGGACCACTTGAGGCCAGGCGTTCAAGACCACCCTAGGCAACACAGTGAGACCCCCATCTCTACAAAAATAAATAAATAATATTTTTTTTAAAAAATAGCCAGGCATGGTGGCATGCAACTGTCATCCTAGCTACTGAAGAGGTTGAGGCAGGAGGATCACTTGTTCCCAGGAGGTCAAGGCTACAGTGAGCCAAGATCACACCAGTGCACTCCAGCCTGGACAACAAAGTAAGATCTTGTCTCTAAAAATATAAATTTAAAAATATAAAATAAATATGTTAAATAAGGAGGAAGGAGAGGAAGAAAATTTAGCTTAGTAGGAAAGTGTTTTTGTACTGGGCAGAAACACTGTGTCAAACTGGGGCAAACAACCTCTTCTTTGGGACTGGAGCAAGACTCACCATTATTCCCTGTAAGTCCTTACCACTTGACAAAACAGTTCTTAATCTGTAATGACGAGTTCTCACATCCCAGACACCTAATGAATTTCTAAATGAGCTTCCCATGTGTTAACCCGATAAAACTCTCTAGGGAGAAGGTCACCCTTACCTTTGTGGCTCTAAATGTAAGACATGTTGTAAGAAAAAATGGGAACTGTTCATTGCAGTGCCAAAATGAAGACAGTGATTACAAATATTGGGCAAGTTTTAATGTTAGATTTATAAAATATAAGCCCTTCTGAAGAACTATCTCAGGGTACATTTATTAGTTTGTGTCTATACAGCCCAGTTGTCCAGTTACTTTGATTAATGTTGGTAGCTGATCCAGATATTTAGGGACTTCCTTGAGAAACTTCTTTGTGCTCAAAATTGCATGAATTGAATGTCACATTACCTAAATAATTGCCAAATCTGTTTTACTTTGTGCTGTATAGACTCAGCCTAATAAAAACGGATGCTGTTGTGCTTTTTCCCAGTCTGTCTCCTCTCCACACAGAAAGTTTTCCTTCTACTAAACAGCATCTCTTCACACGAAGAAAAGATACCCAGCAAGCCATCTGACTTATTGCTGCTGCTATTTTGCATTTATATGACTCCTTTCCTTAGAAGAGATTGAGACACTTTATACGACTTATTAGCTAAACAGATTGACAGCCTAATTAGGAGGAGAGAAACAGATTCTGAGTATCTTTTTGTGGCTGCTGTTCCTACCCCCTCGTGTAGAACATTTGGTCAGATGGCTCTCTGAGACAGAAATAAGACAGGGACGTAGTCTCTGTTTGTGGTGTGGGGCGTCTCAGCTGCACCTAAGAGGTTGTCACAGGAGGTAGAACAGTACTAAATAGGTCAGGGCAACTGACACAGCCAGGAAAATTTCTTTCCCCTAGAACTTGTGTGTGCTCACCAAGCAAAGCGTGACTAATTTTGATATCCTTTGTTAGTGTGTGTCTACCCTTCTTGCCTTTGTTTTCAGACCCTTCCTCTCTAGATCCTAGTCCTTCCATCTCCAACTCCTGTATGTAAATCCCTGCTCTCTCCTTTGAATTCCTGACTGCTATGCCCACGCCCAGCACCGGCACCCCCACGCACACTGCTGCCTGCCTCTGTAACCATCAGCTGTATTTCTGAGGAGTTTCCTAGCTCCTTGAGTGATCCTCAAATGGCTCAGGGCCCTGAGGGAATCTTTGCTGAGGGTTAACCCCAGCAGAGCCGCTGCAGAGGTGGAGGTGGCCACCAAGGGACACAGACTGCCTGCATGAAGGCTGGAGCTAGGCCCAGGATGAGGAAAAGCCTCAGGAAGGAAGGGCTGACACGAAATAAGGAACATCATGGCGTTCATGATACGTGTGTCTGAATCCTCTCTCATGCCTGGGAAGCTTTAGCTTCCACCTTGGGACACAAAACATGTGGTTACGAAGAGATGACAAGGTTTTTGTAAAAGAATAAGCCATTGTGGATAGGCTTTGGGAATGTGCTGCATTTTGGGTCCGGCACTCAAGTGATTGTTTCACCACGTAAGTATATCTTTTCTCATTTCTGTGGGCTGTTATGTCCTTAAATCATATAGAACAGTTCTTCACACACACACACACACACACACACACACACACACACATACACCTATTTTCCAGTCACTGATGAGAAACAGTCTCTGGGTCTACCTACACAGCCAGTTTGACCATTAAGATGGTCAAATTCATTTTTTAAAATAATTTTAATTGGTTCCATTTAATGCTGCCAGCAGCCAAGGGCATTAGCATGTCGTGGGAACCTAATCTATGTTCACTCACTGCTGTGGGAGGACAGGCATTTCTTATTCTCCCCGGGCAGTCAGACTTCAGAATCCAGCTGACCTTTTCCATGCCTGTCTCTTCCGGCAGATTAAGTGGTTATTTCCACTAACTTTCTTGTGGAAAAACACACAAGACAGATATATTCTCCTTCAGTTTTTACTAAGAAAGCTTTGTGGTTATTATTTTGACAATAAACTTCAGCTGGCATAGTCCCTGCTATTCATGTTAATAATATCTTGACTTGAACCATCATATTTTCCCCACATTATTCACAATGCATTTCAGTGCTGTAACCCGCTGCACCGTCCCCAGCCCTTTTATCTTCACAACGTTCTCTAATAAGGTAAACAGGGTCATACATCATAAAACATATATCACCGACAGAAAAGCTCACACACAGACAAGTTAAATAATTTAATTCAAACCAAAAAAAAATCATAACTGGGATTAGAGCTTGAGATTCCCTATTTTCTTACAGTGAACTGTCTTGAGCTGTCACTTAATGCATTGAAAACATAATAAGCACAGGCCATAGGCATTTTCAGAACATGAAACTTGACTGAAACAAAATCTGACTCTTTGATTGCTTTGGTGTTTTAAATGTATCCCCAAATCTTCTTTGCTATTGATAGTCATTTGGTGCCAGTGACAGGGAAGAGCAGAGGGGCTTAGGAGGTTTTTGTAGATCTCAATATCACTGTGTCTTATAACGCCAACAAGCTCATCTTTGGGACTGGGACTAGATTACAAGTCTTTCCAAGTAAGTACTAGAAACCAAGGAGCCATTTTGAAAAGGTATTTTCTTTTTCTTTTTCTTTTTTTTTTTTTTTTGAAATGAAGTTTTGCTGTTTGTTGCCCAGGCTGGAGTGCAGTGGCATGATCTCGGCTCACTGCAACCTCCACCTCCTGGTTTCAAGCGATTCTCCTGTCTCAGCCTCCCGAGTAGCTGGGATTACAGGCACCTGCCACCATGCCTGGCTAATTTTTGTATTTTTAGTAGAGACAGGGTTTCACCATGTTGGCCAGGCTGGTCTTGAACTCCTGACCTCAAGTGATCTGCCCGCCTCGGCCTGCCAAAAATTACAGGCGTGAGCCACTGCACCCGGCCTAAAAAGGTGTTTTCTATAAACAGGCACGTTCTCACAGCACTGCAGGCCACCCTTCCTAACTCTGAGCTCTGTAGGGGCCTTTAGCACCTATAGCTGCAGAACCCTCTATAAACCAATTAATCTATATGTGAACAATTTAACCTATATGTGAACACCATGGTGCTGACTAAAATCTTATCAGCAGTGAAAAGAAGGCACTAGAGCGTCAGATGCATTATGACTCTAAACAAATGATCTGTTTCCCTCTTTTGCATTTTTATTTAAAATATCAGGGAAAGTGAAGCAAGTTCAACTTCTCCAATTTGAAAACTGTTTCTGAATTATGCTTCCCTTGTATGCAGAGAGACCTAGATTGACTTTGGATGTTTAGTCATTCGATTTCATCATCTGTGTCTGGAATCTATAATAGGCAAGGGAATCAAATGTAATTAAATGAGCAAATAATCTCCAGTAGCCAATATTCCTACGTTGTTTCATTGTTTCATGTGCTTTGCTCTAGACTTTTTATCTGGGCTTTATCTCTAATAGGATCCCCGGAAGGACAGTGAAGGTTTTTGTTAAGGTTTTTGTGTCTGTGTGGATAGCAACTATCAGTTAATCTGGGGCGCTGGGACCAAGCTAATTATAAAGCCAGGTAAGTCTCAGAAATGTGACTGTAAGGGAGATGAGACACTAGTTGAATAATGCACAAAGTGTAGCATGCAGATCATATTTTTAAGAACAAGTCAGCCTGCTGGAGACAATGCACTCAACCCAAATGGGGTCTCCACTCCCAGTGAGAAGCATGTCAGCCACTAACTCTTTTGCTTGGGCTAGTAGCTTTCGGAATGAATAATGCTTAGTAGCCCTCTAAGAGAGCAGAGCCGGGTTGTTAGGGAATATCTAATTCCCTCTGATATGGTTAAAACTCTTTCCCAAGGACAGAACCAGCCTCATTCCATTGGAAGAGCAAATTCAGAGAAAAAGGAAAGGGTCACAGCCAAAGATGGTGAAATTTTCAAAGGTGAAAAATAGGAAGTCTGCAGCTCTCCTGACATCCTTGCCTCAGGCTGCTGTCCCACATGGAGAGCAGATGCCTGCAAAGCTCTCGGTCACTTGCTGGAGTCACTCAGGGTTCTGGGCCTTGGGATGTAACTTAAATGACAGTATCAGGGCATGTCAGGGGAATATGAAGGCTGCAGCGATGCCTGCAAGTCAGCTTTTGCTGCACTGGGACGGAGACGTTCTAAGCCTGGAAAGACACAAAGCTGTCCTCACCCCATCCTGCCATGCCCCTCCTTGAGGGTTAGTGTAAGGCTCTGAAGGACTGTGTGAATTATGGCGGTGCGGCAAACAAGCTCATCTTTGGAACTGGCACTCTGCTTGCTGTCCAGCCAAGTACGTAAGTAGTGGCCTGTGTCAGGTGGATTCTGTGTCCATGGCAAGTGGGAAGCGACAGCCACCCTTTGGTGGAAAGGAGGGCCGAAGGTTGACTTTGTTCACTGCTGTCATCGCTTATCTGCCATGATATAGCAGGCTGTCAAAATTCCCATTCTCCTGGATGGCACACCACAGTCAGGGAAGGGGAAACATGCTAATTTTATGATAAACCCCAGGGGAGAAAAAGACTACTGTGGGAAAATTTAGTTGAGAAAATCAAATTGTTCTCAACTAAATGCTGCAGGCATTTAATGAGAATCATAATAAACTAAATGAGATTAGTTTTGAACACTTCCTGTTGAAATATAAGAATCAACAAGTTACAGTCATGTTGGGGACTTCTTCTGTCTCCAAGCTTAAATTTCTATTACATAAGCCTTACTTTTAACCAAGAAAGTTGGTGACGTGGTATCCCTGTCTGGGATGCTCACCCCTCTCTCTTTTCTCCAGATATTCCATGTATACTAAAGCTCAGCCAATGCTCAGCTTTGTGATAAAGGAGCTGTTGTGTGTCTTTATCTCTGCCTTTAGGATACAATCTTTTTTATAATAGAAAATGTTCACTTCTCCCATTTATTTCGTGCCTAGACTCTCTACCTCTTCCTGGCTGAAACAGCATATGGGTCCATGGTGGAACTTCTTTGGGAAAAAAAAAAAATAGAACTGTTTGACTTTTGCCACTCTTCCCTCATGAAATGTTTTTTAGGCTATCAAATAAGCATTATTACACATTGAGAAGGCTTTGAAATAACTTGATCACTGAGTCTGGAGGTGAGCTGGGATGGCTCTGTAGCTGGAAAATATCCCTGTGGGTGTAGGAATGTACCGTCCCTTCAAACTTGTGTGTCTAGGGCTGAGCTCACACATATGACAGCAAGAGTTGTTAACAAATTAGATTCAGCTTTGGCAGTTTTATGCCTAGAAATGCAAAAGAATTTTAAAAGCTCATAAGTTTGGCATTTTTAAAGGAGAAATTGTTTGCTTTATGTTGCAGAACCAATTTTTCTTCCTATCATAAAAGGCCAGAAACACAGGGAAAGCAAAAAAAAAAAAAAAAAAAAAAAAAAAAAAAAAAAAAAAACCAAGGAGAGTCTAACTGCCCCCTCACCACAGTGCTATGTGTTTGGTGGGGTTTTACTAGTGGTTTCAGTAAAGGCAGGAAGTGCTGTGGGAATAACAATGCCGGAGTCATCTTTGGAGGTGGAACTCAGCTGGTGGTGAAGCCCAGTAAGTGGCCATGTTTTATTGATATTTGACCAAACAAATAAATCCTGTGAAGTTAGTGGAGATTTAATTTAATATGTAAACAAATGTACTTCCTGAAAAATGACTTTTGCAAATACATGAAACATTCGTGATTATTGAGACTACAGCAATAATGATAAATGCAAAATGAGACCACCCCAAATCACCTTTAACATGGTGGCTTAGCCCTCTTTCTTCTAGAGAGATATGGGGCCATGAGCTATTTACAAGCCGCGGTATCTCTTAAGCTATATTCTGCAATGATTTGTGTGTTTACTCTGATTTTAGCCACAGAACTTGTTTTCCATTCTATTAAAAATGAGAATCTATCTCATTTTAAATGCTACTAATATTTATAAGGTACCTTCTTTGTCTCTTGTGCCTGCATATATATTCATTTCAAAAAGATCTAATAAGAAACCCAAACATTGTCGCATTTTGACAAATGTCCACGTCTAGTCCCGTAATGTCAAATTTCACTAAAAACACAGCCTGACTATGCAAATGCAGTGGAAGAAAAAAACAATTCAGAAATGGATTGACAATCCCAGGTGGCTTTATAAACACCTAAAGGGAAATTCAGAGTGAAATAAAATGGCAGGTATGATAACACGATTTTTGTTTAATGATCAATTCCTCCATGGGGAATAAAACTTTTTAAACCTACCTCCTTGAAAAGGAGGGAAATAGGCATTCAGGAGCCTGGCATTCCCGGGTGTGCTCCTGGGGTGTCTGTGTCTCCACATTGCCATTTTGGAGACAACAGGACCCATCCAAATGTCCAACCAAAAAAATAATATTAAGAGGCTGGTGTCACCACATTGACTGTCTGTTATTAAAACCTACAACAGGTTATAATTAAGATTATGGAATGACTCACCCAAGGAGCTTTAAAATAGGGTAGCCTAGTTTTAAATGGTTCAGCCTTGGGAAATGCTGGAAGACAAGGAAATGAGATAGATGACTCCATAGGTTTGTTTTACATCTAGTGAACATATCCATCCCATGTTAATTTTTTTTAACGACTATGATAAAGAGCATCTTTGAGGTCAGGTAGACCCCAAAGGAGGAAGAGAAAATGGGACTTGGTTCTTTAAGTGTCAAACAAGTATCCTGCCAGGGTTGAGGGCAATGGCATAAGGCTTCCATCTCTTGGTGGTGAGAGACCACCACATCCATGGACTGTGGAAGGAGAATATTTTCTAAAAGACGGAGATCCCTCTGGGCTAAAATGAAAGATGCTCATGACCCCCAGCTAGGGCAGGGCTATAGTGAGTACAGCAAACATAAGGCAAGGTATCCTCAGAATCTGGTGACATGGCAAATTCTAGAACTTAAGGCTTAGAGCCAGGGTGACGGGAGGGCTCTGTAATGCAGTTCCTTCTCAGGTGGAAATCCAGATATGTGCCCTAAGTGACCCATTCCTGCCCCATTTTTGTTTGGGCTCTGAAAAGTGGATTCCTAGCTCAGTGGCTGTCTGCCATGTATCTTTTGCCTTCAGTAACAGAATTATGTTTGATATTGGAAAGGAGTTTGTTGAATTGTTGCTTTTATAATTCACTCTCAGTGTCAAATGGGGTCATTCAATTTCCTCCCGCACATTTGCAATAAGCAGCATAAAATTCAAGCAGAACAACTAGAAGACACAGAGAAAGATGGCTGAGCTGATAATGAGGCCTGTTTATTATAGGAAAAGAGACAACATAGGAATCTGTTAAGTCCCATGAGGGTGAAATCTCCATCAAAAAATATGTAGCTTTCCCCAAAAAAAAGTCACTAGGAGTTTTTGTTATGGTCCCAATCACAGTGTGAACAGAGGTGACAAAATCATCTTTGGAAAAGGGACACGACTTCATATTCTCCCCAGTAAGTGCTGTTGATGTGATTTTCTGGTATTGACTCCCACTGAGTTCAAACTGTTGTGAGTATTGAGTAGGAAAGTTTCTAAGACGTGTGGGTGGCCTGTAGGTCCTGGGCTCTTCTCTTGCAGAGGCCCAGCCCTCAGCCTTTCCACAGCTGAGCCAAATACCAAATTCTCCCCTCCAGGCCTGGAAAAGTTGCTACCAGTCCTCTGCTACCCAAATATAAATTATCTTTTTCATTGTTTATTAAGAAGAGTAAAAGAATCGTGACACTTTGTCCAGACTGATTTTCCAGTCTTTCCCCCAGGCTTGTCCCTGGTAACCTTTGTTTGGACACATTGTTAAGCCCAGTGTGATTTTTGGCTCCAACTAAATTGATTTTGGAAATGACTCCAGCATACCTATGACCCTTCTCCTTCCACCCTCCATAAAAGATATATTTTTCTTTATTTGGCCTCTGCTGAGATTCCTGGCTTTGATGCCCCAGGATCTCTCATTTCCCTTGTTCCAGGGATAAGTGAGAGATGACTTTTTAAAGAGCTACTTTCATGTTAGAGACAACAAAGAGAGTATGCCAGCAAGAGCAACATCTTGCATTGAGCCTTCTCACTCTATGCCATTTTCCAAATCTTTTTCTTTATTTAGGATAAGTGACCACTCCTTTTTATTTCTAGTACAGCAAAGAGTACATCATGATGTCAGAAACAGGGATTTCCTTTAGAATATTTTTCACAGGCTAACAATAAGCTAGAAGTCTGCAAGCAATTCAGAAATGCATCCCTGAGCTACAACTCCATGTATGGAAGCTCATCAGCAGGGTAGACAGGCAAAGCAGAAACATTTTAATTATACCATACTTTGTAGAGATTGGGGGAGAAGTGGGCAAATACGTGCTAAGGAAAAACAAAAACTATGGTTAAGTGGGGAGATTTCTAGATGATTCTAACAGAGAAGAGGACCAACAAGAGGAAACTTCCGGAAAAACCACCAAGGCCAGGCATTCAGGGTTTTTGTTAGGGAGGAAATCACTGTGGGAATTCAGGAAACACACCTCTTGTCTTTGGAAAGGGCACAAGACTTTCTGTGATTGCAAGTAAGTGTTTCTAGCCATCCTTGATTTTCATCAGCAATGGCTTCTTCCCTTGAGTTATTTTTCAGTGTACCTAGAATGCTTTTGCCCCCAGGAAAGGTTTGGAAGGAGCTGGGCCATAAGCATTGCGCAGGAAAATTACAGGTTATTCTGTTATAATTTGAAAGCCACCTGGACAGTCATGAACGCACACAGAACTGGGCCCTGCATTGCACCCTGGCCTAGTTGCCTCCAGCTTGTTCTGACCGTAATCCTGGCCCAGTTTCTTCCTCTGATCCCAGGAGACCAAAGCCCTGGGCAGAGAACCAGACTACTTAGCCTGGGGGAAGCACAGAAAGGCTTGTCTGAGATCCATAAGCTTTTTTTTTTTTTTTGAGACAGAGTCTTGCTCTGTCGCCCAGGCTGGAGTGCAGTGGTGCAATCTCGGCTCACTGCAAGCTCTGCCTCCTAGATTTATGCCATTCTCCTGCCTCAGCCTCCCTAGTAGCTGGGACTGCAGGTGCTCACCACCACGTCTGGCTAATTTTTTGTATTTTTTTTTTAGTAGAGACAGGGTTTCACCGTGTTGGCCAGGATGGTCTCAATCTCCCGACCTCATGATCCACCC
This sequence comes from Nomascus leucogenys, assembly GCF_006542625.1. Taxonomy (NCBI): domain Eukaryota; kingdom Metazoa; phylum Chordata; class Mammalia; order Primates; family Hylobatidae; genus Nomascus; species Nomascus leucogenys. The sequence goes on along the minus strand of NC_044402.1, from coordinate 40,785,754 downwards.
GCCCCGGCTTCCCAAAGTGCTGGGATTACAGGTGTGAGCCACCACGCCCAGCCCCAAAAGCCATTTTTAAATACACTGCAGGTTTCTATTTAATGTTGTTATTCATTTTGATTTGCCCAAGTAATACATTAAAATTTCTCATTGTAAACCATTCAAATTACAGATGAAGTCCGGGCGCAGTGGCTTACACCTGTAATCCCAGCACTTTGGAAGGCTGAGGTGGGCAAATCCCCTCAGGTCAGGAGTTTGAGATCAGCCTGGCCAACATGATGAAATCCCATCTCTACTAAAAATACAAAAAGTAGTCAGTGGTGGTGGCAGGCACCTATAATCCCAGCTACTCAGGAGGCTGAGGCAGGAGAATCACTTGAACCCGGGAGGTTGACGTTGCCATGAGCTGAGATCATGCCACTGCCCTCCAGCCTGGGCGACAGAGTGAGACTCCATCTTAAAAAAAAAAAATTACAGATAAAGCCAGCATTCACCTTGGCCACTTCCTTCAGTTTCAGTTTCCTCCTCCCCAAAAGTGACCACTGAGACCAGCTTGGTGTGTTGTGATGAGTTTCTCTGTGGAATATGTTTATGTGAAATCTCATCTTCAACCAGGGAAGCTTGAGAGGGAAAGGGCTCAGACTGCAGTTTGCAGGATTTCAATTAGATATAAGGAACAGTTGATTAGATGTAAGGGCTTTTAGCAAAGGAAAGCTTTATAAAAACTAGGAGCTGTTAATAACTAGACAGGTCTTCTGTCAGACAACATATTGTGAGGGCAGGAGGATGGATTCGATGACCTCTGAAAGTCCAGCCAGGACTCTGGAGGACTCTGAGGAATGGTCTGTTCCATAGCCCACTCTGTAATGCCCTTCTCTCTTGCCTATTGTCTGGTTGTTGTTACGGTCTGAGCTTTTGTCAGAGCTGCTCCTATGCTGTGAGTGGTCTGATTTTCTCAGCATCTCTGGGGTTTTTGCAAAGAAAGGAAACTCTGTGCATACTCTGGGGCTGGGAGTTACCAACTCACTTTCGGGAAGGGGACCAAACTCTCGGTCATACCAAGTAAGTTCTTCTTTCTGGCTAATTATTCTTCCCAAGAAGCCTGTCTTCTTCCATCATGCAGAAGCTGTCAAAACACAGGTGGTGGTTTCTTTGCTTGGTTTGTGTTGGGTGGTTAGTGATATCAGTTGGAAAACAAGGTTATTAATGCACATATTCCCTGGGGCATTGTATTTGGACATTTAATATCCACGTAGTCTCTCCCTGTGAAAATATGTGAACCTCCACGGAAAGAAAGGTCCAAGCAAAGTGGCAGGGAAAGGGCAGGAATTGGATGAAAATAGCCAAAGAGCCTGCAGGAATACAAACAAGGCAGGATCCCAGAAGACAGAGCAGTAGCCACTTTGAGTGAATTTCCCAGGAGGTGCTCCTGCCAAGGCCCATTCCTTCAAGGAAAATTAAGGCAAATAGAATTGAGATGGGGAGTTGCTACTTATTAGTATTCCTCCCACGTTCTAACCTAATTATAAGGAGGTTGCTTTGGCCATGGGCAGTCATCTCCAGTTTTGTTTTCCTGCTTTCCTCCCCAACCTCCACCTGTCTTCCTAGAGGCCTGAGTCAAGGTTATTGCAATAGCACTAAACACTGTGTAACACCAATGCAGGCAAATTAACCTTTGGGGATGGGACTACGCTCATTGTGAAGCCAAGTAAGTTGTGTTCTTCTTTGCCTAGGCCTTCAGGGGCAATCAATCAAATCATTAGTTTGAAAAAGACTTTAATCCTGTGCATCTGGTTGGGCTCTTTATTAATGTTCTTTCCCCAGGCCAAAGAGAGTTGGTTCTCTTCCCTGCTTTAAAATGAGATGTGAGTGCATGTATGCATGCATGTATGCACACACGCATGCCCACATGCAGACTCTTGCTCTAGCTCATGGTAAGGGCTTCTCAGGAGCATATACAACATTTTGAAAGAAATAGAGAAACAAACAATAATGAGCCAATGGAGCTGTCAGGAAGGTTCTCCACCACCCCTGACCAGGCTCCCCAGCAGGATCTCTGGCCATATAGGATGTGCTCACACTATATCGGAAGGTCCAGGATGGGAAATAGCTCTCTGTAATTAATTCCAAAATTTGGCAACCCTTATTGCCAGAAAGTACTTCTCATATCTAAGTTTGATCTCCCTGCTGTGATTTAAATATCTACTTGAAAAGAACCACTAGAACTCTGTACATCTGGATTGAGAATCAAGTAACTGCCATAGAATATGAGGCTCAGCACTGAGCCCACCTCTGCAGCACCTCTGACGTGTCGTGGGTCCCCTCTGGACATTTTGAGCTCAAGTAATAATGGATTAAGCAGGATAGCACGAGCTTTGGAAACAGAAAAACCTGAATTCAAGTCCTTGCTCCACTACTTACCTAGCTGTGTGACCTTGAACAAGTTACTTAATCGCTCTGAGCCTCAGTTTCCCCATCCACAAAATGAAGATAAAAATATTCCTACCTCGTTGAGTCATTGTAAAGATGAAATAATACAGCTAAGGTATTTAGCATAGTGCTCAGAACATAGAAAAAGCTCATTAAACCCTCACTATTAATAATAATGATAAACATCATCTCTAACCCTCTGCAGAGCCTTCGTTTCGCCCCTCGGGCTCTTCTGTCAAGGCTCTGTTATGCATCAGCAGCAGAGCTGGAATTGGGGGGAGGGTGGAGAATGTCAGCCTGTTCTATGAAATTCTTCACCTGGGATTTGAAAGTGGAAATAGAAAGAATCCTGACTAATTTAAATACAAAATCATCCAAGTGTCAGAGGCAGGGAAGAGGTTTCTGCAGAGAGCTGCATGGCTGGGACCCTCAAGGCTCCACACACACGCTTGGAGCAGGGATGCGGTTCACAGGATGGCAGGGCAAGGGTTGCAGAACTGAAACCTCATACTTCCCCATCACCAAAATGACCCCAGCATGATTTCCTTTAAGGTGTCCCGAGCCCCTTCCCAAAAGACAGGCTCCCCATATGGAGGGGCAATGACAGAGGGAAGATGGAAACTTTATGGGAAGGGCGATCTATCCCAAGGTTGTCCTTCTACTCTTCGGGGTAGTGAAGCTCATGAGAAATATGGCTCCTGAAAATAGCCACCAAATGAAACTCTCCAACCTGGAGGTAGAGGATCAGTAAAGTCTGCAGAGGCAAAATGAGGCAGTTTATTTCAAAGAAAAGAGGTTGAGGGCAAGGTGGGAGTTAAGTCACACATCTAAATCTGGGAAAGGAAGCATTAAACAGAAGATGGAGGGGCTTGGCTGTCCACCTCCACCAGGATTCAGACCACAGGACATGGCTAATACTGCAAGAAGGGAGTTAGGTTAGTGGTAAAACCTTTCTAATAGGTTTTTGAACAGTGAAAAGGAGCTGTCAGGAGTAGTTGCCAGGGCACTTTCTCTAGAGGGTTTTTGAAAGGAGATAGACACCCTGCTATCAGGGGTGATTGGAGTGCAGCCCTGCCTCGAGGCAGGAGGAGAAATGAGAGAAACTCTTTAAGCCTCTTTCCAGCCCCCGGAGCCTCTCTCCATGAAAAAGACGCAGGCTCATTAATGCAGAGCTGCATCCTTCAGGACACAGGGGGTTGCTGGGTTAAGTTTTGGAACCTTTGCCGGCTTAATGGTTCCCAAACTCCCTTTGTTCTCAAGACTTGACTTGACAAATGGGCTGGCTTTTTCACTTTAAAGCCAAAAACACAGGTTCTGAGTGCTGTGTTGTTTGTGGCGTTGAGATGCCCAGGCTGGAGGGAGGAAGCTCTAGGGGGTTTTTGCTGAGCCCAGAAACACTGTGGGAATAACTATGGTCAGAAATTTGTCTTCGGTCCTGGAACCAGATTGTCCGTGCTGCCCTGTAAGTACAGTTAAGTGGAGATAGAAAATGAGTCCAGTGCTTAATGTGGGGAGAAGCTGCAGGGGCTTGAGGCCAGGAGTCCACTGTGACCTCAGGAGTGGTGATGGAGAAGAAGGTTAAAAAAGGAGTGAGAAACAGAACCATAAGGACAATACAGAGAGGAGGGGTTCACTTTTTCAGGAAGGAAAATCACAAGGCCGTGTGATTAACACTGGAGGAAATGCACTCCATTGGAGTGTCCCTTCTCGAGAGGGCTTTGTATCGGGGAAAGCTGAGCTGGTAGGTTTTTGATGCTGAGATAATCACTGTGCAGAAGGACAAGGCTTCTCCTTTATCTTTGGGAAGGGGACAAGACTGCTTGTCAAGCCAAGTAAGTGACATATAATTTATATGTGCTGAATATGATTATCTCCAAGAGGAAAACTTGCCCTCTTTTCCACTGGTGCCTCCTTGGGTCAGAAGGACATTAAAGGTGTTGAGCAGACCAAGGCCCAGTACCTCGTCACCTTCTTCATCCTTGAAAGAGCTTTAAGAGGTGTGGAGGGGAAGAAACCCACCAGGACCCCACCAATAAGCCCAGCCTTAGGACCTATCTACTCTGTCAGACTTGAATAAGAACCATCTGATAACAAGGTCTTCATCAGAAGGGGACTCCAGCATAGTCATCCCCATTTGATAGATTTTGAAACACGGTGGCTCATGCCTGTAATCCCAGCACTTTGGGAGGCTGAGGCAGGTGGATCACCTGAAGGTCAGGAGTTCGAGACCTGCCTGGCCAACATGGTGAAAGCCCGTCTCTACTAAAAATACAAAAAATTAGCTGGGCATGGTGGCAGGCACCTGTAATCCCAGCTACTCAGGAGGCTAAGGCAGGAGAATCGCTTGAACCCGGGAGGCGGAGGTTGCAGTGAGCCAAGATCATGCCATTGCACTCCAGCCTGGGCAACAAAAGCAAAACTTCATCTTTAAAAAAACAAACAGACAAACAAAGTCAGGCAAGTAGAGACCAGTGATTAACACTCTTCCAATAGGAACAGAACCCAAGCATCCTGAAGTAGTTTTTCCAGTGGCTCGTGAATTCAAAACATCAAGTTATTTAAATGACAGGGCAACCGTTGTGATCAGCTGTCATTTGAGTAGTGCTGAGGACTCGGTCTGACCTTGGGTAAACTCCTAGCCTGGTGGGTTTCTATCCCTGCGGCATCTAAAGCGGACGCCCAGGCTTCACTGACCCCAGCAGTCTGGCTTTCTGCCCCTGCTGCCCAGGCGGTGCAGCTCTTGGCACACACCATCCTTAGTGTCTTGAAAGAAGAGAAATTAAAAGAGAAAGGGGGAAAAGCTTGTATCTCATATCATGCAGTTGCCTCATTCTGTAGCAAGATTGTTTCCCCATGAGAAGTTTGTCTTCATTTAGCAGCTGTCTTCTCTGGGGAAGCCATTTTGTAGAGGTGTTTGTCACAGTGTGACAACTGATGGCAAGGAAAAATTGCAATTTGGAGCAGGGACCCAGGTTGTGGTCACCCCAGGTAAGCCCCATTCCCTGGAGCCTCACCTGCCCTTAGTATTTGGCATGCCCTGCATGCCAAATATTTCTAGCCGAGACTATGAGAAACACATCTGAAAGGAAGCCATTTCCCTGAACAGCAGTACCCAAAACCATTAAGCAAAAATGAGAGATCAGACTGGTGTTAAATAGAAACGTTTTTGGATAAATAGTAATTCTCATTATTCTCTATCGGTCTCCTGTGTGAATACCCTTATTTCCCTTATAAGGAAAACAGTTACAATAAGCAGTATAGCCATGATTCATGCTGTGGTGTGGGAGCAATCTGCTGTGGATTTGGGGGTGGAGGATTAGAAATGTGTTCAGGCAGATTGGATGTGTTTTTGACAGGATATGTAACACAGTGTGAATTATAACCAGGAAGGAAAGCTTATCTTCGGACAGGGAACCGAGTTATCTGTGAAGCCCAGTAAGTATAAAATTGTATCCCTGGATTAAGCAATGTCTGTGGATTAAGGGCTGATTTAGACCCAATTATACACTATATGAAGAATGTTTAGAGAGGGGGATGAGCATCAAATAGGAAGCCAATCGTCATCCTGGCTAGGATCTAGCATCTCAGTGCAAAATGGGCTATGTAAGTGTGTCTCTGGGAATTGCTCCTGAATATATGTGTTGGGACTAAAATGTATGACTGGCTACTTGGTGTATTGGCTGGGATCATATCCCTGGATTTATGCAGTAATTGGTGACAAGATTTCTAATTCCTTAACAAACCTTCTAAGGCACTATTCTATTTGGCTAAGATTATGTCAATTTATAGAAGGAAAGAACCTTGTAAATAATGATCATTAACCAAAAGTAATGTGATTAGTCTCTCTCAAAGTCTGAAAAACCACTTTTTAAAAAAAGTTTATTCATGACTACTGAGGGACACTTCCTGTTTCTGAGACTTTCGGCCAAAAATTCATACAGCGTAGCAGAGAGAGCCTTGACAACCTTCCTTCTTGACTTTCTCCGTGGATGAGAAAACTCAGGCTCAGGGAAGAGACTGATCCCGGCCCCACAGCCAGTCTATGGCTGAGCTAGAACTAGATTTTAGGTCTCTAATTTGCCAAACCTGTCAGTTGGCTCAAACTTGAAGTTTGAGGAGTCCGCAAGATCCATCTGACAAACATTTTCATGTACTTGCGCTCTGCCAGGCTCGGTGCTGAAACCAGGGATCCAACAGGAAGCAAACTCAGTGTGATATTGCCCTCATGCAACTTACATTCGGGAGGTGGATTCCATGTTTCTTCCCAGATACGACAATGCATACCCTGATTTCTCTCGGGCGTGACTCTCTTATACTATCATCACTTCCTTAGGAAATACTAAAACTAATTTTTGCTGCAGTTTTAAAGTCCTTGAGCAGATAACTAACGCAGATACCACTTTAGTCAGGAGAAGGGAAATGCCCAAAAGTGAAGTAGAAAACTAGGAATTTCTCTGATAATTGATTATTATAAAGTTATTTTATCAATGTGAAACGAGTGGCCAAATTAACTGGACAGTGCCAGCTCTGTACCTACCTCACTTTGATTCTATAGACTCAGTCTCAGGAGGATTCAAGAATTCGGACAGTTCTCTGATGACATAACCCAGCGATGCCCACGACAGAGGAGGCACATTCTCTATTCTGGACTTTGTGAGTCTCCTTAGATGAAAAGATTTAAGTGCTGTTTTGACACCTAAAATCGGAGCGTATTTGCTCTATACATATATCGAAAATACACAGTTGATGTTTAGAACTTTGTAGTGGAAAGTGGAAAGCAAAGGTGCCCTAAAAGAAAATGGGATTGCAAAGATGAAGGAGGGTTAGTTTAGGATTTATAGAAAGTCAGTTTGGCTACTCCAGACCAAACCTAGATTGACAGTGATGCAGGCCTAATTCATAAAGGAACCACTGCCAACTCTTTGTTCAGTGCTCTGCCAACCCGGCCTGTTTGATCTGGTTTTTGTTGTTGAACAAATCGTAGTGTTTCTTCTGGTTCTGCGTGGCAACTGACCTTTGGATCCGGGACGCAATTGACTGTTTTACCTGGTAGGCTGCCACAATTAAATACTATTTGCACTGATTTACTAATTTACAAATGTATTCTGTACATGTAACTTAATGGGCCTGAGGTTGAAAATGGGGAGAGACAGCAACAATGCATACTAGAAAGGGTAATGCGAGCAGAGAATTATTTATCAGAGACCAAGAAGAGAAAGAGAAGGCTTTTTGCTAAGGCTTTTAGTAATAGGAGTTGATGAAAATGAATAGAAAAAAATTTCATTTTAACTTAGAAGAATTGCTGAATAATGGGAACAGATTCCATAAGGGGAATCTCTGTTTCTGAAAATATGTACACTAGGACCAGACTATATGCTACAAAAACTCTCTCACACCAAGTCTAGTTGGTCACTTACATTTCTAGCCTATTCTAGTAGCTATTTCTAAATAAGTCTTTAAACATAGAGGTGCCTATATTTAAGATATTTAAATGAGGCTCTATTTCTATAGCTCTCTGGTGCCCTTCCAGCAAAGCATTGCTGTAACACATTGCTTATCATTTCTACAAGTGAGAACAAGTAAGCCCCTTGCCCTCCAAAACTGCATGAGTATTATAATTACTTGGCTTAGACTGAAGTCACTTCTATGTTATTTCTCATAACTGTGTTCATTTGTTGAGATCTGTTTAACTCCAAACTGTGTGGGCGTCTAACTGTTGGCACTAAGGTTTCTTTTCTCTTGAAATTGTCAGCAAAATATTTTACCCATAAATAATGTTTCATCTAGACTTGCAAATGACAACCAACACTGCAGCCTCTTTTTTTTTCTTTATCTTTGTTTCTTTTTTTCTGAAGAGAATATGCAAGCAGGAAGCAAAAAAAAAAAAAAAAAAAAAAAAACCAAAATGTACAGTTTGACTGTGGGGTCTGGGAGGAGAGTGTCAACGTGGATGCTAAAATATACGTGGTTGTATAATGTAGGTACTGTGACACAGAGGCTATAGTGATCTTATTACGTCATACATACAGAGCACCATTGGTCAGCTGGCGTTGCTCAGGGTGTCCTTAAGAAAAGCTCAGGTCTAGTTGTCAAGTGCAACCCAGATTCAGATACAGAGTCTCAGAGAGAAGCTTCCAGATCACCCTGGAGCTAAATGCAGAATATGAATTTTCTCCTTAGTTAAGTCTACCTGAGGGGAATTTTCATTTATGATTAGGAAAAGAGAAAGGCAAAGAACATTTACTTGCAGTGTCCATGTTTCAAATATTATGTGCATTGAGCACAGAGGACACAAGAATGAACCCAAGCAGAAAACTAAAGAAAAGAAATCAATAAAACCACTGAAGAAAACCAGTTGCCCTTATCTTGCCTGTCTCTGATAATGAATGTGCCTTCCCTGCTCATTGCTCACTTTGGTTCTCAAATTTTCCAGGGAATTAGCAAAGAACTGGTAGGGTTGGGTTCGTCTTGGTCTAATTTGGTTAGTCATCTCTGGATAACAAGTCTCCTTTTTAGGAAGTGCCAGGGGATTTTTTGTAATGCTAGTAAACATGGTGAACAACTTCAACAAATTTTACTTTGGATCTGGGACCAAACTCAATGTAAAACCAAGTAAGTTATAGTTGCCTAGAAGAAAAAGTTACCAACACATGATGCTAAATTCTTCTTTTCAGTCTGTATTTCAGTTCTTTTATTTTGCATTTTGGGTCCCCACCCCTAATATTTTATTAGTCCTTATTCATATGTCACTTGAACAGATATGTAGTAAACAAATCTCATGATCGAGTAGACATGCTAAAACTGCCAATGTTCTCAAGGTGCTATTCTATATAAGGAAAATGCCCCAATTTTAACTGTTGCTACTTAACAAAAGAGCATTTGGATATAATTTAAAGCACCCCTGAATGTCCAGGATTTCAGAGAGGAGACATGACAAATTAAAATTGTATGTATTATTTAAAGATGAAAAGAATTAGATCCCCTTGATAATACTCTAATAACTAACATTTCTTCAACATTCGCAATGTGCAAAGCACCTTTCATACCTTGACTCATTTGACCCTCCTAACAACCCTCTGGGATAGATATTACCTATCTCCGCTTCCACAGATGAGGAAACAGTGTGAAAGTTAAAACTAAAGCAAGAGGTTGAAATAGTTACCCAAGGGCTCACAGCAGATGAGGGGCAGGGCTAGATTAAGAGCCAGGCCTGCCTGTCCCCCAGCCCACTCTCTTAACCACGGTCTTGGTGAGGTTTGTGTAGGGCGACCTCGCACTGTGGCTCTAACAACTACAAGCTCAGCTTTGGAGATGGAACCACAGTAACTGTAAGAGCAAGTAAGTAAGAAAGAAAAGTCCAGAATAATTTTAAGCAAAATGGTGGGTAGGTTTTTAAGCAATTTCACCTAGGAAGTTCAATCATCAAGAACTAAATTCTAAGAGCTTTCCCAGTTTGTGTTAGAACCATAATTTTTCTACTTCACATGTCTCCCTCACCTTCTCTGTCACCTCAGAACAGCTCCTCCTAAGGCACGCCTTCACAATGGTACATTTGTTGGTGGCACAGTCTTTGTGGTCAGATAAAAACTGAGCTAATTATCTGAAATTATCTCAGGTCTCTAAGTGAGGGAGTTAACTCCTTTCAAATATTTGAAGAACTACTATGCAGACCAGGTAAGGGGTGAGTGTGGAGGCCAAATCAAAACCAGCAGGTGAAAGATGTGCCCCAACCTCCTCTCAAACATTGTTGAATAAGTGGAACTGCCCTGCAGTAGAAAGGCTGCTTTGTGAAGTAAGGAACTTTTCTTCCTTAGATATCTTCATGCCAGACCCCTAAGGTTAACCATGAGATGTTGCAGAAGGCACTTCTATGCCATTTTAGCTATTAGACTGAATCATCTCTGGGCTCCCTTTCAACTCTAAATGCTAAGATCCCATGACTCAAGCCTGGAGGATTAATAGGTGAGCTCAGACTTGTTTCTTCTATTTTTACTAGTTTGCTAGCCAAAGAAATAGTTCATCAAATTATTCATAAGCTAAAGCCTGCTTGGGATTTTTATACCTGGAAGATGGTGGGGTATGATTTCCCAGTGCAGTAAATGAGAAAATAATAGGAGATATCAAGGAGGAAAAAAAGAAAGAAGAGATAAAGGGAATGTCTTAAGGGAGGCTCAGAGGTTGAATGAAGGAAATGAGGTGATTTTGCAGAGGACAGATGTGGCTATCAAAGATTTTACAATTTCAGCTTTGGAAAGGGATCCAAACATAATGTCACTCCTAGTAAGTGAGCAGCCTTTTGTACTGGAAAATAGGGCCAGGGGAGCAAAGTTCCTTCCAATTTAAACACACTCAAAAGGATGTGTAATTGCTTTCTGATGGGAGGGAACTCTGAAGGTAGAAAGACTATTGTTACCACAGATCACTTGTCCCTGGAGATATAGCATCTAAGGACTGACTGTCCAGCTTAGACTGCTGTCTGCACAAGAAGAAGACTTACAGATGCTTAAAGAGGATGGAGGCAAATTTTCAACCCTATACTCCAAAGCTGAGGGGAGAGGGGATGGGGAACATTAGGGCTGGGTTCATGTAAAGGGGACCAGCATTGTGCCGACAGAGGCTCAACCCTGGGGAGGCTATACTTTGGAAGAGGAACTCAGTTGACTGTCTGGCCTGGTGAGTGAGTCGCTTTCTATTCCAGGGAAATATTACTGTGGAGAAATTAAAAGGGGAGATGAATTAACTCCTTTAGTCTTGAAACTAAAGAGATATGAGTATTTCCCCTCCTGGAGGACCCCAGTCCCTAGTTAGACTAGGACGAGGAAGCATAGGGAGGCAAAGGCAATGGAAAGTCCCTTTTAGGAACCCAGGAATCGGAGAGAACTTGATGGTCTCCACCAAAGGCAAAGAAGGGAGGTCCCACTAAAACATGTGAGCATCCCAAAACACCTGCTCTGGTCCACCCACAACATTTGGGGAAGGACATGGCCCTCCACCCAGAATGGGCAAGCAAACTAGACCAGCTTTCTAAGGTGTGTTTTTCTTGGGTCCTGTGACTCTTGGCCATCTCCCTGTCAGAGACTCCATCTGTTGCTGCACTCTTTCTTGTTGAGAATGGCCTCTCCGTGGTTCTCTGTAAAAACTTTCCCCAAGAAGCCTGTTTCCCTGCTTCCTCAGCACTTAGCCTCACCAATGGATGGGCTCTAGAGTAGCTGGAGGGAGTCTGGGTCTGAAACTTTCACTGAGAAAGTAAAGTTGATCCGCAGTATCCAGTGGATATGGCAGCTGTGAGGACCTAGGACTGAAGTACTCGTCCTCTCTTTGGGGCCTTTCCTGGGCACTCGATTAAATACAGAAACCCTGTTAGCAAGTGCATGCATGTATATGAGTGTGTTCATTCAGCATTTCCATTCTGAATGTATGAATAGCCTTACCCTGAAGATTACCTGGAGCTTACAGGGCTTTCTGTTTTCAGAGAAAATTGCCTTTGTGAGACAAAAATGGCCAAGTGGGCCCCTGAATGAGGTTATGGTTGAGAGCTATTAATATTATCCTTATTCACAGAGCAAGATCCGAATTCCCAAAGCAGAGTAGAGAATAACTATGTGAAGGGCTTAGATCCAAATATGTGCCCGCTTGCAAGCATTCCAGCTCTATGAAGAGGATAGAGTGCTAGGAGATAGGATGGCCCTGCACATTGCAAACCCTCCACTTTTCCAAGACCATAGAAAATGTCCTTTGTTGAGCACCAACTGAGTGTTATTTTCTTGGTCCCTGTGGTTTTTGCTGGGCCTCAAATCATTGTGTGATCAATGCTGCAAGCAACAAGCTAACTTTTGGAGGAGGAACCAGGGTGCTAGTTAAACCGAGTGAGTACTGGGGCTTGACCCACAATTGAGCCTTGCCATCAACTTGAAATTCAATGTGCCGTATTGGCCCAAATTAATGTCTCAAACTTGTCTTTAAAATGTTTCATGTTGCTTTTATGCATAAGCATGCACTTATGTACAAATTCAGCATGGATAAAGGATATTGTTATCTTGATGTTTTCTAGAGTCTATTTTCTTAAGAGAAGGCACATAGTAAAAGGTACTTTTCTTATTTCTTCACATTTCTTATCTGATTTTCCCAAGAGGCAGAGAAAGTTGGACGCGGCGTTTCTCTCTATTCAGAGTAGTTGATTTGAACATGGTCACAATAGCAGAGCAAGAACTTACAATTTCTAAGGTTCAAAATATTGCTGTCTGTACCAGGCTGCAGCCTCTATGACCATTATTCTGATTTATTTCCTCTGGCCCTCATTTTTCCCAATTAATGTAACTGAAATATTGGTAACCCTTATCTTCTGGTTCACAGAAAGTATGCAAGGATTAAAAAGTCGCTGCTCTGAAAAGGAATTGAGCTGGAGGGTTTTCTTTTGGAGCGGGGGTATTGTTTTGTTGATGGTATTGTCTCTTTCACTGAGGGAGGGAGTAAGAAAGGAGGCATACTTGAAAGGCAAGGTAATATGATCAATACATGAACGTGTGCAAAATAAATCATTAAGGCATTCAACTAGAAGCCAAAGAACAGTGTGGACCCCGGCTCAGCCACTCACTCACTAGGCAGCCATGAGAAGATCACCAAGCTTTCCCACCCTCAGTTAATCTAAAATGTGGAGATTATTATTCTAGCCTTGACTACTTCAAAGGATTCTATGAAATTCAGATGAGATAATATATGTGAAATCTCTTTGAGAAGGATGGGTGGTCAAATGATTCATGATTTTTAGTAGTTAGATTTTACGCAAAATTTCATTTGAGGGTAAACTTAAAGGTGAACAAGTTTAATGGACTTTGGCCATGGCAGAGAAAGGGCTGGGTTTGGATATAAGGTGGACCTCTCTAATTATGAGAAAAAAAAGAACATGAGAATTGGTGAGCAAGACCTTCTCTGGAGATCTTCAGAAACCTGAGGTCACTCAGGAGAGAAATGTGTGAGGTTGAGAGCTTATAGTAAATGGTTTCTGAAGTTTCCCACCATTCCAAAGAGTGTGTGAGCTTAAAATTTTCATGAGTTTAGCTAAATATGTGCTTAGTGTTAGGTTTCAACCAAGCAAAAGAACCCTGGGAGAAGTACTGTGCTTGGAAATAAAGCATCCTTTGGTTTTTGTGATACAAGAGATCACTGTGAGTTTTCAGATAGCCAGAAGCTGCTCTTTGCAAGGGGGACCATGTTAAAGGTGGATCTTAGTAAGTATTATTACTAATGAATTCTGAATTTGATTAGTTATTGAGACAAGTAATAAGCTTTTTTGGAAATCTAAGTGGACTGCCAAATGTTCTTGATTTATCCATATTTCATGGGGAGCAGAGCATTCTCCATGCCTTCTCCATCCTCACTTCTGCCAGGTAGCAGTTTGCATTGTTAACAGGGAAGCAGAATGGAAGCTTAACAGAGAAGCAGTATGGAAGACATCTCCTTAGCCCAGTGGTCATTTCCATCAGAGAAGTCTGATCTGAAATGCAAACACTTTCTCTTGCAGCTGGCAGCCCCTTGCAACCTCAGTGCCCTCCATGGCCAGGGCCAAAGCTTCCAGGTGCCCAGATAACATCCCAAAGTCACTCTGAAAGAAAATCGGTCTTCCTTTACCTTTTCTAACCAGGAATTTACATGGTTAGATTTACATCTAACACTTCAGCAGGGAGAAGACATGATCTAAGTGTCCATGTGGACACTCTGTGTGACTTGGAGCCAGGCTCTGCTCTTTCAGCCCCTCCATTTATCACAAAAGGGATGATGATTAGCTCCTCCATGCCTAGACTTCACTTTAGACATCACCTCAGAGAGGCCTTTCTTACCCAGCCAATCTAACAAGCCATCAAACACAGCCACTGCCTGGCTGCTCTCTACCCTGTTATTTAGCCTGATTTTAATTCACACACTTTCATCACTTAACATTATACTATCTATGTATTTATTGTTTGCCTTCTTCTAGACCGTAGGCACCATGAGGACAGGGACAGTGTCTAAGTGGCTCTCACCCTATCCCTAGTGCTGGCACAATGTCTTTACACACCGGGGGTGTTCAGTGAACAGTTACTGAGTGAATAAAGGACTTAGCACCAACTGCCCCTCTTTTTCATGAAATTACAGAGCTTTGCTATTTCATACCCAAATACTAAAACCCACTGAGATTTTTGCAAATTTCTGTCACTTATAGTGATATCCAAGGTGGATTTGAGTGAGCAGGTATATGAGGTATTTGCAGGGCCTCATTTCACTGTGCCAACCAGGCAGGAACTGCACTGATCTTTGGAAAGGGAACCACCTTATCAGTGAGTTCCAGTAAGTACCTGATAATTATTGATCATAGTGCTTGTACTTATCCTGTAGTCATATATTGCACAGGTGACCAAAGGCCTCCTATTTCTTTGAGTTAAGGAATATTGACTTTTAATGAGGAAAGCCATTTAAACACATGGGAAAATTGGATGTTGTCTCCCACCCCTAATACTCCAACCATAGCTCCTGTCCTATTCCATGCTCATAAAAAAATTTAATTGATAGAAGCAAGAAAGATTATCTACAAGGATATGAGCAGTTTGCTAAACAGTGGTAAAATGAGATTATGTACAGGTGTTGATTCCTAGGTAAAAGTGGGGGTCAGAGCTGCTATCCTTTGGCTAGTAAAACAAGATTACTTGGTGAAATTATGTAAATCTCCTTGAAAGAAATAAGTTTCAGAGTTGTCTAGAGAATATCACTTGGACTCTTCTCAGGCTTTCCACTACATCTATTGTACCACTATGGTGCCCTGAAAAGAGGCTTTCTCAGGCTTAATTCCATGGCTTAGTCTTTATTCCAGTATCAAAAAGGGGGAATCCCAGCCAGAGCTCCCATGAGGGAGGATAGCTGCATGCTAATCACATTAATCTATTATCAAGGTAACTCAGCCATTTTTGTCAGGCAGCACAGTGCTGTGATTTATAACACATTCATCTTTGGGAGTGGGACAAGATTATCAGTAAAACCTGGTAAGTAGGCAATATGTCACTAAAGTAGGAGGCTTAATGTGGCTACTGAGACCCACTAAACTTACTGCAGTATTTGGAAGGCCCAAGTGTCAAAAAATTAATGGTTTATGCAGACTTAAGTGGATTCCAATGAAGGAAGAAATGTTAAAGTAATGGCACAGAGGATAGAAGAGCTATCTGTGAAAAAAAATAGCCATGTGGATGAACCAAACCCAACAGACTGAAACAGCCTAGAGAGTTGATCCCAAAGAAAAAGGCAGAAAGTCTGGCTGGGCACTTCCAGTTCTTCTGACCTGGCTTGATTAGTGAATCTGGGCCATAGTTTCTTTATCTATAGAATGAAAATGTTTACTATCACCTCAGATTTTTTGTTTTAATTTTGTGGGTACATAATAGGTGTATATATTTATGGGGTTCAGATGTTATTTTAAAGATAAGCTAATAGGCCGGGCGCCGTGGCTCACGCTTGTAATCCCAGCACTTTGGGAGACCGAGGCGGGCGGATCACGAGGTCAGGAGATCGAGACCATGGTGAAACCCCGTCTCTACTAAAAATACAAAAAAAAAAAAAAATTAGCCGGGCGTGGTGGCGGGCGCCTGTAGTCCCAGCTACTCGGAGAGGCTGAGGCAGGAGAATGGCGTGAACCCGGGAGGCAGAGCTTGCAGTGAGCCGAGATCGCGCCACTGCACTCTAGCCTGGGTGACAGAGTGAGACTCCGTCTCAAAAAAAAAAAAAAAAAAAAAAAAAAAAAAGATAAGCTAATATATGTGAAAGTATTTTATAAATTCTTAAATGCTATCCACATGTAAAATATTATTTGTTTATAGAACAAAAAAACTATGTCAGATCGTAGAATTCTTTCAACATGAGAATTTGTAAGTTCTTAGTCAAATAGCCATTTACGTGTAATCTGTAGCCCTAGGCATTGGTAAAAAGCACTCTCTCTTCTACTGAAATATAGTGGCTCAAATGCTACCCAAATGAAAAGGGCAGGGGAAGGGAAGTCATTTTGTAAAGGCAGGCATTACAGTGTGAATTCTGGGAGTTACCAGAAAGTTACCTTTGGAACTGGAACAAAGCTCCAAGTCATCCCAAGTGAGTCCAATTTCCTACGCATTTCCTCTTCCTTGTGTTGTCTTCTCTCAGACCGTAACATTTGGAGCACATAAAGAGATATTATGGGCCTGCTCTTTTCTGGCTGTTTCAGGAGACTGAAATAAAGGGATTGTATAAGAACATCCCTTGGCATGTTCTTAGTATTGTTTTATCCAGTTTGTATTTCTTCTTAATATCAAAAAAAAGCTAAGACATTGCCCGTGAAGCCAATGGAAAACAGTAGATTTGCAAAGAACTAAAGAGAAGACAAGTGGTACTTTTTACCAAGCTTAAAGCAGAGTGGGTGTCCTTTAGTCAGAGGGATGCTTGGTTCTGGGGGCTGGATAGGACTCAAGTAAGTAACAAGGCTACCACTGAGTCACTGAGCTTCTAAAATGAGTTGACTCGGGGGAGCAGGAAGCTGCCACTCATGATGATCTGGATGCTATTCCGTGAAGTTTCAGATTGATTGAAGTTAAAATTAGGGGTGACACTATGTCAGGAATCTAAAAATTGATAACTGTGATGGAAATGAAAGAAGGGCTAGCTACGTCTGTTGGATAAATGGAGTTGAAAATCATGAGTTTGATGGCGACAGACCCAGAGATATGGGCAGGTAGAAACTTCATTCAAGTGATATGCAGTAAATACCCCAAATTTGAGTCAAATGGCCTGTGTAAAAAGGAAGTTAAAATGTAACCTGTATCTCCTTGTAGGTGAAAAGGCCATATCTCTAGGTCTTAGGTATGAAAAGGATGTGTGGGCTTCTGGGTGTTTTTGACTGACTAAGAAACACTGTGGGATGGATGGCAGCTATAAACTGATCTTCGGGAGTGGGACCAGACTGCTGGTCAGGCCTGGTAAGTAATGTGTCAGAGAGGCAACAGAAAGATTGAGGGTAAAATGTCTTCATGTCTCAGGAAATGATTGTATAATGCAAAATGAGCTGGAGTTTTTTAGGAGCACTGTTACTAGAGTTCTGATGTCTGGTTCTAGCAAAAGAACCCTAATATAGCTGTAATCCCTCTCTAGAAGGAACAAGGAAGAGGATTCTTCTCTCAAAGCTCCTCCTAAGATTTATCCATCCTCTGCCAAAGTGTCTTGTGGATCCAGGATACTCACATCTTTGTTAGCAGTGCTGGCCCAACCTGCTCAGCCTCAGATCGCCTATCCCTCATTTGTAAAATGAGGATAATAATATTTAAGCTCATGGCACAGTTGAAGCCCAAATGAGGTAGTGGAATATATACAGATTATTAATCCACTTGGCTCATAAATGAAGGTTTTCTTTCCTTTTCCCTAAATAGACCATGGGTTGAAATACCTAACACTGCAGATCATTTTTGTATGGGGATTTGCTATAGTGTGAATTCAGGATACAGCACACTCACCTTTGGGAAGGGGACTATGCTTCTAGTCTCTCCAGGTACATGTTGACCCCATCCTACCCATGTTTTCCCCTTATCTGGTTTAAAGCTTCTATATGTATTGTGTGTTATCCTCATGGATTGCATCATCCTTGTTTTATTATCAACGTTCTGTGAATTTAAGATTGAGCCTCCATGGACTCTTCATTTAAAAATGAAAATAGCTAATAGAAGAGTTGGAAATAACAGTAGAACTAATTCACTAGGTCAGGATGGAGAAGGGACTAATACCCTAGACAATTAGGACAAATGTGGTTTTTCCAGAAATAGCCTCACTTCCTGCTTAAAGCCTAGACTGTGGTCTCTCCCCGGGCACCCTTCACATTCCTCTAACCCTCCATATCCCAAATTTAGCTCTGGAACCTTAGACAATCTGTGACCTATGCAACTACAGAAATCTTTTCTTACTGAGAATATCTGCCTATTTGAACCAAAAGATCCTTGAGAATAGACACTCTCTAATATTCCATGAAGTATCTGGTATGGTCCTTTTACAAAAGTAAGTACTTGATAAATTCTTGTTTAATTGAAGTTAAACACCCAAAGAAATCAAGTTTCCAGGCCAAAGGAAAGAAGAAAATTAAGCAAATGACACAGTACATTTGAGTGTGTAGTGGCGAGGAAGAAATGCTAGATGGGGATTCAAATAGAGTCAATGTTTTGGTCTCTGCTACCAACTAGCAATGTAATTTAGACCAGATCTCTTGCCTCTAAGCCTCAATTTCTTTATCTGTAAATGGGGAAGGGAAGTGGGTCCAATGGCCTCTCTGGCCTCTTAGTACAAAAAGTCTATGAATGTATCCCATTTGGGGCACTTTTTTCTCCTAAGAGTAACTCAATAGCTATATTAAAGCTTGAGTGTTTTCTAACTCATTAGAGCACATCAAGAAAAGGGGTGAAGTGGCAAAAGGGAGTTTATTGTGAGGCATCAAACACTGTGATACTCATGGGAGGAGGAAATAAACTCACCTTTGGGACAGGCACTCAGCTAAAAGTGGAACTGAGTAAGTATGAGATTGTATGGTAATTACAAAATGCATTCTGGTAACAGTAAGCAGAAGAAAAGGTGATGTTATTTTAGTGATTATATCTTATTTTTAATCTATTACTGAAGCATTAAGAATTGTGACATCCAGATAAATTAGTGAAAGTATTCAAAGACTATATAAGCGTGCTTTCTTTAGGGTGGAATTTAGCTAACCACTAAGACTTTTTCCAAGATATGAGATTTTCAGCTCTCTTCAACGTGAGAGTTTTTAATACTAGTATTAAGCTAAGTGATGCTCAATAGAAGAAAAGAGCTAGAAGAGCAGAAAATTGCATTGTCATGATCAAATAGATCCTTTCTATTTCCACTGCCATGGATTCAGAGGTGCATTTAGAAGAGGATATTCAAGGTCATTTTACCCATGCCCCAAAAAAACCATTCCCAATTCACCCCAGAGATTGTGCCCCCTTATGCTATAAACATCATCAAGGAAGAGTCAGTGAAGTACAGAGAAAGGAACCCACGGCTTCTGGTTTCAGTCCAGAGTTCTAGGTTTGATCTGGTCCCAACTGGATGTGTGATATTGGAACGAATCATTGCCCCTCTCTGCACCTCAGACTCGTCCAGTGGATGAGGGGGTCAAAGCCCTCAAAATCTGTTGTTCTGGGATTTCGCTATTATACCACCTGAGGGTTTATAGGACTCAAGAGTATGGAATCTTGTGAGTATTTCATAAACAAATTCTATAACCCTCAGGGAATAGCCCTGTTAATCAACAACCTAACTTAACATAGAAATAATAACCACCATCTCAGTCCCTACGATGTTTAGATACGATGCTAGATGCATAACATGTAGAACTGTTTATCTCAAATAACTCTGTGAGGTAAGGGGAAGTATCCTATTTTACAAAAGAAGAAACTGAGGCTCAGAGAAGGAAGTGTCCAAGATCCCAAAGCTAGTAAGTAAAGGGCCTAAATTTAAACTTGGGTCTGCCTGCTTGACTAAAAAGCTCTGCTCTTTCTTTCTTTTTTTTATTTTAGTTATTTATTTATTTTTGAGACAGAGTCTTGCTCTATCACCCAGGCTGGAGTGCGGTGCAATCTCAGCTCACTGCAGCCTCTGCCTCCCAGGTTCAAGCGATTCGATTCTTCTGCCTCAGCCTCCCGAGTAGCTGGGGTTACAGGCATGCGCCACCATGCCTGAAAGCCCTGCTCTTTCTACTGCATGATGTCGCAGAGCTTGTGCTCTAGTTTATTTAGAAATGAGAGGTGATGCCAATCACAGTGACTGGTGAAATGCTTTGCATTTATCTTTTCTACTTCAGATATTGCTGTGAGTTAGAGAGGGCGCTTCGGGAAATCTTGACATGGATGCCCCAAGTGTCTAAAGAGTTCTCTTCCCCTTTCAATGACAAAACAAAGTACAGAGTTGCTGGGGGCATTTACCCCAATAGGGAGAAGAGAGAGGGGAGCTGGCTGCACCCACTCCCTTGTTCTGACTGTCCCTTTCCTTCGCTGTTCCTTCTATTTTCCCCAGGCAGACCAGCCACCAGTATAACTGATCTACAAGAGCCTGACTCGTTTGTGAGTTATAGAGAAATGCAGGGTGAAGGCACTTTGGACATAAAACTTTAGCTCTGAGAGACAGCTTCAAAATATCTAGTTCACCCCTTTTTATTTTCCCAATAAGGAAATTAAGACCCAGAGAGGTTGGCTGAGTTGTCTAAAGTCAGTGCAAACTAGGGCTGGGTCTAGAACCTGGAGATCCTGGTCCTGGGGCCATATTCTGTGACTGCTGTTTGGTGAACTAACCTTCTGATAGGTAGGAAGTGTGAGTTATGCTCATAAACAGGAAAAACAAATAGGTTTTACAAGGGGAGTATAAAAATGTCCTCCTTATTACTAGCACCTTAGAATAGGCTCCCTAGACCTGCTCCCCAGCTGTAGTGTAAAAATGGAAGGAGAAGGAAATGGCCCATTTTGTCGCAGTGCAAATCACTGTGGGAAATACTGGAGGCTTCAAAACAATCTTTGGAGCAGGAACAAGACTATTTGTTGAAGCACGTAAGTTCCATGAAATAACCTGATTCATATTACAGTTGAAGGACATCTGTTTTCATTGATTTTTTTTTCTTTTTTGGGGGGAAGGGGACATAGTTTTGTCTGCTAGTTAAATTAGAAGATAAATTGGCAATAATAATGTTGCCCTGTACAGTATTCATGGGCATCACTCTTGCAAGAAACATGTATAATAACAGTTAAGTGTGGGTGGATAAAACTTCCCTAGGTCCTATCTAGAACTGCAACTCTGTAATTATATCAATAAGTTTTTTAACTTGAATATTAGTGACATTTTTATATAATCCACTGTATACAAAGCAGAATCTTCAGTTGGGTTCTATCTTATTTGTTGTCATCTTCCAATGGTCTTAGGAAAATTAGGGTTAAATAGTAAAATTAGATGCCTCCTACCACTTTGGTACATGCAGGCAGACGTAGAAACACCCTTAGTAACTAACTTGCATGTGACTTGGCAATCCTAGGCTATGGCCCAGTGACAGGGTCCCATTTTGTACAGAGTTATGTCAGAGTGTGAACACAGGCTTTCAGAAACTCGTATTTGGAGCTGGCACCCAACTCCTGGTCAGTCCAAGTAAGTCAAATCTGCAGAAATGTGTAGCCCTATCCTCAATATTGGGCATATATAGATATAATTATTCTGGTCTATAATAGATTATTATTACTACTATTTTGTTGTTATTAATCATAACAATGCTGCTAATTTCAAATATACATTTTCTGCCATATTATTATTTTTACCTTTAAGGAGAATTATTGTCAAGATATCAGGAGAGAAATATTTGAATTTCCTTTGAGTCAAGATTCTTATTTGTTCGTCAGTTCCCGCCTCTCTGCTGAGGGTCATATGAACCTCACGATGTTTTGGTTTTTATACTGCCTTCTTATTATCTCTCTTAGAAATGCTTCCTTGGTTTTTCCTTGCCTAAGCACTTAGATTTTGCAGCTCACATTTACCCAGGGTGTACTTAGCTTTTAACCTCTCCCAAAACTGGCCTCCCTGTCCCAATAATTATGCACAGTAAAAGTCAGTTCAATTCAGTAAATGATTATTGAGTATCATCAACAAACCAGGGAATCATCGTTGGTTTTAAAAGAAAGAAAAAAGAAAAGAATTTTTAAAACCCTAAGATAGGGCTCCTGATCTCAAGAACTTCCAGTCTTATCAGAGAAACTAAGCACTCATAATAAAAAGTCTAATAACAATTTATATGTGTATGTGCCAAGATAGGGGGGTGGGTTCCCTGATGGCTGGAGACAAGACAGGTATGACCATGCACAGCCACATTCTTTGGCAGAGAACACACATGATTCCCCCCAATATGTTCCTGGGAAAGGAATTGAGTCTGTTCTGTGCTGAGATCTTTGACTTTCTTGAGGACAAAAGCCCCCTTAGCAGTTAGCATCCTTGAGTGGAGTGAGGACAGAAACAGGAATGAGTCAGGCATGAGTCACCCAAGACTCTCACTCAGCCCCGAGAGGATGCAGTAACTCTGAGTCATGCCGAGGCATGTCTTTAGCATGTGCCCCAGCACAGTGTGCATTTATGGCAAGGTGAAAAATACATTTTTACATATGTCCCTAGGAAAATGGTACCTTCTTCTCAAGCATGGCAGATGAGGTAGGAAAACGCCCGCCTGCTCTCTGGTATCTTTAGAAATATTCACACCCACCCAGCCTATGTAGGATACGATGTTTTTCATGAAGTTTTGTAAAGATTCTGTTTTTCCCAAAGGAGAAATAGCCAAAGCTGTGTTTGTTGATAGCTGTGATGAGGAAAATGAAGGCCAACAGGTAGCACTGGGGCCTGGTGCTGTTTATACTCTTTAGGGAGGTTCCTTCAAGTCTTCATACCACCCATTACAAGGAAAACTTTGGGATCTGCCTTTCAGGGTTTCCAGATCTTAGAGCTACTGTGAAGGGGATGTGTCTTCAGAGAAGGGGTGGGCAAAACCAGGACGTTTTTGTAATACACTTACACAGTGTGACTACGGGAACAACAGACTCGCTTTTGGGACGGGGACCCAAGTGGTGGTCATACCAAGTAAGTGAGCTGGGATCCTCCTACACAAATGGCCACCCCCACCCCCACCCCTACCCTGTGCTAGAGAGCCTCTTATCATATTTCCATGGGAGCAGGGGAAGGGCATGCCATTCACCAATGCTATATCGAAGAATCTTAGGCAGCCACTGTCCCAAATCTTTGCCTGTCCCTGGTTTCTTTCACTTTCCCCTTCTCTCTGCATCTCCACTGACCACACTCCCATTCTTGTGTAAAGCTGCCCCTGACTTCCCTGAGGCTGGACTTCAGATTGAACAAAGGACCACAGAAGTGAGAGCTGGGGGGAACCGTGGAGACATCTTGCTCGTGTTGCAGAGGGGCCTGACGTCAGGGTCTAGCATCTGTCCAAGACCGTGCTGATGGTCAGTGCACAGCAGTGGAGGGGCCCCAGCCCCTTACTCCCACCCCGAGTTTGGTGGAGTCACACAGCTCTTTGCTAAGTGACCCTCAAACCCAGTGTGAGATAAGCTGAGTGTTGGCAGTGCCTACCTGCTAGGGAACCAAGTGCTGAGTTCCTGCCCCAGCTCAGGACTGTGGCCCAGGCCATGACCTCCCTGAGCCTCAGCTTTCATATCTCTGAAGCAGACAGCATGGTCTCTGTTTCCTCCCATCTTTCAAAAATTCTGTGGAAATTAGTGTGACTTTTTTCTCTGTAATTGTAGGGTTTCACAGAGGCAGGGCCTTGTCTGAGTCAAGGTCATTAGAAATAAAGGAATCCAAGGGCTTTGGATGTCTTGGCCTAATTCTAGGTGGTAAAGAGGGAAGGATGAAAGCACAAATCACAGGAAGTGCCTAAATCTCGCTTGGATTTAGCGTTGCCTTGGATAGGGATATGCAGAAATCCAACCCCAGGGTCTCCCCTAGGAAGAAGACTAGGAGTGGGAAGTGCCAAAGAGCTCTGGAAAGGAGAAGAGAGCAAGGAGCACTTCGAGAAAAGGAGGTCAGAACGGCTTCAGCAAAATGTCGCATAAAATTTCCTTTGCTGTCTGTCCTGGAAGCACTTTTGGAAGCTCCTTGCATCTGACTAAAGAGTAACAGAGCCAGACCCTCAGAATGTCTGCCCCAAGCAAGCAGAGTGTGGTGTCTGTATTGGGGTGCTGGGAGCAGACATGGGGAGTTGCTGCCCTGCTTCTCTGCTGATGGGAAGCTGGTATTTTCCCCTGGATACACAGGAGCCAAAGAGCTCTCCAGTCCCCAGCCCCTGGCTCCTGCCCCTAGGCGCCAGCACTCGGGGGCTCTAAGGACAGCAGTGGGAGACTTTCTACAACTCAGAGAGTATTCAGGAGGGTTTCCCAGGATGTTGCCCAATACCACGGGGCAATTGGTAGAGGGAGGTCACGTAAAACAGGTTTTATCAAAGGCTCTCCTCACTGTGTGCATCAGGAGGAAGCTACATACCTACATTTGGAAGAGGAACCAGCCTTATTGTTCATCCGTGTAAGTATTATAGAAATGATCACGGGAAATTTTGCAGACAGATTATATTATATTATGGAAGGATACTGTAGTAGTGAGAGTTTGTGTTGTGATCTGTTCCATCATTAAAGGAGTCCTTTGTCGCCTGGGAGTAACCATCAGTGTCAGGTCTGATGAGATGATTGAGGCTGTGCCGGACAAGGGTTTTGCACAATGATTTCGAGGACAAATCCCCAAATTGTGAAAAAAGACTTCACTCTTGGTTAAGTTTCTAAAACAGAACTTTCTTCTGGGCAACCAAGGGGTCTTCTCTGCCCCCTCACTCCTATGTCTCTTATGGCTGAGACTCTGTCACCACCTCCCCTAGAATCTGTGAGATACCTTCCCTTAAATTAGTGCATACCAGCCAGGGTGCTGAGGCACTCTGTGGTACTGGAATGGATGGTACAGGGATGCGTTTCTGGGCTTCTGGCTGCAAGAAGCCTCATCCTTTCCCCCAGTGTAAAACATTGCTGGGAATCATCCCATTATGAGCTGCTATTTACTGAATGTCTGACATGTGCCAGTGGCCATTCTCTGTCTTTTATATAATTCTCACTCAATGATTACATACATCCTAATAATAGGTAGCTGGCATTTTGCCCATTTTACAGGTGAGGAAACAGAGGCTTGGGATAAGTAACTTATCCAAGATTATATAGCCAGGAATGACAGAGCTAGAGTTTAACTCAAATCTATTTGACTCTAGGGCCTTGTTATTAACCATGCCACCACCATGCCTCCTGCATTCTGTGAAGGAAGACCTCACACCTCAAAGGCCATCTGTTTGGTCTTTGGTTTGCCCATCCTGAGCCTTCTTACCATAGTGACCATGGCATGGTGACTCAGCACTTCTGAAGAGATCAGCAGAGTCATTGGGTTGGGTGGCAGGATACAGGTATGGCAGGGAGGGAAGGAGAAACTTAGGGAGACTGTTTATTGGGCATAAAGTTAGAGAGAAAGAAAAATTTATCATCAAACCATAGAATAGGCTGCTTAAAAGTTTTTCTCCCAAGAGAGAAGCTGTGAGTGTGTGAGGGTCATGGGCAGCTGCCCCCAGCTGGCAGAGGGCAGGATTTTGTATTGTGATGTACCAGGGTGTGGACACGGGCAGGAGAGCACTTACTTTTGGGAGTGGAACAAGACTCCAAGTGCAACCAAGTAAGTACCCAAACTTAGGCTCTGGCCAAAGACACAGAAAGCCCCTACTCTGCTTTCTTAGATGATGAATCTCTACCTCCTGAACTAATTTTTCATGTTTCTTTATGAGGCTTGAATATCTTGAAATTTTAATTCCTAGCCACTAGCTTAATAGTCTGTTTTCTAACGGTAGTATTTGCCGATGGGAATTGGCCATTTCATCATTGCAGAGACAGATTCCTTTGAGACAAAAGATCTTTATCAGAAAAGAAGCTGTAACTGATTATGCCAAAAGATTTATTTTTGTTACCATTTAGTTTTCATGAAAGGTGATGAATTATGCTTCCCAAAGACTCTGGGCATTGGACACACTTTCTCAAAACTGCACATCCAATTGAGAGATATAGGAAGAACTTAGAGCCTAAATAATGCCATAAAAATAATAAAAAGTTTGTAAAAAGGAACTATATAGAAGTTAAAGAAGAAATGAAATAGTCCTAATAAAAGAAGATAGCAGAACTGAATTAGAAATGAATGGAAATATTTAGAGGGTTTACGTATTCAACAAGTATTTATTGGACATTTATTTTATTCCAAGCACTATGCTAAGCGTGAGGAAGGGAATGGGAGGGAAGGGAAGGAAAGAAAGGAGAGGAAGGAGAGGAAGGACCGGGAGGGAGGGAGGAAGGAAGGAACGGAGGAAAGGAGGGAAGGAGGGAGGGTCTCTGCCATCCAGGAAAGGAGGAAGAGTCTCTGCCATCCAGGAGTTCAGAGTGCAAACAGACAACTATAGCCCATTGTCACCATGTCATAGTGGAGGTACATGCAAGTTGCAATGGAAGCACAACAGAAGACATGACTAGCCTCTAGTTCTCATTGCCTGGTACATACACACATCCTCCACTATACCTTAAGCTCCATGAGGGCAGGACCCTTTTTCATCCTCACATCTCTACAGCTCAGCACAGTGCCTGGCACATAGGTGTCACCAAACAAATGATCGTGGGAAAAAAAATGCCTTCTGGCTAGAAGAGTCATGATTTAGACATTAACAAGTATTCTCTAACAGAGAGAGTTGTTAGACCTCAAAACCAGGAGATTGCAGAATCCATCCAGATGTCCATGGTGGGAGAAGGCCGGTGTCTCAGGGAAGAGAATCTCTGTATTTATCTGTTCATGTGTGTGCTTCATCAAAGCCTCTTCTCAGCCATGGTTCAGGCTGAATTTATCAAGCTTGAAACCTATCATATTTCTCAAGAACCAGAGATCAGAGGTGGAAGGTTTACAATCTCTCGATAAGTAAGCAGCACAAATGAGTTCTAGCAGCAAAAAAGAAAGAGGTCTAATGATAAATATACGAAGTCTGTCTGCACTTGAGAGACCACCCAGAAAAGATTTGTTCTAAGGAAACTTTTCTCCATTAGAAGCAGAATCATCTTGGAAATATACAGGTCCAGGTTGTGTTAGAAACGTGTGTACAAAGAAGACCAAAAATTCACATTTGGAAAAAGGCGTTAAAGTTGCCATTGTTTCTAGTAGGTAAACCCTGCAAAGTGTTGGGGCATCGTAGATCCTGCATGTTGACGCCTGCATCTAATCTGCCCCGGAGCTGTTCCGACAGTGGCTGGAGCATTTGCTGCACAGTTGCCTAGGTGTTCAACAATTGCCAAAATAAAATGAAGCTATTTCCTGATGATTAGAAAGAAATAATCAGCATCAATGAGGCCTCTAATGCATCTTCAGGAGTGAGCAGGAGGAATTAAGACCTGATAGGTGAGACTTTTCTCTCTTGTCAGAGAAAGTTTGACTTGGGGGAGCCTGGAAAACAGGGACAGGAGATGGAATGCCCCCAGCCAGGCTGGCCCTGCCCAGGTTAGAGTTCTTGTAAAGCGCCATCTGATTGTGTGTTTTCTGGTGGCTACAATAAGCTGATTTTTGGAGCAGGGACCAGGCTGGCTGTACACCCATGTGAGTATGACCCTGCAAGTGACCAGTGCAAAAAGAACTGACCACTTGTCTATGAGAAAACAGGCGATGATTTATAGCAAACTTGGGGATATATTGAGAAGCACTCATTTTCCATTTCTACAAGCTCTCTTGGTGACTTAAAATGTTCCCATTTCTCATATGAAACACAGAAGTGCCAAGAACCAACTGAGTAAATGAAAATCTGAGCAGAATAATTTATAGAAGCATAAAAAGAGTTCCAAATACTCAGTGCTTTCAAGCGAAGCTGATAATGTCAGTACCAGATAATCTGAACATTCAGGAAATTAGCTAAGTGCCCTTGGGGGAAAGAGATGAGTTAATGGCAAACACAAATTCTCTTTTATTGCAGCAGGTAGCTAAATTCCCTGGATTGGCTAATAAACATAGTATGGGGATCCCTACTCATAGAATCTTCCTCCCTGGAGTTAGGAGAGTTTTCAACTTCCTCCTAAGGGTAAAAGTGGCCCAGACCCCTAACTGAAGGGCAAGTATACCACATGCAATTACAAGGTATAGAGGCAATGTAGACGGAGGCCCACAGACCTGGGGAACATTTGGGCTCTACTCTCACCGGCTGTTTTCAATAAAGCCTCCACTTTCTCAACAGCAAAATGACTATAACTACATCATAATAATATAAGATAATGGCCAGAATGCAAAAAAATAATAAGTAGTAGCTTTTCTAAAATATTATTATAATTATTATTATTGAGGCTTTGCTTATACTAAGGTTTACACTGTCATAAAGGGAAAGGGGAATTGCTTCCTTGGGAAATAAAAGATGTAAGCAACAAAGACCCAGTGAGCCTTTTAGAATGTTGCTCTGAGACCCCAGTGGCTTCCAGCAGATTAGCATCAAGAAGGTTATCTCAAAGACCTTACCCACAGTGGGGGTACAGCAGTGCTTCCAAGATAATCTTTGGATCAGGGACCAGGCTGAGCATCTGGCCAAGTAAGTAGAATGAAGCAGGAGAGCAAGGGAGGACAGACAACTATTTCTTCTTTGTCCAAAATGCCGACTTGAGCCCAGGTATTTTCCTCTGTGGGCTCCGAAATGGTTTCTTCCACCCATCCCCAGAAAATCCTCCCATCCAGCACTCAGTGCTCTGCAGACATCATCCTTAGGCTGGGACCTTAGGAACCATGAGGCAGGCGATGAGCAAGTACGTACCCCTGAACCTTCCACAAACATATCCAAGATACTGCTGCCTGGAATTGAGGTTTTTGTTCTACTGAATTATTGGTTTATTGAAATCATAGGAAATCCCAACCTCAGCCCAGGGAACTACAGCAGAATGGAACAGCAGGAGAACTTTCATATCAGAAGCAAAATTTCAGTGCAAAAGAGCAGAAGGTCTAACTCTTAGGAGTGTGATTCTCCTGCCTTGTGGGGGAGATCAGTGTTTCCCTTATTTAAGTAATAGGTAGGTCCTGTGAGTTCCTGCAATGGTGTCACCCGTGGTGTGAATACTGGAGGAACAACTGATAAACTCACATTTGGGAAAGGGACCCATGTGTTCATTATATCTGGTGAGTCATCCCAGGTGGCACCGTGTGCAACCCCGTGGGCCAGTGACACTAATCCTTTCTCTGGGGATACCACTTATTACTGTGGTGAGGCTTGCTGATGATGTTGTAACTAATTTTCTTACAGAGGTCTGGGAAGGGAAAAGCATCACTATCTATCTTGAATATTCATGTTTCTCTAGGTCAAACACATTAAAATTTGACTTTAATCGTTCAATGGGTATTGTAAAATGCCTTCTATGTGACTATCACTCTATCAAATATTAGACTGAGTATGAAGTGTAAGATAGATTCCTGTCCTGTCCTCAAGTGGTATAAAAACTAGACAAAGGTACAGAACTATTGTAAATTAAGCAGCCTGAAAACTATTTTAGTATTGACCAGTTGATGATGTCAATGGACACAACAGAGATGCAGAGGGCGTAGGGCCCTGGCTGAAAAGTTGGCCTAGATTGAGAAGCTTCATGTGGTACAAAGGATTCATTGAGCCCTGAAAGATGGGTAAGATCTGTCTGGGCAGAGAAAGGAGAGAAGGGGAGCTCTGGGCATAGGGAACAACAAGAAAGAAGGCATGATCTTGGGATTAATCAAGGCACATGCATTGTAGCCTAAGTATATATCTGCTAATAAAATTGGTTGAAAAGCAGTCAGAGAAGATGTCTTTTTAGGCATGGAAAAAGGAAATACTAGAGCGTTCAAGAGAATACAGAAATTAGGGCCGGGGCCAGCCATTGGGAAACTGAGAATCCGATTTAGAGATGCAGACCAGCAGCGAAGGTGAGAGGAGCCAGCTATGGTGCCGCGGACCTCCCCTCTCCTTCCTCAGTGGGCTCTGAGAGGGGTCATCCCACACCTTAGAGGAGGAGAAACCTAAGGGATTCTGTAATAGAGACACTGGGAATGGTATGAAGGTGTTACCTCCCAGCTCCAATCTGGCAAAGGAACCAGAGTTTCCATTTCTCCCCGTACGTCTGCCCATGCCCACAGTTTCCTGATGCTCACTAGAGCCTCAGTGGGACCCAGAGTGAGTGTCACTAATTCTGATTTCTGGGTCCCTAGTGCCAAAATACAGGGGACAGATTTAATGGTAAGGAAGCTTTCAATCACTGCTGTGTCCCTAGGGACCTAAAGCACTACAGCACATGTGCTTCTGCAGTTCCTAAATCTTGAATTTAAAGGACAGTTTAGGATCTAGAATAGCTGAACTTCCACATTAAAAAATTGGTTCTGTCTTGCCAAGCCTACCTTCTGATATCATCAGTGATGGGATGTGTTTTTCTTACTAGGGTAGAATAGGATGTCTCTCCCCAAAGGGCTCTGGCAGACAGACCTCCAAATTAAAAGTGGCGAAGAGATAAGATTGAACTAGAGGTACACGGGGATAAAAAGTATAAAAAGTACATGGGATGAAAGTATAAAAAGACTAAAAAAAATTAAGTACCTCTAACTCAGCGCCTGCTGCCATTTCTCAGAGTCTTGTGTTCTGTGGCATTGCGCTTTCTAGACCAACAGTGTCCACTAGAACTTTCTGTGGCAATGGAAATGTTCTCTGCACTGTCCCATACAATAGCCACCAGCTGCATGTGGCTATTGAGCTCTTGAAATGAAGCTTCCATTTTTAATTGAAAACATTTTATTTCACATTGACTAATTTTTATTTCAACAGCCACATGTAGCTAGAGACTATTATACTAGACAGAGCAGCCTAGATTTTCTCCAGTCTGACACCAACCAGCCCCAGGACTTGAGTGAGTGTTTAACCAGGACTTAAAGTTGGGTTTCTGCCCCACAAAGCCACCCCCTTTCCTCTTTAAAGCCAACCTGCATCTGGTGGCACCTGATCCCCTGCCTTGAAGATCAGCACTTCCAGACTCCTGTCCCCCTCTGCAGTGCCACCCAATACCCCCACTGATGACTAACAATCAGGGGGACGTGTTGGTAGAGCTAATGGCTTTCTGTCTGTCCCTTCCCAGCAAAGTAACTATGCCTTAGGGCCTTCACCCAGAGTGATGTCAGGCCACCCAAGTATGAGGAGGGAAGTAGGCAGAATCCTCTGGAGCCAAAGCTCTGGGTGTCTCTCCCCTCTGACCATGGAGCCCACCCCTGCTCCACTGCTCGAGGGCCAGCCCCATGTTGCAGGCAGCTCTGCCCCCACTCAGCATCCCAGGGGCTGATTTCTTTGGTTTTGGATCCAGCTGGATGTCTGCATTGCCGAGGCCACCATGGCTGGCTCAGCAACTGTCGGGGAATCATCAGCGTCTGAGAAATGTTGTGCGCATGTGAGGGGCTGTGGGAGCAGAGAACCACTGGGTGGGAAATTCTAATCCCCACCCTGCTGGAAACTCTCTGGGTGGCCCCAACATGCAAATCCTCCAACAAACCTCTGCTTCCTCCTCAAAAGGCAGGAGGTGGGAAAGAATAAACAATGAGAGTCACATTAAAAACACAAAATCCTACGGAAATACTAAAGAATGAGTCTCAGCACTAAGGAAAAGACTCCGGCAGCTCCTGCTTTCTGAGGGTGAAGGATAGACGCTGCGGCTCTCCATGACTCACTAGCACTTTATCATGGCTATATTCTGGCAGGGTCAATGGCTCCAACTAACATTTGTTTGGTACTTTACAGATTATTAAATAGATGTTTATATGGAGAAGCTCTCATTTCTTTCTCAGAAAAGCCCGGCTAGGATGGTGGATGAGGCAACATATTCATTTTGCAGATGAAATTCCTGAGATGTAAGGAGCTGCTGTGACTTGCTCAAGGCCTTATATCAAGTAGTGCCGGGTAGTGCCGGGGCTTAGACGCAGGTGTTCTGATTTATAGTTCAAAACCTCTATCAATGAGAGAGCAATCTCATGGTGATGTGATAGATTTCCCAACTTAGTGCCAACGTAACATAAACCTCCTATTCTGCTAATGCCCAGCCTAAGTTGGGGAGACCACTCCAGATTCCAAGATGTACAGTTTGCCTTGCTGGGCCTTTTTCCCATGCCTGTCTTTGCTCTGCCAGAGTTATATTGCTGGGGTTTTGAAGAAGATCCTATTAAATAGAAGAATAAGCAGTATTATTAAGTAGCCCTGCATTTCAGGTTTCCTTGAGTGGCAGGCCAGGCCTGGCCGTGAACGTTCACTGAAATCATGGCCTCTTGGCTGAGATTGATAGCTCGTGCCTGTCCCTGAGTCCCAGTCCATCACGAGCAGCTGGTTTCTAAGATGCTATTTCCCATATAAAGCATGAGACCGTGACTTGCCAGCCCCACGGAGCCCCGCTCTTGTCCATCACTGGCATCTGGACTCCAGCCTGGGTTGGGGCAAAGAGGGAAATGAGATCATGTCCTAACCCTGATCCTCTTGTCCCACAGATATCCAGAACCCTGACCCTGCCGTGTACCAGCTGAGAGACTCTAAATCCAGTGACAAGTCTATCTGCCTATTCACCGATTTTGATTCTCAAATAAATGTGTCACAAAGTAAGGATTCCGACGTGTATATCACAGACAAAACTGTGCTAGACATGAGGTCTATGGACTTCAAGAGCAACAGTGCTGTGGCCTGGAGCAACAAATCTGATTTTGCATGTGCAAACGCCTTCAACGACAGCATTGTTCCAGCAGACACCTTCTTCCCCAGCCCAGGTAAGGGCAGCTTTGGTGCTTTCGCAGGCTGTTTCCTTGCTTCAGGAATGGCCTGGTTCTGCCCAGAGGTCTGGTCAATGATGTCTAAAACTCCTCTGATTGGTGGTCTCGGCCTCATCCATTGCCACCAAAACCCTCTTTTCACTAAGAAACAGTGAGCCTTGTTCTGGCAGTCCGGAGAATGACACGGGAAAAAAGCAGATGAAGAGAAGCTGGCAGGAGAGGGCACTTGGCCCAGCCTCAGTCTCTCCAACTGAGTTCCTTCCTGCCTGCCTTTGCTCGGATTGTTTGCCCCTTACTGCTCTTCTAGGCCTCATTCTAAACCCCTTCTCCAAGTTGCCTCTCCTTATTTCTCCCTGTCTGCCAAAAAATCTTTCCCAGCTCACTAAGTCAATCTCATGCAGTCACTCATTAACCCACCAATTGTGCCGGCACATGAATGCACCAGGTGCTGAAGTGGAGGAATAAAAAGTCAGATGAGGGGTGTGCCCAAAGGAAGCTCCATTCTAGTTGGGGGAGCCCATCTGTCAGCTGGGAAAAGTCCAGATAACTTCAGATTGGAATGTGTTTTAACTCAGGGTTGAGAAAACAACCACCTTCAGGACAAAAGTCAGGGAAGGGCTCTCTGAAGAAATGCTACTTGAAGGTACCAGCCATACCAAGGGCAGGGAGAGGACCCTGTAGAGGCCTGGGACAGGAGCTCAATGAGAAAGGAGAAGAGCAGCAGGAATGAGTTGAATGAAGGAGGCAGGGCCGGGTCACAGGACCTCCTAGGCCATGAGAGGGCAGACAGTATTCTAAGTACACCAGAAAGCTGTTGATCAGCTTCAAGCAGGGGAGGGACACCTAATTTGCTTTTCTTTTTTTTTTTTTTTTTTGAGACGGAGTTTTGCTCTTGTTGCCCAGGCTGGAGTGCAATGGTGCCTCTTGGCTCACTGCAGCCTCCGCCTCCCAGGTTCAAGTGATTCTCCTGCCTCAGCCTCCCGAGTAGCTGGGATTACAGGCACCTGCCACCACGCCCAGCTAATTTTTTGTATTTTTAGTAGGGATAGGGTTTCACTATGTTGGCCAGGCGGGTCTCGAACTCCTGACCTCAGGTGATCCACCCGCTTCAGCCTCCCAAAGTGCTGGGATTACAGTCGTGAGCCACCACACCCAGCCTGCTTTTCTTAAAGATCAGTCTGAGTGCTGTGTGGAGAGTGGGTTATAAGCCAAGAATAGAGGCAGAAAGGGAGCAATTGCAGCAGAGAGATGATGGAGGCCTGGGCAGGGCGGTGGCAGGGAGGTAACCAACACCGTTCAGGTTTCAAAGGTAGAACCATGCAGGGATGAGAAAGCAAAGGGGATCAAGGAAGGCGGCTGGATTTTGGCCTGAGCAGCTGAGTCAATGATAGTGCCGTTTACTAAGATGAAACCAAGGAAATATTTGGGGTGCAGGGATCAAAACTTTTTGGAACACATGAAAATACCTGTTTATACTCTTTCTGGCCCTTGCCACTGTGTATGCCTCGCTGCCTCCATTGGACTCCAGAATGAAGCCAGGCAAGAGCAGGGTCTATGTGTGATGGCACCTGTGGCTTGTGTCATGCAACATGTGCTTTGTACAAACAGTGTACATTGAGTAGATAGAAACGGTGTCCAGGAGCCGAGGTATCGGTCCGGCCAGGGCCAGGGGCTCTCCCTAGCAGGTGCCCATATGCTGTAAGTTCCCTCCAGATCTCTCCACAAGGAGGCATGGAAAGGCTGTAGATGTTCACCTGCCCAAGAACTAGGAGGTCTGGGGTGGGAGAGTCAGCCTGCTCTGGATGCTGAAAGAATGTCTGTGTTTTTCCTTTTAGAAAGTCTCTGTGATGTCAAGCTGGTCGAGAAAAGCTTTGAAACAGGTAAGACAGGGGTCTAGCCTGGGTTTGCACAGGATTGCGGAAGTGATGAACCCGCGATAACCCTGCCTGGATGAAGGAGTGGGAAGAAATTAGTAGATCTGGGAATGAATGATGAGGAATTGAAACAGCGGTTCAAGACCTGCCCAGAGCTGGGTGGGGTCTCTCCCGAATCCTTCTCACCATCGCTGACTTTCCATTCTAAGCACTTTGAGGATGAGTTTCTAGCTTCAATAGACCAAGGACTCTCTCCTAGGCCTCTGTATTCCGTTCAATAGTTCCACTGTCAAAAGAGCCAGAGAGAGCTTCTGGGTGGCCCAGCTGTGAAATTTCTGACTCCCTTAGGGATAGCCCTAAACTAACCAGATCATCCTGAGGACAGCCAAGAGGTTTCGCCTTCTTTCAAGACAAGCAACAGTACTCACATAGGCTCTAGGCAATGGTCCTGTCTCTCAAGAATCCCCTACCACTCCTCACACCCACCCTGGGCCCATATTCATTTCCATTTGAGTTGTCTTATTGAGTCATCCCTCCCGCGGTAGCGGAACTCACTAAGGGGCCCATCTGGACCCAAGGGATTGTGATGATAAATTCTGAGCACCTACCCCATCCCCAGAAGGGCTCAGAAATAAAATAAGAGCCAAGTAAGTCTAGTCGGTGTTTTTGTCTTGAAACACAATACTGTTGGTCCTGGAAGAATGCACAAAATCTGTTTGTAAGGGGATATGCACAGAAGCTGCAAGGGAGAGGAGAGGCAGGAGCCGCAGGCCTCCCCCACCCAGCCTGCTCTGCCTTGGGGAAAACCGTGGGTGTGTCCTGCAGGCCATGCAGGCCTGGGACATGCAAGCCCATAACCGCTGTGGCCTCTTGGTTTTACAGATATGAACCTAAACTTTCAAAACCTGTCAGTGATGGGGTTCCGAATCCTCCTCCTGAAAGTGGCCGGGTTTAATCTGCTCATGACGCTGCGGCTGTGGTCCAGCTGAGGTGAGGGGCCTTGAAGCTGGGAGTGGGGCTTAGGGACGCGGGTCTCTGGGTGCATCCTAAGCTCTGAGAGCAAACCTCCCTGCAGGGTCTTGCTTTTAAGTCCAAAGCCTGAGCCCACCAAACTCTCCTATTTCTTCCTGTTACAAATTCCTCTTGTGCAGTAACAATGGCCTGAAACACTGTAAAACATACTCATTTCAGCTGCCTCAGTTGAACTCCCCTATGAGGTAGAAGAACAGTTGTTTAGAAATGAAGAAACTGAGGCCACACAGCTAATGAGTGGAAGAAGAGAGACACTCGTGTACACCACATGCCTTGTGTTGTACTTCTCTCACCGTGTAACCTAAAGGGGCCCCCAAGGCCTCTCCTCATGTCCTCTCTCCCCAGTATGGCTCTCTTAGCTCAATAGAAAGAAGACATTATGCTCATACCCTAATCCTGGCTAAAGTCTCCACACCCTCCTCCCCCAGGGTCCCCAGTCGTCTTGCTGACAACTGCATCCTGTTCCACCACCATCAAAAAAACTCCAGGCTGGGTGTGGGGGCTCACACCTGTAATCCCAGCACTTTGGGAGGCAGAGGCAGGAGGAGCACAGGAGCTGGAGACCAGCCTGGGCAACATAGGGAGATCCCGCCTTTACAAAAAGTGAAAAAATTAGCCAGGTGTGGTGGTGCACACCTGTAGTCCCAGCTACTTAAGAGTCTGAGACGGGAGGATCACTTGAGCCCTGGAAGGTTGAGGCTGCAATGAGCTGCAATCGTGCCACTGCACTCCAGCCTGGAAGACAAAGCAAGATCCTGTCTCAAATAATAAAAAAAAAAAAATAAGAACTCCAGGATCCATTTGCTCCTAGAACTCTACCACACAGCCCCAAACAGAGCCATCTCCATCACAGCCCTAACAGTCCTGGCCCTACCTCAGTGTCCAGCCTGACTTCTGTTCTTCCTCATTCCAGATCTGCAAGATTGTATGACAGCCTGTGCTCCCTTGCTCCTTCCTCCGCATCACCCCTCTTCTCCCTCTCCAAATAGAGGGAACTCTCCCACCCCCATGGAGGAGACAGCTGCTACCACCTCTGTGCCCCCGCCGGCAATGCCCCAACTGGATCCTACCTGAATTTGTGATTAAGATTGCTGAAGAGCTGCAAAACACTGCTGTCACCCTCTCTGTTCCCTTATTGCTGCTTGGCACTGCCTGACATTCACGGCAGAGGCAAGGCTGCTGCAGCCTCCCCTGGCTGTGCACATTCCCTCCCGATCCCCAGAGACTGCCTCCGCCATCCCACAGATGATGGATCCTCAGTTGGTTCTCTTGGGCTCGAGGTCCTGGAGAATGTTGTGAGGGGTTTATATTTTTTAAATAGTGTTCATAAAGAAATACATACTATTCTTCTTCTCAAGACGTGGGGGGAAATTACCTCATTATGGAAGCCCTGCTATGCTGTGTATCTGGGCGTGTTGTATATCCTGCTGCCAATGGCTTCATTAAAATGATTTGGAGGAGCAGAGACTGTGCCTCTGTTTGACTGGGTTTGGTAGGAGTCATTTTCTGCTTGCTGGTAATCACTAGCTGGGCAGAGAAAAACCAAGGCATTTGTCTATGATGCTGTCCAGGAAGCCTCATTCAACAAGCTGCCTAAGTCAACCTCTTCTTGGAATAACCTCTAAAAGCTTCCACTTAGCAGGCTATGCTGAGGGCCAGGAAAACCCACCTACCAGCTTGGACCGCTCCTCTTCCACTCTCATGCCACACCACGGGACCACCCATAACAGGAGCCCATACACATGGGTGGCAGTGACCTGCAGCAGACAGGGACCACACAGCAAGTGTCCCCAAAATGCCACCCACTGTCTCCTGCCCGCCAGGAGTATTCCCTTTGCCTCTCCTCTCAGACTGGGTTTCCACTGAAAAGGTGCATTGTCTCACAAATTCATGGCTGGGGACCACCCACCACTCTGCTGCCTGATCCAGCCCCACGCCAGCCCTTTGAGGTGCCCAATCTGACACCAGGAGCAAGGTTGAGAGGAGGCTGTGACCCCAGCAGGACTTTATGTTCCCACCATCCCGGATGTGAGAATGAGGAAAAAGGAGATGAGCTGTCTCCCCACAAGCCCAGAGATTTGACCGAGGAGAGTAGATGCCTCGAGCTCTCACCTAGGAGAAAAGACATGGGGCTCCCTGGGGTCCACAGCACACTGCACTCTCCCTCCTGAGACTCCTGCTGCCAGGGCACCTTTCCCCAGGGTCATGGATGCTGAGGGCAACACAACTTAGAGACCACTCCACCATCCACCCAGCAAGCACAGCTACCAAGACCCAAAACTGAGGCTTACCAGTGCCCGGGGTGGGAGGGGGTTCCATCCCTGAATACCTCCGTGGTTCCCCGATGCGTCTGACCATCCAGCCAGAAATATATAAATCCTCTCAGCTACAATTCAGGCCTGCTTCTTTTCACAGGGATGGAGCTACAGGTTGAGTATCCCTTATCTGAAATGCTTGGTACCAGAAGAGTTCAGGTTTTGGATTTTTTTTGAGGCTGGGGGTGGAATATTAGCATTACACTTACCAATTCGGCATCCCTAATCTAAAAATCTGAAATCCAAGACGCCCCGATGAGCATTTCCTTTGAGCATCATGTTGACATTTTAAAAGTTTCAGATTTTGGAGCATTTCAAATTTCAGATTTTTGAATTAGGGATACTTAACCTGTACCAGCTTTAATAGGTGACCTAGAGCACGTCCCTCCGCTCTACAGGCTTATGTGTTGCCACTTACAAAATGTCGGGTAGGACTGGAGGCTACCTCCCACTCCCTGCACCTCTGATTCTGTGACTCCTGTAGAATTAAGAACCATTGTCCCTTCTCCTGGTCAGCCCTACTGAGGGCAGTCACAGAATCCCCAGTTCTTTCTAAGCTGCCCCATCTCTCACCTAAATACAGTCCCCTTAAAGAACACCAAAGGGAAAGGGCTCGGACCTCCATCACAGCAGGGTCACTCTTGCACGTGGTAGGACCATACCACCTTCACAAAGGCGGGGTTTGCCACCTTCGGGGAGCTCTGGGGGGCCTCTACCTCCTCACCAGTCTGACACAATGCCAGAGATTCCACCACTGGGAATTTCTTATAATTAAAGCATTCTCTTCCCTGTATTAAATGAAAATGCCCCTGGGAGGGTTAATAGAGCAAGCCTTTATCAACCATTAAAAACTGAGGACCAGTTAGTTTCTCTTTCTTTTCCCCCTGAAGTGGTACTTCATTTTGCTCTATAGAAAAAAGATTCAGGCGAGAGAAGTGTGGGTGGCTGGGGAGGCAGGTCTGCTCCTTTGAGTTGGCTGCAGTGACACAGAGGTCATATGGCTGAGGGAAGGAGACAAGAGCCTGGAAGGCAGTGAAGGGGTCAAAGATAGACCCCTCCAAGAACCTCAGAGGAGACCCAGACTGCAGGAGACCTGCGGGAGCCTGTGGAGACCTGTGGAGGCCTGCGGGAGCCTGTGGAGGCCTGCAGGAAGCCTGCGGGAGCCTGTGGAGGCCCGGGGAGGCCTGCGGGAGCCTGTGGAGGCCCGGGGAGGCCTGCGGGAGCCTGTGGAGGCCCGGGGAGGCCTGCGGGAGCCTGTGGAGGCCCGGGGAGGCCTGCGGGAGCCTGTGGAGGCCGGGGAGGCCTGCGGGAGCCTGTGGAGGCCCGGGGAGGCCTGCGGGAGCCTGTGGAGGCCTGGGGAGGCCTGCCAGCCCAGTGCCCTCAGGCAGCAAAGCCCAGCAGTCACTGGTCCCCCAAGGCCGCCCGCAGATCTATGCAAGGTGATGCAGCAGGGGCTATGGACCCACCCACACCCAAGCAGGGAGGCAGGATGACAAGGCCCTGGCAGGTTGGGGGCCATCCGGAGAGCAGGCTCAGCTCCACGCCTGAGAAATTTCCATCTAAATCCAGGAGATCCTCTATTCAGCAAGAACCTTCCCTCATGTCTGAGGCTGTTAAACATAAAGCCAGTTAGGGCAGAGGTCAGAGGGGTGGACCAGGAGCAAGTGGGTTGAGGGTGAGCAAGTGTTGGGGGTGGGGACAGAAACTCCATCCATCTCCGACTGCTCTGCTCGCATGTCTGGCTCCAGGGCCTACCTGGGATGTCAGAGGGAATTAGAGTGGCCTTGTGAGGAGGCTCAGGAGAAGGGCTCCTGTGCCCACCAGGCAGGTCAGCACTGAGCCTAGCGCCACCACAGCAAAGCCTCTCAGTGCAGAGGGCCCAGCTATAAGGAACTGGGCATTGCTTCGCCTGGAGGGAATAGGCGGCTGAGGAGACCTGGAAAACAGTCATGAATAGCCCGGCCAGGGCCTTGGGCTGCAGCTGCAGCTCTACCAACCTGGACCCAACCTCAGGCCGACATCCCAGCAGGGAACATGTTACTAAGGCCAGTTGTAGAAGGGACTTCTCTGGACACATGCCCTACTGTCCCAAAAGACTTAAGCACAGGCCAGTCCCAAAGGCAGAAGAATGGACTAAATGAGCTCTTGCGGCCCCAGGCCTAAGATTCTAGAGGACTCTCTGAAACTTCACTTGAAGACTTGACCTCTGAGTGCAACTGGAGTCACAGCCACTCAGGAGAAAGGGCAGGCTACGCAAGCACGTGCTTCAGGAGCATCCTGGTGGGGTCTTCAGCTCTGACAGAGCAACCCCTCTGCTGTTACCCTCACTGGTGGCAGCCATCTGAGTCTTAAGGGGTTGCTTATTTTTTAGGTCCAAACATAAAATCCAACTCCCCTGGGATCACATATACAGACAGGCCTATAGCACCTTATTATCAGGTATCATCCTGGTGTGGAAGTCCCCTGGCCTGTGTGCTCTGTGGGATGAGAATGTTCCTTGTCATCAATGTGTCCCCAGTAACTAGAACAGTGCCTGGCACACAACAGATGCCATTAAATGAATAAGTGAATGACTCCTGCAGTTAGGCTCTGGGTGGGGGGAGCTGAGTGTGAGGAGTGGGGAGTACAGGAGAAAGGAAAGTGGGGATTAGTAGAGGAAGTGGTCAGGTGAGTCAATGTTTCACAGTTTTGCCAAGAGCTAAAGTAACTTGTCAAGAACTTCAGAACAAGCAAAGCCTGAGTGGTGGCCCCTTGCTCAGGGCAGCCCCCAGGCAGGCACACATCTATCCAACAAAGCCTGGAGGACAGGGGCTGTGGGAAAGCACGCAGGGTACCTGGGAGTCTGACCTCACTGTGTGACCACACTGAGGTCCAGGGCCAACAGTCACTTTATGTGGGTTCACCTCAGTTTCTCCATGAGTCCTACTCTAAAACCCATCTTCTACCTCCTTGAGCCATGTGTGGGAAGACGAGCTTCTGACTGGGATGAGTCTGGGGGAGCAAGCACATGGAGAGCCAGTGCTGTCATTCTGGCTGCGGGAAGGCTGCAGGACCACCAGCGCCCTGCATCTGTGTCAAGGCCACCTGGGCAACGCGGTGAGGAGTGGGGGGTGCAGGCCTCCTTTCACACAGAGACACACAAGCCTGAGGCCTCTCTGGGTAGCACACATAGAGCTATATTTTGCAATTAATAAACAGGTCAGACATTGAGTCAGTAGCCACAAGTAGAACAGGAAGTGGAAAAAGTCTCCCACTTCCCTCCAGGTGTTTGGGGGCTGGGGCTGTCCCCTCCCATTTCCATGATGTCATGGTTACCAAGAGGGGCAAGTAGGGCACCCTTTGAAGCTCTCCCGCAGAAGCCACATCCTCTGGAAAGAAGAGTTAAAAATACTGAGTTAGAGATAGCATCGCCCCAGGCCACGTGCCGAGGGGAGCAGGCTGGGCCGTTACACCACCCCCCAACCGCAGGTGCAGCAAGGCCAACACGCCAGGCTGGGAGGGGCTGCCGGGCGGCCCCTCTGGGACTTGCACCAGGCCCGCAGCAGGCTGGGGAGGTGCTGCTGGCCCCACTGCTGAGCCGCCTCCCTCACCGCACCTCTGCTGCCCCTCCAAACCAGCCAAGATCAGACCTTGACTTATGCTCAGGCCAGTGTCTCCTGGGAGGGAGGGATGTGGGGAGGCCGTATCTGCCCCCACACAGAACTAGGGCTGATTCTCTGAGGGACCCCCCATCAATAGCACCTCCCCCCTTACCCTGATGCTTGTCCATTAGGTGATGGCCCTAATGGACGCCCTGATGGACACGTCTGGGACCCAGGGACCCGGAGACCGGGAATCTGCAGGTCTCAGGAAGCCGCAGAACCTTAAACCCAAAAATACCAGGCTTGATCGCCTGCTCTTCGGTAGTGTCGCCATCCAACCGCATGGGGGCAGCAGCGCTCCACCAAAAAGACGTCTTCTCCCTTTGTTAATTCTGGAGAGAGAAAGCCCCCAAAGTTTAGGAAAAGCTCTTTTCCGAGGAAAATAAAAGGGCAGGTGACTTTTATCCCACAAGTCCCTGCCCTGTGCCCGTCACTGCGCTGGGCGCAAGGCCTGTGTCATCCTGTCACATCCCCACAAAGGAGAGGAGGGGCTGAGGGCTGGGCCGGCAGCAGGGGGCGCTGTTCGTCCGGGATCGTCAGACCCGCTCCATCCGGAGCCCCGGAGGAAGTGCCCAGGGAGGGCTGGGGGCCCGGAGGAAACCTTGGATTCCGAATTAGGGTGGCTGGCGTCCGGGATCCACCACTTCATAGACTCTGCCTTTGGCAGGTCACTAACCACCCACCGCCTCAGTTTCCCAGTGGGACCAACTCTCTCTCATAGGTAGTTTAAGAACCAGGCTTTCTTTGGCATTGTATACCTGCCATGTGCCAGGCTGTGTCGTGCTCTGGGGATTCAGTCTGTGCAAACTATGACACCATATAGATGAAGTCCAAGAACAAGCTAAACGCATCACAGGTGATAGAAATTAGGGCACTGTTTGCCTCTGGGGTAAAAGGATGGATTGAAAAGGGGCACGAGGAAACCTTCAGGGGTGGGGGAAATGTTCCATATCTTTATCTTGGGTGATGGCTACATGGGTGTGTGTGTATATATATATACATGTGTGTGTGTATATATATATATGTATGTGTGTATATATATGTATGTGTATATATATGTATGTGTATATATATGTATATGTATATATGTGTGTATATATGTATATGTATATATGTGTATATATATGTGTGTATATATGTATATATGTATATGTATATATGTGTATATATATATATATCAAGTGCATCATTAGTGTATTTTCATGTAAATTATGCCTCAAGAAAGTACTGCTCCCATTAAATACACACACACACACACACACACACAGAGTTTCTGTCTTCAAGGAGTTAACAGTCCAGTGAGTAGTGGGTATGAAAGAGATGTGTTAATGGCTGCAACTGCAAGACAGAGGCTTTTGTTATGATATTATCCTCAGGCAGGAGTCCTCAGGCAGGAGGCAGGAGAACCAGTTGTTTGTCCCTAAGCGTCACTGCCCCTCACTAGCCTTCTCTCCTGGGGCCTTTAATTTTTCTGAGTCCCCATGTGTTATTATTCACATAGAGATAAAAACACCTGCCCACCTATTCTCAGTGTTGTTGAAGGGACTGAAAACAATAATGGGTGTGGAATGCTTAGTAAACGGAAATCCCAATGCAGATATGAAGTGGGAATGCATCAGAATGCCCAGAAAGACGAACCATGACCTGAGCAAGATGGGTCGGGCCAGGTCAGATGGCACTGCCATACTGAGAAAAAAGTGGGCTGGCTGCAGTTTCATGCAGCCCAGGATCGCTCAGAACTCCCCAGGCCCTGCTGGTGCGCTGGTGTTTCTCATAGTGTGTGGCCACCTC
Source organism: Nomascus leucogenys (assembly GCF_006542625.1). NCBI lineage: Eukaryota > Metazoa > Chordata > Mammalia > Primates > Hylobatidae > Nomascus > Nomascus leucogenys. The sequence continues at coordinate 40,742,263 of NC_044402.1, read as the reverse complement.
TCCAGTCATTTCTTCGGCCCTAGGAGCTTCTTTTTACACCATGATTTTGTCACTACCTCTGCAGCTTCCCGCCTCCTGCTTCCGGCTTCCGGAAGGAAGCACGCGATGGAGGGGAAATGACAGGGCCAGGAGGCAGTGGTCAGGCTGGGCCGAGTTTCTGACAGAAGCCAACACTTCTGGCCCCACAGTGCTCATGGCCTCCCTGACTCTCCTCACCACATCACAGCTGAAAAGGCTCATGTCTTATCTCCCCTCTCAACCTCTGGGGGCTTCTCTGCTTTCAGAAGGACCCCCTGGAGCCCCTGGCAGGACACATCCGAAAGCAGGGAGCCAGACTTCTGCAGCCCTCTCCAGCGGGCGGTTTCTGCAGGCAGCCATCTCCTCGCAGGCCACAACACCCCACATCACTCCAGGAGGGTTTCGCCACCTTTGAGAAGACAGGAGTCCAGTGTCTGTTCGCTCTGGAAATGGGGGCATGTTCCCATTCCAAAGGTGATAGGATCGGAGGGGAGGATCCTTCCCGTTTTCAAAGCCTTCCTAAAATCCCACTGAGTAGTGGGGAGGAGTGCAAGTCTACCCTTTCCCCGAACCACCCACATGAAATTTAGCAACAACAACAAAAGAGGAAAATATTAGAGGAAGATCATATAAGCGTAAGAAGACAAGGCTGGCAGGACCTAAGACAGTCTAGGTAGATGAAGGAATATGGTTTACGTGATGGGGAGCACCTGGTCTCCATTTCATGCTTCCAGCCTTGATGGGAGGAAAGTAGGTAAACCTTAAAAGGGACTTCTTTCCAGTGGAGGCTGCAAGATTCTATTTTTACCAACCTCTAAGGTGTCCACCTTATCCTCGCCGACCCAAGTTATTCCAGTGATTTACCAAGGGACATGGGTGGAACGACATCCTTATCTGGACTCCTTATTAACAATATCCTACATCTGTACAACACCAAAGCAAACATCAACTCTTTTGATCAAAATGATAAACCCAGGTGGTAGGCAGAGTATTCTCTCCCCTTTTACAAATGAGAAGGCACATGGAGCGGCTTGCACAGGATCACAGTGAACTAGGCCCTGATCCCCACCAGACTCGGATCCGAGGCTTTCCACAAAGCTCTGTGGACTCAGAAATACCAGGTGGTTCCAGATTCAGCCATCAGAGGAAGGAGCATGAATTGACTGGCATTCCGAGGCCCTCTAAGACTAAATGTCTTGTTTCCTGCCTCTGTGGCCCTTCCCTCTTCCTGACTCTGCCTGCCTGGATTTGATCCCCCATCAGGATGAGATCAGAATGGCAAGGCAGAGCTCTGTACCTTTAGGAGGCACTCCCTCAATAAATATTTGATGTCGTTGGGCACGGTGGCTCACGCCTGTAATCCCAGCACTTTGGGAAGCCAAGGCAGGCAGATCACTTGAGGTCAGGAGTTCAAGACAAGCCTGGCGAACATGGTGAAACCCCATCTCTACTAAAAATACAAAAAATTAGCTGGGCGTGGTGGTGTGCGCCTGTAATCCCAGCTACTAGGGAGGCTGAGGCAGGAGAATTGCTTGAACCCAGGAAGCGGAGATTGCAGTGAGTCGAGATCGTGCCATTGCACTCCAGCCTGGGCGACAGAGCAAGACTCCATCAAAAAAAAAAAAGTGATGTTTGTGGTCTCGAAGCAATACTTATCCACTACACAAGCATATGCCAATGGGGATAACTAATATCCAGACACACTCCCCATGGCTGGTCCCTTCGCTGACTCTTAGCTGTCAGATCTCAGCCTAAAGGTCACCTGGTCAGAGAGGTCCTTCCTAGCCACTCTAAGCATTTGCTGTCACATTATATTGTTTACTTTCTTTCCTTCACTCCACTCACGACAAAATTATTTCATTTATGTAATAATTTGGCTCTCTTCCCTACTGGAATTTAAGGCTCAGAAAGCGAGGTGCCTTGTCCGTTCTGATCACTTCTGTAGCACTTAACTCATAGTAAGCAAAAATTTAAAGGAAGGAGTAATAACGAAAGAATGAGCTCTGCCATCAGATGTCTCTTATTTATACCCTGACACTAGATTGGGGTTAAATGTTGATAATCACTGAAGCTGTTAAGACATATGGGAGCTTGCTAGCTTCTTCACGTGCGTGTATACGCACGCATGAGGGGAAATTTCAATTAAAAGTGAAAAACAAAGTTGTTTATCCCTGGGATTTAATAGGCCTGAATAGCAGGTCTCAAAGGGGGCTCCTAGGGAGGTCTCTCCCCTTCTCCCAGGAAGAGCCAGGCCTGCCATTGGCCACCACAGTGCTTTAGCTAAAAGTCAGTGAAATGGATGTGCAGCTGAGGGAGAAAAGCAGTACGTCATGGAATCCTCAGAGCTTCTGGTGAGCACTGAAAGGAATGATACATTTGTAGAGCAATTACATTCAGATATTTTCACCTACGTTTTGTTGGGATAACCACAGTATGAAGTATTATTATCCCCATGCTTATTTTATGATTTATCTCATTCAAAGCCTAACCGCTTTCAGCTAGACAGAAATAAGATTCAAACCTAACACTTGCTAACTGAGTCTCCATTTCCTCATCAGGAAAGTAAGAATGCCGCCCACCTCCTTCACGCAATGATAGGGAAACATTAAGTAACAGGAGGGCGCTTAACAGTTTGCCGGACATGTGGTCCACGCTCACTCACTCCTGGACAGGAAGGGCTGTGTCTTCTCTTTCCTAATGCCAGGCACTACCTAGCACAGAGCCTAAGTGTGTAATTATTTGCTAAATTTTAGAGACAAAAGGTCAACAGACAGTAAGCGGCAGAACAAGTCCTTGAATCAACACTTTCAGATCAAAGTGTTTTCCGCAACACCAGGCTGCCTCTCTGGTGGTTTGAAAATACTTTTTTAAAATCCCATTGACAGAACTTGGACCTACCTATAAAATCAATGTAAGCAAATAAAATATTTTGTTTAGTCCTTCATAAGCTTCCTCCCACTTTTTTCCTACTCTCTCCTCTAAGATCCTTGCTCTAGAAAGTGTTTTCTCCCACAGGAGAAATCCAATTTTTATATTTGTTAAAAAACTTTTACATTAACTGTAGTTATTAAGTCATTTCACACTCAAACTTTTATTATAGACGCCCAGAGCTGAGCTGCAACCCAACAAGATAGGAGAGCAGCAGAGTCTCCCGCTAAGTTTGTAAACAAGCTCCCTGGCCTCTATAACCTCCAACACCAGGGAGCACGCCTCTGTGACCTCCCCAAGTATTTTCTAGCCATCACAACAAAAGTGTTTTGAAGCCCAAGATGAAAGAATGTGATCACAAGAGGCCGAAGGTATAGGCTGCTCAGAGAAGAAAACAAGAGAGATGGTTTCCATGTGATAGGGGCCAGGAAATGTGTGGGCAGGAGGTGCTCAGGGCTGGGCTTCCCACCACTGCAAAGAATGGCAGGGAATAGACTTTCCACAGTGTTTGTGGTGAATGGCTTCCGGCCCCATAAAAGAGCACAGAAAATAAAAATAAACCACCCCATAGAGGTGTTGAGCAAGGGGAAGCAGGAAATGCTAGGGTCTACCTCACTCTCCATGCAGTAGTACTCAAAATCAACTCCTTCAACATACTTAAGCTGAAAAAACACCTAAGAATCAGAAACGCAATGGGGCTTCGGCGTGTGTCTTTAAGTTCAAGACAGGGTCTCGTTCTGTTGCCCAGGCTGAAGTGCAGTGGTGCGATCATGCAGTCTCTACCTCCAGGGCTCAAGTGACTCTCCAAACTCAGCCTCCCGAGTAGCCGGGACTACAGAGGTGCACTGCCACGCCCAGCTAATTTTTTTAATTTTTGTAGAGACAGGGACTCACTGTGTTGCCCAGGCTGGTCTTGAACTCCTGGGTTCAAGCCATTCTTCCACCTTGGCCTCCCAAATTTCTGGGATTACAGGTGTAAGCCACCGCTCGCCTGGCACTTTTTCAGCGTTGTCTTTTGTGTGTGTGTGTGTGTGTGACGAAGTTTCGCTTCCGTTGCCCAGGCTGGAGTGCAATGGCACAATCTCGGCTCACTGCAACCTCCGCCTACTGGGTTCAAGCGATTCTCCTGTCTCAGACTCCTGAGTAGCTGAGATTACAGGCTCATGCCACCACGCCTGGCCTATTTTTGTATTTTTAGTAGAGACGGGGTTTCATCATATTGGTCAGGCTGGTCTCCTGACCTCAGGTGATCCGCCCACCTCGGCCTCCCAAGGTGCTGGGATTACAGGCATGAACCACCATGCCTGGCCTCTTTTAAGAACAGGGTCTCACACTGTTGCCCAGGCTGGAGTGCAGCGGCTACTCACAGGTCCACAGCTAATTCTTCAGTACATGTCAAATTGAGAACCATAAAGCAAATCAACAGAAGCATAAAAACAAGTTACCTATAATGAGCCTTTAACTAAATCTAATCCCAAGACTCCGAAAGCAGTCTGTAGGTTTTAGCCCCAAAGCAAATATTAAAAAGACACACCAAAGAAGAATGTTTCCTGTTGATGGTAACTGGCTTGGGTAAATCACAACCTCTGAGACAATAGCTGATCTAGTAAATGGGAATTTAATACCTGTCCCATGTATCTCAAGATCATTATGAAAAATTAAACAAAACCTATGTATTAAAGACTCTGCAATTACAATGTCTTCCTTCATAAAATTACTCTTATTCCCAGTTTTCAACCCGTGTCTCAAAGTCCAGATGCTTTTCTTATTCAAAATTCCAATTTCTCTAGAATAAAAATTATCCAGAAGCCTCCTGATAAGGTCTGTGACATCTGTATATAAGTTTTAAAACAGATTAGGCCAGACACGGTGGCTCACGCCTATAATCCCAGCACTTTGGGAGGCTGAGGTGGGCGGATCACCTGAGGTCAGGAGTTTGAGACCAGCCTGACCAACATGGAGAAACCCTTTCTCTACTAAAAATACAAAAATTAGCCGGGCATGTTGGTGTGCGCCTATAATCCCAGCTACTCGGGAGGCTGGGGTGGGACAATCGCTTGAACCCAGGAGGCGGAGGTTGCAGTGAGCCAAGATCACACCGTTGCACTCCAGCCTGGGTAACAAGAGCAAAACTCTGTCTCACAAAAAGAAAAAAAAGTGCAGATTAAACTGCTCAATCATAATCTCGGTGAACTAGTATCACTTAAGAATGGCAAACCATGACCCACATAGCCACAGCCAATTTTCATAAATAAAGTGACAGTGGAACATAGCCATGCCCATTTGTTTAAGGAAAAGCTTGCGGACTCCTGACTCAGTGTGTTATCAGTTAGGCAGAGAGCTAGTAAGGAACATACAGGCCCAAGCTTTTCACCAAGTTCCTAGGTAATCTTGAGACACGCCAAAATTTGAGAACCACTGCTCTAGATTAGGGCTTCTCAAATCTTATTGTGCACATAAATCACCTGAGGACCTTGTTAAAATGAAGATTTTGCTTCTGTAGGTTTGGGGTGAGGCCTGTGCTCCCAGGCGATGCCAATACTGGTAGTCAATGACTACATTTTGAGTAGCAAGAATCCAGAGCAGTGTTTCTCCAATTTGCTGTGCTCTGGAATCACCTGGGTAGCTTTACAAACTACAGATGCCACCCCAAGAGATTTTTACTTAATTGGTGTGGGGTGTGGGGTGTGGCCTGGACGTTGGGATTTTCTTTTTACATTACCCAAGCCATGCTAACGTGCAGCCAAGTTAGAGAAGCTCGCAACTCATCATTCTCGGTAGTTGGCTAAATTTAAGTAGTGGCATTCTCAACATAGCTTCCGCCCCATATATAGCAACCCGACAGCACCCAAGATGAAAACAGGGCTGCGAGTATGACACACATCGATATGCCCAGACTTCAGCTTCCACCCAAGCTTTGTCATGAACTCTGATCTTAAGCAAGTCACAAATCTGAGTTTCAATTTCCTCACTTAACTGAGGACAGGAACCCCTAAGATAATTGCAAGAATAAAATGAGAGAATATTTGTGAAGGTGCTTTGGAGAATATTGTATCTTATAAGTCAACACATACATAACCCCCATTTTTCACTCTGTCTACATTGCCTAAGAGAAACATATTTCACTTTTACCACTAAAACATGTTGAAACAGATGTAAATGTGGAAGCACATACTTAGTTCAATTTCTAGCAAGGTGCTTAATGATGCAGTTCCAGGAATGCACTGTCATAAGAGTGGAAGCACCTGTAACAATCGAAGGATTAGTAAAGGATTACCTGCTCCAGGAAGAAGACAAAGGACTGCCATTTCCCAGGGTTGTCAGCACTGCCTTTTGCCATTAACTTCAAATACACTTAATGAAAACAAGGAGGCAGGTTCACAGCTGTAAGTTACCAACTCATAAAGAGTTCAGCACAGAGGACTGAAGAGGAAAAAATGGATTCTGATACCAGTAAAGAATAAAAACAGAGCCAGAGGCATATGGAGGAGTGGCATGGAGTTCTTTAATTTGGAAGGCAAAAGGTTACATTTAATGAAAGGCAGAGGTTGGATTAATAAATGTTTGTTAGAAAGTTGTTCTGACACAGAGTGAACTCTGGGCTTTTCTCCTGCATAAAAAGCAGAACTAGCAGTAAGTGCAAATCTGAAGAAAATCCATGTGTCCAACAAGCTGCCATCTCCAGAACTCTTATCCAGGAAATTCAAAGAGTGAACCTAGAAGAAAAAAGCAGCAAGGTTAAATGTCTTATGACACTAGAGACAGGGCCCCAAATCCTTCTATCTAAATTCTAACCCACGAGACAGTTATGGGGTTCCCACACTCAGGACAATATTTAAACCAGGCGAGAAAAACGAGAAAGAAGCAAGTATTTTTCACAGAACATTTTATGGGAGTAGTATCCAGAAAAATTAATGTTCAAAACTGAATTTCAAGCACACCAAGGCAAAACCAACTAGGAACTGGGAGACGTGTGTTCTAACTCCAGCTCTACCATTAATTAGCCACGTGACTTCACGTAAGTCACTCTGACTTCTCTGGCCCACAAATTCTTTGAGGTGAGAGGGTTGTAGTTTAACCTAAAGAGCTTTCTGGAATCTAAAACGCTTATAAAGCACAGATTTCCATTAGCGAGGAGGCAGGGTAGGGAAGTAAGGATTCAAGAAAGAAAGAAAAATTCCCAATCTCAGCTATAACAAAGGACCAAAATACAAAAAATAATTTAGTTTTCATTTAAAGATAAGTTTATTTTTGGCAAGAAAAAGGTGAAGAAAGAGTAACCCCAACAGAATTGGCTGCATTGCTGCTAGAGCCAAATGGAACTGAGATCTGTAAGCTGTGAGGTGGAACCCTCACCACAAGATACAGGCTTCCTTTAGTCCCTCAAAGCACAGCCTCCCACCTACTGGACTCCAGCACGGGTCTGGTCGGAAAGTGACCTCCAGCCCTAGGGGCTCCAATGTCTCCAGCGATAAGCAACTGATTTTCCCAGTGTGCCATAAAAATACTGCAATCTCCTATGTGTACCATGACTCAAAAAAGGCTGGGAAATACTACCTTTCAGAAGAACCGGGCTGCCCCAGGAGGAAAAAGGGCACTACCTTATTTGGTATATTGGGTCAAGTAAGTAACCTGGAGATTCTGGCAACAGAGCTGAAAGGAGAGATTTTGGACTTTCAGCCAGAATGCTTTCATTTCACTAACAATGGTATTTACAGAAATGCTACATAATTGCAGAACATTCCTGAATCAGTGGTATTATAAGAAATGTATAAAAGAAACAGCAGTAACAGGAAGCAAAAGGTGTTCATAGTGCCAAACAAAACCAAACAGACCTATTCAGACTCACCTATTCATTCCATCAAATTTCTTAAAACAAACTCTCTGGCAATAGACTATAAACTAACATAACATTACAGCTTTTTTTTTTTTTCAAGACAGAGTTTTGCACTTGTTGTCCAGGCTGGAGTGCAATGGCGTGATCTCGGCTCACCGCAACCTCCGTCTCCCGGGTTCAGGCGATTCTCCTGCTTCAGCCTGCTGAGTAGGTGGGATTACAGGCGTGCGCCACCATGCCCAGCTAATTTTTGCATTTTTAGTAGAGATGGGGTTTCACCATGTTGGTCAGGCTGGTCTCGAACTTCTGACCTCAGGTGATCCGCCTGCCCCAGCCTCCCAAAGTGCTGGGATCACAGGCCACTATGCCTGGCTACATTACAGTTCTAATGGCCAAGGTGAGAGAGGACTAGAGCATAATGCCATTTTCAGTGAACAAAGCCTTGACAGTTTTAGAAATATAAAAGAAATCCTAGTTTAGTACAAAATCAAAGTTTCAAGATTTTATTATATTAAAACATTGAAATCTAAGATGCTAAGGCCAGTCCACATGAAAAGCAAAAATTGACTCATGAGAGTAAGTCTCTTTGATAGTGGTTTTCAGAAAATCCTATTTACAAAGATCTGCTTCCCCTCTTTTAAAGCAGATCTATTTACCAGACACTATTCTAAAAGCAGAGGTTCTAGGATTCTTTGAAATGTTAGCTCACACAATTGACTATTCAACAGCTAAGAAGAACGGTTTCAACTGTTAACCAGGGCATAAAGGTTTCAGGAAACTGACTAATAAAATCTCCTCCCCTGATATCAAGACATGCAAAATGGAAGACACCTACTGAGAAAAGTTAGCGTGACTTCAGTCTATTTCACCTGGGCAGAAGACAGTGCCATTTAATCAGTTTGTTCTAATCATCTTAAAAGAAAGCCAGGCATAACACAAAGAACTGTTAAAAATGACTCTGTAGCGATAGAAAAGATAATGCCAGCCAGGGTCATTTCTGTCTGGAATCTGTATTCTTCTCCAGCAATATCTCTATTCAGACACTGGCACTGGGCAGATATGTTCAAATACTGATTTTCCTTCAAATTCATCTCATCCTGGATTCTAGTCACCCAATTAAAACTGAAATTAGAAACAATGTGAATCAAAGGCCATCCTGCAGAAATTCTTGGTTTACAGCTCAATTTGAATCACCACTTTTAGAAGGCACAGACTGTATATTCTAAAAAATGAAAGGAGCTTTAGAGATCAGCTTCTTTAATCCTTTCATTACAGAGATGAGAAAACTGTAAATTGATAGTGTTGACAAATTTGTCCAGAGCTGTGCTGTCCAACACCACAGCCACTAAACACAGGTGACTATTTAAACTTAGTCAAAGTTAAATTAAAAATTCAGTTCTTCAGTCTGTTAGCCACATTTCAAATGTTCAGTAACCACATGTGGCTAGTGGTTACCATAACGGGCGGTGCAGACCCTGAATGTTTCCCCACTGCAGAAAGCTCTATTGGACAGTGCTGGTCCAGGATCACCCTCACTAGCCGAAGTCAGGTCTCCTGACCTGCATTCTCCTCCATTTCTCCTGGACCATATTAAGTATGGCCAACTATGCAGAAACATTTGAGATAGCCGGCCTTCATCCTTTCCTATCAATCTCTCCTTAGTATTTTTAATGAAAACCCTCTAACATGACATATATATAAAGCCATCATCTGAAAGTCCTAAACATAACAAGAAGGAATATAAAGGTTTAGAGTCCAAATGTCTGTTATCCAGTTCCCCCTCAGTCACTTACTAGTTGCAGGGCCTGGATATATCAACTGAAGTTTCACCAAGGTGTAATTACCTCAAGTGTAAAATAGGAATACTACTATTCATCCATCTCCACATCACTGGGTAGGAAGGAAGGATCACATGAGCTGATGTATGTAAAAGTATGTATGGAATGTATGTGAATCCTACAAGCCTGTTAATGTGGGAACTGTAAGACATTTTACAAATGTTTATTTTTGTAAAAGGCTTCATACAAATATGTGCATCTTGTTATAATCACATTTAACTTTCTACCTTCTATAAATGGATAATGGGAATCTGAAAATATGAATAAAAAGCAACAATTAAGGAGAAAACAGAAAGCAAAGCCCAACTGAGGATCCACGAAAACAGTACAATCCTCCTCAAACACAAAAGAACCAGCAAGAATTATGCCGAGAGGCATTAACAGTGGCAAAAGACTCTGATGAACATCCAGGCCAATCCTCTCACAATGCAGACAGAGAAACCGAGGCTCAGAGGTAAGTTTATTTGTCCATTCAACTAGTTAACAGAGCAAAGCCTACAAGTCTTCTGATTTTTTTTTTTTTTTTTTTTTTTTTTTTTGAGACAGGGTCTCACTGTCACTCAGGCTGGAGTGCAAGTGGCATGATCACAATTCACTGCAGCCTCGACCTCCCACGCCCAAGCAATCCTTCCACCTCAGCCTTCTGAGTAGCTGGGACCACAGGCACACGCCACCACGCCCCTCTAATTCTTTTGAGTTTTGGTAGAGACAAGGTCTTGCTATATGGCCCATGCTGGTCTCAAACTCCTGGGCTCAAGCGATCCTCCCACCTTGGCCTCCCCAAGTGCTGGGATTACAGGCCTAAGCCACCGCACCAGCCCCTCCTCTGACTTCTTGTCTCATGCTCTTCCCCATCCCACAGCCTCTCCTATGAATCTTTGCCTTGGCTTTTTTTTCTTTCGTAGCACTTTCCATGTTTTAGCTCCAAGTAACTTAATAACATAACTTTTTCTTGCAGTTGAAAATTGTTTATTTGGCAGGACACAGTGGCTCATGCCTGTAATCCCAGCACTTTGGGAGGCTAAGGCAGGTGGATCACAAAGTCAAGAGATCGAGACCATACTGGCCAACATGGTGAAACCACGTCTCTCCTAAAAATACAAAAATTAGCCAGGCATGGTAGCATACACTCGTAGTCCCAGCTACTCGGGAGGCTGAGGCAGGAGAATTGCTTGAACCCGGGAGGCGGAGGTTGCAGTGAGCCAAGATCACGCCACTACACTACAGCCTGGGCAACAAAGTGAGACTCCACCTCAAAAAAAAAAAGTTTATTCATTCATACACTCATTCAACAAACACACACTGTTACTGTTCACAATTGAGTCCAGTGGGAGAGAGAAGAAAGTGAATGAATAGTTTCATAACAATGTGATAAGTGCAGCACTGGAGGAATGCAGTAGACTAAGGGCCCAGAGAAGAGGCTCCTATGCAACCTGAGGGGTGGGAATGACTTGGAATAGGAGTCATCCAAGCTGGGAGGACGGAGAAAATAAGGCAGTGAGTTAGGGCAGCAATGAAATTCATAAATACAAATCTATTTCGATATTCTTTTTTTCTTTGGTAGCCTTAAATAGACCACATATAAAATAGAGTTCAATAAACAAGTAGAGTCATCAATTAGCACTTTTTAGCAAATAAAATAAGTAGATTCAAAGTTTTAAGAATGAAAGGTAAAGAACTAATCTCAGAGCCAGGCACTGTGACACACCTGTAGGTCCAGCTACACAGGAGCCTCAGGCAGGAGGATCACTTGACCCCAGGGAGTTCCCAGCTTGGGCAACGTAGCAAGACCCCAGCACATAAAAAAATATATAATTAATCTCACCTTCTAAACAGAGAAAAGTGAGTTGAAAAAAGTTATGATGTGACTACCTCGGAAGATTTCCTACAAATTTAGGACAGTTCCCTTTGAGAGAGCTTATTTGGTGGCCAGACCTAATTCAATATAAGGTGGAAATATCAAAGAGAAAATGAAATAAAAACTAAATGGGCCCCCCCACCAACAAAAAATTAAAGAGTATTGCCAGTGGGAGGTCACCATTGAGAATAAAAGACGTAGAACAAACCAAAAAAGGAAGCTCTCAAACTGAGGAGGTGAAAAAAAGAAAACAAACGGGAAACCTGAGGGTCTATGTGCACAGTCTTGGTCTTCCCCCACACAACAAAATCTACGGCCACTTTAGGGTTCTATGCCCTTTTGTTCCTAACTCGACATTGCCCACTTCTGGCCAGAATGTAAAGCAACCCCCAACCCAGCATCTAAACCCACCTGGACCTCTGCTGCCCCCCAATGACTGGAAAGAAACTAGGTTTTATAACACAGGTATCAGTAGCTTCTTCCCCCAAACTTAACTCCTCTTATGTGTTGTAGTAGTCTCTCAACACAGGAAACATACAATCCACCAGGTGGCAGCAAAGCCCACAGAATAACATCACGATCCCCTTCCAGAGGTAATTTTCTAGATTACTATACTTTAACTGAATTCGAAAAGCCAACACAATTGCATGTTTGTAAACAGTGCTGCCAGTCAGAGTTTAAAATGTTCTGCCCAACCGTGTAGACCCCTTGTTCCAGCTAGGATCAAACACTGAATTTTTTAAGACTTGTGGGAGAATGGTCTCCACTATAAAAACAAAACAATGCTAACAAGGCACAGGCATTTGGCAACTATCTCCCTGGGAGTTGAGCACATTTTCAAGCAATGTTTTGTCCCTTTGGGCCCAGTTCACCCTTCCTTCTGATCCAGGGCCCAATTCATCAGGAACTTTAATTCTCAAACTGTGATCCAATACAGTTCTGTCCTTCTTTTCCTCATTACCCTTCAGAACACCTGAGACGGACTGAGATTTTTTTTAAAAAAAAAAAAGAATTTCACAGGCCAGGTGCAGTGGCTCATGCCTGTAATCCCAGCACTTTGGGAGGCCAAGGCGGGTGGATAACGAGGTCAGGAGGTCGAGACCAGCCTGGACAACATAGTGAAACCCCATCTCTACTAAAAATACAAAAACTAGCCGGGGGTGATGGCAAGTGCCTGTAGTCCCAGCTAGTCGGGGAGGCTGAGGCAGGAGAATTGCTTGAACCCGGGAGGCAGGGTTGCAGTGAGCCAAGACTGCACCACTGCACTCTAGCCTGGGCAAGAGAGTAAGACTCTGTCTCAAAAAAAAAAAAAAGGAAAAAAGAATTTCACAAAGAAACACAGAAAAACAAACGTGGAAAAAACTAAAGTATATAAATTTTTAAATACTGAAATCCACTGAGCTTCTTTCTTTCATGCATTCATTCAAAAATATGCCGCCACCTACACACCAAAAACTGATCATCATTTCAGGTGTACATGGATTTCTGGGGGTCAGAAGCTTACTGGGAGCATTTTTGCTTTTGTATTTTCATTTGTATAGTCTAAAAAATAAAAAATATTGAGTCTTTCTTGATCACCTGGATAGATACATTAGTTATAAGATTTCTAGCAAGGGGCTCTTTTTTTTTTTTTTTTTAAGAAAACAGAATCTTACTCTGGCCAGGCTGGAGTGCAATGGCACAATTTGGGCTCACTGCAACCTCTGCCTCATGGGTTCAAGCGATTCTCCTGCCTCAGCCTCCCGAGTAGCTGGGATTACAGGTACCGGCCACCATGCCCAGCTAATTTTTGTCTTTTTAGTAGAGACGAGGTTTCACCATGTTGGCCAGGCTGGTCTCGAACTCCTGACCTCAGGTGATCCACCCGCCTCGGCCTCCCAAAGTGCTGGGATTACAGGCGTGAGCCACCGTGCTCAGCCAACCTAGCCAGGCTCTCTCAACTTCAGTTCCTCATCTGTAAATGAGAACGGCAAGCCTATCTTCGTGAAATTATTCTGAAAATAAAATGATATAGAACAAGAAGTACTTAAAGCATAGCACACACTGAGCACTCATTATCTGTTAACTTCCTTACTTCCCCTTGAATTATTTATTTTTTTTAACCCAATGCCATTTTCTTCTGATCTGCCTCTTTCAGAGTAGTTCAGAGTTTGTCACCCCCAAATTCATGTAAGATCAGCTATATTACAGATTTTTTTTTAATATCAAACTCTCAACTTATTTGGAAAATATAAAGACATTCAATGTGTTTGTTCTACCTTCTGAGCTGGTATAAATATTGAGAATTTACTTGGAACTATTTTTAAAGTGCTGTGGCACACTGCACATATAGCTGAATTAGAAGCACATAAAAGGAGCAAATAAATGTATATTTTTAAAAACTGAGAGCAGGACAGTATAGTATATGTCAAATGAAGGATCTCTATGAAAAACAATCTGGGCAATCCCCCAGAGAGAAGGATTTTTCTATGAACATTCTCTCCATAGAATGATTTAACACTGCAATCTGGGATTGAGGATTTTGCTATGCTTTGGGCCCATAATTCCCAGCTGAGCAGGTGGTCCTAGGTTGTTAATATGGTCTGCAGTACACAGTTTCTGCTGAGACTGCTCTTTTGTCTCTGCTTTTGTCATAATTTTGAAATACTAAGCTCTCTGCAGTAGAGTCCTCCTCCAATCATGACAGCCCTAAGAAATAATTTTCCATGATTTGGTATCTCCCTGAGCCTAGAAAACATCCTTGAAATGTTTGCTCTGTCCTCTTCCTAAGTACACACTATGACTCATTTAGAAAAAAAGAACTTCAGAAATCTAGAGTAAGCAATCAGAAGACATGACCATTCCAGAAGGCTCTATCAGGAAGCCCAAGGGTTACTCATACTTGCAAGCGTGAGAAGGTCAACGTTGGTGGGTCAGTTTTCTACCTGCATTCAAGGTTATCCACTGGTAACAGTTCACTGTAACTGGCAATAGCTGTTATCCATTGGTCAAATAACTCATCTGCTGTCCCTGCTCCCGGATGGTACAGCTGCTCTCTTCTCTGGATTTTCGCAGCACTTTGTTCAAACCTTTAGCGGGGCCCTAACTGGGCTGTATTTTAACTGTTATGTTTACGTATTCTCCCCTGCTAGACTGTACATGCCTTGAAGGCAGAAGCCACAGTTTTGGGTTGTTTTTTTTTTTTTAATTGAGATAAGGTCTTGCTATGTTGCCCATGCTGGCCTCAAATTCTTGAGCTCAAGCAATCCGCCCACCTCGGCTTCCCAAAGTGCTGGGATTATAGGCATGAACCATCACGTCCAGCCAACAATATTGTTCATATTCCCAACAACAAGACATTGGCTGGCACATAGAAGAAGAGGGAGGAAGGGAGGAAGAGGACAACTCAAGTCTTAATCAGGTCTCTAAGGAGTTGAATTGTATTAAAGTAACAGAACAAAGTGGTTCTTAAGTTTTTCACTGTGGGATGCAAAGGCGGGCGGATCACGAGGTCAGGAGATCAAGATCATCCTGGCTAACACGGTGAAACTCCATCTCTACTAAAAATACAAAAAATTAGCCAGGCGTGGTGGCGGGCACCTGTAGTCCCAGCCACTCGGGAGGCTGAGGCAGGAGAATGGCCTGAACTCGGGAGGCGGAGTCTGCAGTGAGCCAAGATCACAACACTGCACTCCAGCCTGGGCAACAGAGCGAGACTCTGTCTCAAAAAAAAAAATTTTTCACTGAAATAAACCTCTCTGTCAACTTACCACTACCAAAATGATACCTTACCTGAACTAACAGAACTGTTTTTGAGGCAGTATCAAAGGAAGGATTTATGTAGCATATTATAAGTAAATGACTAATTCATGTCAGAAAATGAAGTATAGTCACTGTCACATTATTGCATCCACTTTGCACATAGATGCTCTAACTCTTGTACTAGATTTCTACTGATTAGTACAAAAATGACAGCTTTCCAAGTGGTGACAGGAAGAGGTTGGTCCTAGGATATCCTTCCCCCAAATAGGATGAGATGTCCTAAGGTTCTCTTTTCTCTACCACCCAGAACATTACATTTTGCAATGCAAAGGCAAAGATTGCATGCATTCATCAGTAAGCTATGTGGGATACCGGAAGGAGTACAGGGCCAAGAACACCACTAGACTAGGGCAGTTCACTGCAAACACTTAACTATGTGGCCAGGGAAGGCCAATGGATTGTTCTAGGCCTCTGTTGTCTCATATATAAAGTAACAGTGTTGATATACGGTATGGAAAACAGCCATATATTTATTAAAGCTTTAGAACTCTGCTTGGGAGGGAGGGATGCAGGGGAGGGCATACCATACATGAGGAAGGCTAAGCAGAGAGGGCTTTTCAATTTCTGTCCATCAAAAAAAACTCCAATTCTACTTCTGCTTTATATACCAAGATTCTTTTTGTAAGAGTTTGTCTGGGAGAAGGGAGAAAGAACTCTACTGCTAAAAAAGGGAAAATGGCAAATGAACCAAGCAGCATCCCATCTTATATTTTAAAGTCTTCTCCCAAGTTAACCCAATTTCCCCATTTATTTCTACTTTAAGGCACATATTAGCAAATGCACACAGTCATTCATTCAACATACACTGGATGCTATCAAATTTAAGTGCTATGAAAACAATGGTCCAGCATTTAAAGTCATCTGAGATCAAAATCAGAAAAAAATTAACAAATCTAAAGGCAAAACCTACCATTTATGTCTCTTCCAAAATCTCCGAGTTATTTTCATGGAGTTATTGGTACAGAAATTATTGTACGAGCTACAAACACTAATTTTCTGTTATCTTAATGATCTGAAGAACAGTAAGACAAGGCAATGACCAAGAGTGGTAGCACTGATGAATTATGATGATATTAATGCATACTTTGCAGACCAATGGAAAATTCTGCAAATGTCAATAGCAGTATGGGAGCCTGGCCACCCATGATCAAAACCAGTCCCACCCAATTTCTCTTCCTAAAATCAACATTACAGGACAAGGACTATGATCACACTTACATTCTTTTGGTCTCCTACTCCTCAATTAAGTAAATGGGAATAATTCAGCCAACAAAGTTCATGACAACAAGGTGCAGGATGGTGCTGGCAAAGAGAAAATCAGCAAAGGCTCGCTCTGGGGAGATGCCTTGGAAGTCCGCTTTGTTCTGTGGGTTGATCTGTATTCTCAGGCAAACTGCACAAGAAGCAAAACACAAAAAATGATTATATGGAAGTATAAAATAAATATGACTGCTAATGAACACAGACATACCCGAGGACCCAACAATTCTACTCTAACAGAAATGAATGCATACATACATCAAAGGGCATACACAGAAATGATACCCAGATAGCCCCAAACTGGAAACAATCTAATGTCTATCAACAGTAAAATGGATAAATTATGGCATATGCAAACAACAGAATATTATACTGCAATGAAAAAGAACGTCTGCTATACACAAAAATGGATGAATTGCACAAGTAAGTTGGGCAACACAATCAAAACTTTATTTATTTTTTGAGGAGTCGGGGACAGAGTCTTGCTCTGTCGCCCAGGCTGGAATGCAGTGGCATGATCTCGGCTCACTGCAATCTCCACCTGCCAGGTTCAAGCAATTCTCCTGCCTCAGCCTCCCAAGTAGCTGGGACTACAGGTATGCGCCACCATGCCCAGCTAATTTTTTGTATTTTTAATAGAGACGGGGTTTCACCATGCTGACCAGGCTGGTCTCAAACTCCTGACCTTGTGATCCACCCGCCTTGGCTTCCCAAAGTGCTGGGATTACAGGCGTGAGCCACCGCACCCAGCCAAAACTTAAAAAATACACACTGGCTGGCCAAACCAGCTGGAACCCAGCAGGTACCCAGAGGAAGCCAAAGACAGAAAAGCCCAGCTTCCACACACAGACCACAGGGCAGAGCCTAAGTGTGTATGTTGGGGGAACAAATGTACCCCCTCAATTAGATGAGGAATATTCTGGGATGCAGCCACACGGAGCCACTGAGAACTCGGCAGGAGACAGGGTCTGGTTATGCTGCCCAGGCTGGAATGGAACCCAAGCAATCCTCCCACCTCAGCCTCCTGAGCAGCTGGGACCACAGGCACAGGTGAACACATCTGCCCAGCTCCATGGTATTTTTAGTGTGACCTTCTATTTATGGATAATGATTCAGGCTTTCCATTATAAGTTTATTTTAAAAATACATTTACTACAGTTAAAAAATGAATCAATTTAATTACTTTGTTTTTTAAGAAATGCACAAAAACCCTCGTATACAAAATCAAATGATTTTCGACCAAAGTGACAAAGTCACTCAATGGGGAAACAACAGTCTTCTCAACCAATGATGCTGGGAAAACTGGATATCCACAGGCAAAAGAATGAAGCTGGACCCTTACCTTATACCACATACTACAAAAATTAACTCGAAATGCATCAAAGACCTAAATGTAACACCAAAAACTAAAAAACTCTTAGAAGAAAACAGAGCAAAAGTTTTATGGCATTGGATTTAGCAATGATTTATTGGATATGACACCAAAAGTACAGTCAACAGAAGTAAAAATAGATAAATTGGACTATGTCAAAATTTAAAACTTCTGTGCAAGATAAAGGTACAATAAAGGGCACAATAGTGAAAAGGCAACCTATGGAATGGGGAAAAATATTTGCAAATCACATATCTGATAAAGGGTTAATATCAGAGTATATTAAAGTCCCCCTACAATGCAATTAACAACAAAATAATAACCAGATTTGAAAATGGGCAAAGGACTTGAGTAGACATTCCCCCAAAGAAGATATAGGAATGGGCAACAAGTACATGAAAAGATGCTCAATATCACTAATCACTAGGGCAATACAAATAAAAATTACAATGAGATACCACCTCACAGCTATTAGGATGTCTAGTATTAAAAAAACAAGAGTTGGCAAGAATGCAGAGAAATTGAAACCCCTGTGCACTAATGAGTGGGAAAATTAAATGGGGTAGCCACTGTGAAAAACAGTATGGCGTTTCCTCAAAAAAATTAAAAACAGAATTGCCATATCATATAATCCAGCAATTCCACTTCTGGGTACATAGCCAAAAGAAGTGAAAGCAGGATCTCGGCCAGGCACAGTGGTTCACGCCTGCAATCCCAGCACTTTGGGAGGCTGAACCAGGCAGATCACCTGACGTCAGGAATTCGAGACCAGCCTGGCCAACATGGTGAAACCCCGTCTCTACTAAAAATACAAAAATTAGCTGGGCGTGGTGGCAGGCGCCTGTAATCCCAGCTACTTGGGAAGCTGAGGCAGAATTGCTTGAACCCAGGAGGTGGAGGCTGCAGTGAGCCGACATCACTCCGTCGCACTCCAGCCTAGGTGACAAGACGGAAACTTCATCTGGGAGGTTGGGAGGCTTGGGGGTGGAACCAGGCTCTCAAGCAATATTTGCATACCCATGTTCATAGCAGCATTAGTCACAATAGCCAAAAGGTGAGAGCAACCCAAGTGTCAGCAGAAGAATGGATAAGCAAAGTGTGATGTATACATACAATGGAATACTCAGCCTTAAAAGGAAGGAAATTCTGATATCAGCTACAACATGGCTGAATCTTGAGGGCATTATTTTAAGTGACATAAGCCATCACAAAGGGACAAATACCATGTGGTTTCACTTATATGACATCAAGAGTAGTCAAACTCCTAGAAACAGAAAGTGGAATGGTAGATGCCAGGAACTGACAGAGAGGAGGGTGAGGAGTTATTGTTTAATGGGAACTGAATTTCAGTTGCGGAAGACAAAAAAGTTCTGGATATGGATAGTGATGATGATTTTACAGCAATGTACATGTACTTAATGCCACAGAACTATACACTTAAAAATGGTTAAAATGGTAAAATTTTGTCATGTTTTATCTTGATTTTAAAAAAAAAAAAGGCCGGGCGGAGTGGCTCATGCCTGTAATCCCAGCACTTTGGGAGGCCAAGGCGGGTGGATCACCTGAGGTCTGGAGTTCAAGACCAGCCTGACCAACATGGAGAAACCCCTTCTCTACTAAAAACACAAAATTAGCCAGGCATGGTGGCGCATGCCTGTGATCCCAGCTGCTTGGGAAGCTGAGGCAATGAGGCAGGAGAATTGCTTGAACTCGGGAGGTGGAGGTTTTGGTGAGCCAAAATAATGCCATTGCACTCCAGCCTGGGCAACAAGAGCGAAACTCCATCTAAAAAATAAAAAAATAAAACAAGGGCCAGGCACGGTGGCTCACTCTTGTAATCCCAGCACTTTGGGAGGCCAAGGTGGGCGGATCACCTGAGGTCAGGAGTTCAAGACCAGCCTGGCCAACATGGTGAAACCCCATCTCTAATAAAAACTACAGAAATTAGCTGGGCATGGTGGCACGCACCTGTAATCCCAGCTACTCAGGAGGCTGAGGCAGGAGAATTTGCTTAAACTCAGGAGGTGGAGGGTGCAGTGAGCCGAGATTGCACCACTGCACTCCAGCCTGGGCAAGGGAGACTCCATCTCAAAACAAAACAAAAGAAAAAAGTATATGCTATATGATTCCATGTACAGAAAGCTTAAAACTTGGTAAAACCAATCTATGGTAAGATAGTGGTTTTTATCTTTCACAGGGAGAGGATAACTGGGAAGATGGAAGGAGGTTTCTATGGTGCTGATAATGTCCTGCATCTTGAACTGGATAATGGTTAGATAGGTAAATTTAAAAATTCATCAAGTTGTACAATTAAATTTTGCACTCTGTTAAAGGAAAAAAAATATGACTTCTCAGAGTTACACTGAAACCCAGAGGCTTTCTCAGAGAAAAAAACATATAACCAAAAAACCCATAAAGCTCTCTTATCTGCTGATTTAAAGGTTTCTAATTATACCTAGATGGGGATGCCCTTGAGGCAACAACAAAGGGTCTGGGCTGAATGATAAAAAGTTATAAAAATGTGAATTATTTTCTAATAGAATATTCATTTAATGGGTAGCAGAGTTTATAAAGATAGCACGCTCATTCATGAGAACCTCACAGTTGTCGATAAACTATCTTTGATCTCGAAGTTCTAGCAGCTGCTTATTTGTCTCAAAAAAGGCAGAAGACCTAAGAGATAATTCATGAGAACTCTCCACTGCCACACTCTGTGACCTTGAAGATTCTTACAGTCACCACTGACAAAAAAAAAAAGGTGGTTCCAAGACTACACTCTTCCAAAGTATCTTTATGCCTGTGATAAATTATTACACTGCTTAAGAAAACCTAAACTCGCTTCAGGCTAGCATCATCCCATCATTAACTAAGAAAAAGCAACAAACAAATCTAATCCAAAGGCCAGAAAACTATCAGACTAGTTCTCTAGAGCCTGTCACCAAGGCAACAGTTTTCATTATGCTTAAACATGTAAACACCATGGAAGCACCATTGATCCTTTCAGGTATCCAGACCCTCAAAAATATTAAAGACAATGGCTGAAGCAAGGGTAACCAAGTAAACCCCTGCTGTAGAAAGTACAGATTTGTTCGTCCATTTGGGAGAGCAACTAGCAATATCCATTAATATTTAAAATGATTTTACCTTTTGGCAAAGGAATTTATCTTACAGAACAAAGACATTCTGAAAGTATGTTTGTAAAGTTGAAAAAAAAATTAAAACAGTCTAAACATCAAGGGGATTAAACCATACGACTGACATGCAATGAAATCCCATGCAATTATTCAAAAGAATAAGGTAAATTTTCTGTACACTGACAGCAAACATATCTAAGACTTATTAAGTGAAAAAAAGCCAATCCTTTTTTTTTTTTTTTTTTTTTTTTTTTTTTTGCGACAGCGTCTCACTCCATCGCCCAGGCTGGAGTGCAGTGGTGCAATCATGGCTCTCTGCAGCCTCGACCTCCTGGGCTCAAACAATCCTCCCACCTCAGCCCCCTGAGTAGCTGAGACAACAGTCATGCACCACCATGCCTAGCTAATTTTTTTGTTTGTTTGTTTTTGGTAAAGACAAGGTCTCCCTACGTTGCCCAGCAATCCTCCCGCCTCTGCTTGCCTAAGGGCAGGGATTATAGACATGAACCCCCACACCCAGCCCATTCCTTATTTCATTTGGCCAGGGCATGGTGGCTCACAACTGTAACCCCAACATGTTGTGAAACCAAGGTGGGAGGATCACTTGAGCCCAAGAGCTTGAGACCAGCCTGGGAAAGATAGGGAGACCCCCGTCTCTACAAAAAAAAAAAGTTTTAATTAGCCACTCGTGGTAGCACACACCTATGGCCCCAGCTACTCGGAGGCTGAGATGGGAAGATTGCTTGAGCCCAGGAGGTAAGGTTGCAAGCTGCAGTGAGCCACAGTCATGCCACTGCACTCCAGCCTGGGAGACAAAGCGAGACCTTGTCTCCAAAAAAAAAAAAGAAGTAAAGTATTTTATTTATATATAATGATATGCATAATTATCTCGTCATTTCAGTTAGAATCTAGAAAAAAATCTGAAGAAATAGAAAACTATTAATAGTGGTCACTGGGGTAGAGAACATGGCATTGAGTTTTGAGGAAATATGAGGGAAAAAAAGAAAAATTATCCATGAAGGTGGATAAGGTAATAAATTGATGTTATCATTATCATGATCATGGTAACCAGATTATTTCAATGAAAACATATGAATCAGAGTCCCACAAAGTTGGAAAGGACCTCAGAGGTCATAAACACCAACACCCCATTTGACGCATACAATGCCCAAGAGGTGGTAGGGGGTGGCCATGCTTGGGGAGGCTGTACTAATCACGTGGGAAGCTTTCCAAAGTATACTCACCACTTACAGAATCTGGTAAGCCACCTCCAGATGGAGAATTATCAACTTTCCAGAGCCTGTGTTACTGATAAGGATCTCACATCTCTCAGATGCATTGGAAACAAAAAAGGCAAAAAAAAGAAGCCCTGTTCAAAATACTCCACTACAAATGATCCTTCAGTCTCTCCCTGGGCACTTCCAAAGATGGAAATTTACTACCTCTTCAAGCAGTCTGTTCCATTTTAGCAATTCTGATTTACTCTATCCCCTTAAAATGTCCATTTATTCCATAAAATATTTACTAAACATCTACTACATGACAAGCATCATTTCAGGTGCTAGGAATATGGCACAGAACAAAACAGTCTGGCTCTCAAGGAATTTACACTCCTATGGAGAGAAACATATAATCAGTAAGTTAACAAATAAACCAGGAAATGCTAGAGAGAGATATGTACTATGAAGAAAATAAAACAGGATAATAAAGAGTGACTGGGAAGCTTTTCTTAAATTCAATCATAACAGAAGGTCTCTTTAAGAGCTTGCTATTTAAGACCAATATTTGAAAGATAAGGAAGCAACCATGTAAAAATTTGGGGGCAGAGCATTCTAGACAGTAAGAACAATCTTGACATGTTATAAACACAAGGACAGACGCCAGGCATGGTGGCTCACACCTGTAATCCTAGCACTTTGGGAGGTCGAGAGTTCGAGACCAGCCTGACCAACATGGAGAAACCCTGTCCCTACTAAAAATACCAAAAGTTAGCCGGGCTTGGTGGTGCATGCCTGTAATCCCAGCTACTCGGGAGGCTGAGGCAGAAGAATCGCTTGAACCCAGGAGGCAGAAGTTGCAGTGAGCCGAGATCATGCCATTGCACTCCAGCCTGGGCAACAAGAGCGAAACTCCATCTCAAAAAAAAAAAAAAACAATCAAGGACAGACCAACAAGCCTATAGTGATCAAGGGGAAGGGGACAAGGGCCAAATCCTGAGGGGCATGGTAAGCCTCAGAAAAGAGTATGGATTCAGTTATAAGAGCGGTGGAACAGTATAATGGTTTGCAAGGTTAAAAAGAAGCAGAAGGCCGGGCATGGTGGCTCACACCTGTAATCCCAGCACTTTGGGAAGCTGAGGCGGGCGGATCACAAGGTCAGGAGATTGAGACCATCCTGGCTAACATGGTGAAACCCATCTCCACTAAAAAATACAAAAAAAAAAAAATAGCCAGTTGTTGTGGCAGGCGCCTGTAGTCTCAGCTACTCGGGAGGCTGAGGCAGGAGAATGGCGTGAACCCGGGAGGCGGAGCTTGCAGTGAGCCGAGTACGCACCACTGCACTCCAGCCTGGGTGACAGAGCGAGACTCTGTCTCAAAAAAATAAAAAATAAAAAGAAGCAGAAGAATTACTTAGGACCCAAAGAGCTCAGGGGAATGGTAGTAAAAATGGACAGAAATAAAGACATACAGGCTATATTTTGGAGAAGACAGAGCTTGCTGATGAAACAGATGCAGGAGATAAGAGAAATCAAGGGATCCAGGAAACTTAAATTTCTTCATTTAAAAACACAACCGGCCGGGCATGGTGGCTCACGCCTGTAATCCCAGCACTTTGGGAGGCCGAGGCGGGTGAATCACCTGAGGTCAGGAGTTCGTGACCAGCCTGGCCAACATGGCGAAACCTCGTCTCTACTAAAAATACAAAAATTAGCCAGGCATGGTGGAGCGTGCCTGTAATCCCAGCTACTCAGGAGGCTTACGCAGGAGAATCGCTTAAACCTGGGAGATGGAGGTTGCAGTGAGCCGAGATTGTGCCACTGCACTCCAGCCTGGGTGACAGAGAGAGACTATGTCTCAAAAAAAAAAAAAAAAAAAAAACACAACCAACATTGACATCACGTACTAACTGGTGAAAAGGCAGATGGCTGGATGAGCAGGTTTGATCTTGGACATGTTAAGTTCAAGGTACATATCAGACATCAAGTTGGCAACTGGATTTACTAATTTGGAATTCAGGGGACAGTTCAAAACTAAAAATATAAAGGAGTAGTTGTAGGTATACAGGTGTTATTTATCTATTTAAAAAAAAAAATACAAAGTGAAGGCATCTACAACCATGCTCACAGTCAGAGAAGCACCCAGCACAAAACAGCAGAAAGGAAAAAGCAGTGAGGTGAGACAGAACAAGCAGGAGAGTGTTGTATTCAAGAAGAAACTTTCCTTTTACACAGAAGCCGATACCTACATTAAATGCTAAACATTGCAACATGGCAAGAGTAGTTTCAGTGAAGTAATTCAGTGAAGTAGTGAGGACAGACCAATACCAACAGTGGGTTAAGGAATGAATAGTTAAGGGAGGAAGTAGGAACATTAATTATTCTTTCAAGAAATTCTGTAATGATGGAAAGGAAATGGGATGGTAGCTAGAAGATTATCTGTGGTCAGATTTTTTTAAAATAGACAATATTAGAACATGTTTGTATGACGGGAATGATCCAGGAGAGAAACAGAAATTAATGACACAGAACAGAGGAATAATTGCAGAAGCGGAGTCCCTGAGTGAGCAAGGGAAGACTGGATCCTCTGCACAAGCGGAGCTTTCACAGGAAAGAGATACATCATCCATCATGAGAAGTCAGAGAGTATGGGTATAAAAGTAGGTGATCTGTTATGATTCAGTGGTGAAAAGATGAAGGAATTCTTATCTACTTCTATTTTTTTAGTGAAAAAATAAAAGCAAGATCATCTACTAAGAATAAAGGAAAAGAGGAAAAATAGAGTGATTTATGAAGCCTACTTTGGGAAGGGCGAATATATAAGAGAAATATTATTGCAGGACCACTAGGCAGGTTGGGTGCACATTGTGTTCCCATTCTCACCAATAATTCTCCATCAGCACCATATCCATATTTACTTGTCTGCATTTCCCACTAATTACAAACTCTGCTGAGAGTAGAAGTCTGTGTGCTTCACAGTTGAATTCCCAGCACCTTGGCAGAGAACCTAGCATATCATTGCTCAGTATTCCTGACAGGACTATAGGCCTGCTCACCATTTAACATATACAGTGTTCAGCACTGAGGATGGAGAGATGAGAAGACAGCCCCTGCCCTCAAGGGCTCACCTTCCAGAGAGAAGGCAGACACCCAAATACAGCACACTGCCATATCACTCTCACACACACACATACACGGTGAAAAAGGAATAGAGAGGAAAGACCGCAACCTGCAGGAGAATCAGGGAAGGGTTCCAAAGGGCAATAAGCCAAGCATAGTGGTGTGGGCCTACAGTCCTAGCTACTCAGGAGGCTGAGGCAGGACTGCTTGAGCCAAGGAGTTTGAGGCCAGTCTGGGCAACACAGCAAGACCTTGTTCTCTTTAAAAACAATAACAAAAAAAAGGAAATTGCACTTGAGCTGAGAAGTCTAAAAGGTGAAGGAATTTTGAAGGCAGTCAAGCAAAGGCAAATAGTCTGATACATGAGAGTGCTCAGAGAATGACAAGTAGCTCAATACGGTTGAAGCAGAGTATAGAGGAGGCAGAGGCAAGAGATGAAGCTGCAGAGAGCGAGGAAGCCAGATCATGAAAGAGCCTGTATGTAAAAAAAAAAACATTTTTAATTTTACTTTGGGAAACACAAGTTGTACATGGGAGTGACACAATCAGATTTGCAAGTCAAATCAAGCCTGCAAACACAGATGGACTGGAAACCAGAGGCCGGAAGGCCAGTAAGGAGGATTACAGTAGTCTACATAAGAGATATTGAGAGGCTAAAACAGAGGATGAAAAAGTAGCAATGATATGAAAGATATTTAGAAACAAGACTATCAGGCACATGGGTGGCAAACTTCTAATTTCTTGGATAACAGTTAAGGGAGATAATATTAGGATCCACAGATCTGATGGATAATTCCAAAAGAAATGCTGGACCCCAGTCCACAACAGCCCAATAGCTCCCATGAGACAGAAAACTCTGGACTAGGCCTCCTTGCCTTACAGATTCAAACTGGTTTTGAATTTGTAAACTAGGAAAAACAAAACTATTTTTCAAGACAAAATTACCTCATAGAGATTAGAGAACAGAACAGATGAAAGTTAGGAAATGAGTTAAAATTTGTTTCAAGACCAAAGACTTATTTTGAGAACAGTCTTAATGTTTTCTACTTATCCCTCCTAAATAGCACTTTAAATGAGCACAGCTTTCAGTTGGGCAAAAAAGGAAACTAAAGGGTTGCCAACACTGGAATATAACTCTAAAAAAGGGACAGATGTCCTCTTCTAGAGATATCTAACTATAAGATAAACAGTCAGCTACTGAGGATGTTTGAAATCTGTCTCAAATAAGAAAAATATTCTACCTCTGGGGTCCTTTTAAAGCCAATATATTATACTCTGATGATCCAAAACACACACAAAGAAAGATCTCTCAATGGCAACTTTCTACCTCTGGTTCCTTCTTGAAACCATGGTTAAGTCTCTCAGCTATGAGGGAATAGAAGAAAACAGACCATTTTCATACCATTAGGCCCAATAACAACAGGTTTTTTAAAGGTTTGGTAGCGTTCTGAATTGGTTTAAAATGTACTGGTCAATTTCCAAAGAGCATATGCTAAACTAACACATACAGAGGGAACAGAAGACGATAGACTGCCAAAAAAAAAGGGAAGATTAAAGAACATTTCCCTCCCATTCATCCTACATGCTAACACCAATTTTAAAGTTTTTCCTTTCCTTTCTTTAAAAAAGCATCCTCAGGGCCGGGTGCGGTGGCTCACGCCTGTAATCCCAGCACTTTGGGAGGCCAAGGCGGGCGAATCATGAGGTCAGGAGATCAAGATCATCCTGGCTAACACGATGAAACCCTGTCTCTACTAAAAATACAAAAACTTAGCTGGCCGTGGTGGCGGGCTCCTGCAGTCCCAGCTACTCAGGAGGCTGAGGCAGGAGAATGGCGTGAACCCAGGAGGCAGAGCTTGCAGTGAGCCAAGATGGCGCACTCCAGCCTGGGCGACAGAGCGAGACTCCATCTCAAAAAAAAAAAAAAATGCATCCTCAGAAGCTTTACTATTACCTACAGGATAAAGTCCAAATTCCTGGCCGGGCGCAGTGACTCACGCCTGTAATCCCAGCACTTTGGGAGGCAGAGGCAGGCAGATCACCTGAGATCGGGAGTTTGAGACCAGCCTGACCAACATGGAGAAACTCCTTCTCTACTAAAAATACAAAATTAGCCGGGTGTGGTGGTGCATGCCTGTAATCCCAGCTACTCGGGAGGCTGAGGCAGGAGAATTGCTTAAACCTGGGAGACAGAGCTTGCAGTGAACCGAGATCACGCCATTGCACTCTAGCCTGGGAAAAAAGGGCAAAACTCCATCTCAAAAAAAAAAAAAAAAAAAAAGTCCAAATTCCTTGGACTGGCATTCAAACATCTAGCACCCAGCACTACCTAATCCTTCAACAGTATCTCCTACATTTCCCTCTCTCCCAGCTCACTGGACTCCTCCATTCTCTTGCAATAGGAAACTCCACAGGAAAGTTAGAAACCCCAGCACCATAAAAAGGAACAAGGCTACCTTTGCCAACAATCAAAACGAACGATAAGCGTCCATATTTCCCATTAAAACCAGTCTCCAGTTGATGATCTAGGCTAACAAATGGCAGAAGAGCCAGGATTTAGGAGTCAATGCTGTCAAAAGAAGGGTAAATCATACCCTTCTGTGGCAACTAAGAATTATCATGAATCCCTTCTTTTCCTGAAGTTGCTTTCATTTCTCTAGCTCTATTACCTGTTATCTAATAGATCTGGAAATCCTAATCCCCCTTATTGGCCCCATTATTAATATGCCCTTTTACTAGGTTTTTCTTCAATGACAAGCCACCTAGTTCCCATTGGAGAGGAGAAAGGCAGTCCAGTCTGCCAATTCAATTTCAGCCACAATGGGCTGAAAAACAGGTCTTGGCATAAGCGAAAGTCATTTGCTCAAAAAACCTTCTGGCTTTATTACACTGATAATCTATACCTCTAGTCCATGCCCACTCTTCAGCAAACCACATTCTTCAATGCATCCATGAAAAATCATTCTAAACCCTAGAGGCTTATAAAGGCAGGGTGACTTCTACATGGAGAAGGCATCTTTTTTAAAATCAGCTTTCAGACCCTGCCTTGCTCCTACTCTTCCAGACCTGGAAACAAAAGCATCAAACAAAATTAATCAGAAGTTCTCATCAAGGTTCCTTCTCCAGGCTGGCTAATAAAAACATTTAGTACTGTGGCACAGGGTGGTGGGTGGGTGGTGGAGAATACTTAGAGCAAAGAGGGTAGTGTATCTGGTCGGATGATGGTTAACACATCCTGAAGGCAAGGATGCCACCACAGACAACCAGGTCTTGGTCATCTAGGACAAAAGTCAAAGATGGTAACTAAATATCCAATCAAAAGGCTAATCTGCAACTTCAGTACACAAGTCATTAGATCCTCAGGCCTGTTTTAAATTTTGAGAAGTATCTCTGGTGTGCCAAAACGAGCAAAGCAAATGTATAAAAAGCATTCTATGTGTCTGTAACTTTAAGCACAGCACCACTGTCTCCAGACTTTTTTTTTTTTTTTTTTTTTTTTGAGGCTGAGTCTCACTCTGTCACCCAAGTTGAAGTGCAACGGCACGATCTCGGCTCACTACAACCTCCACCTCCCGGGTTCAAGCGATTCTGCCTTGGCCTCCGGAGTAGCTGGGATTACAGGTGTGCGCCACCATGCCCGGCTAATTTATGTATTTTCAGTAGAGATGGGGTTTCACCATGTTGGCCAGGCTGGTCTTGAACTCCTGACCTCAAGTGATCTGCCTACCTCGGCCTCCCAAAGTGCTGGGATTACAGGCATCAGCCACTGTGCCAGGCCTCCAGACAATTCCAATACTGTATTTTGTCTGTACCCCAACTAGACCATAAACTCTTTAAGGATAAAAAACATGTGCCTGATGTATCCCCAAAGCTTTTACCATAATGCCTCATATTGGACTGAAAATACAACTGATGACCTGACGGATGATCACACTGAAAAGAAACCATGAATGCTGGCATGTTTTCAAAGTCAAAGTAGCAGGTGACACCAGTGATAGAGGCCACGCCTGTTTTCAGTATTCACTGAATCCCCGTTGGGCAAGAAAAGTCAGATTTTGACAAAAACTGATGGAGACAGTTCTCGCTAAATATAGCAGTCTACAAGGTTACCAAATCCTGGAATCAAAAGGAAAAATAAGGCTAAAATAGAATTATGTGAACAAAAATTGGGTTCAGGACAGTGAAATAACAGCTTCCTCAACAAGAAAAAAAGTAGCAGCAGCTAAAAGGCAAAATCAAGTAAAGGATGATTTAACAAGAAAAGCACCAGTATTTATATTCTTTGCACTTTCATTGAAACATTTCACCGGAGATTGGTAGTGATTGGGCCAAGATGACAGAGATGATTCAAGGTTGGGTTTTTCATCTGAAAAGTCTACTAATTTTAGAGTTGTGTTAAACCTAAGTTAAAGTTGGAAGAGGGTTTTCCCCGGACCAATATTAAGTGAAGTGGATCACCAGGTGGAGTAGCAGCACGAAGGTGGTTTCCTTAGACATTTAAGTCCAACTCCTACGGAGCCGTTTGGTATTAGGCATATAATCTAAGCTTTCCGAGCCTCAATTTCCCCATTCCCAAAAAAGGGCAATGCAGGCTCTTCTCATAACTTCAAGGGGCGGTGGTCTGATATAGAGTACTATGAAAACAAAAGCAGCACACCAAAGTAACACATTATTATTATGATCACTTATAGAACCATTACCCGCTAGGATGAAACTCCCCACACAAGAGATGAAGCCCGAGAGAAAAGAGTTGAAGGGGAAGGTCCCCACGAGGAGACAGTAACCGAACTGCAGCGCCCCGGTCAGCAGTATATACAGCAGGTAGGCGTCCAGCAACTTCAGACGCTGCGGAGTGGAGCTCAAGTACTCTTCTAAGAACCGCGAAATGACAGAAACTACCGACGCCGACATAACTGCACGCAAGGTACTCCGGTCCGCGCGCCCCAAACTCTTAGAAGACCCGTCGACCACACCGGATGTGCTGTTTGCGCATGCGCACCCTCGTGACCTAACTCCGCCCTCCCCGCTGTGCCAATTTGCGCAGGCGCTGAGGCAGGCCAGGGCGCGTAACAACTAATGCGCAGACGCGGACTGCATCAACAGCCCCAACTACAACTCAGAAAAGTTAATGCGTCTGCGCAATGGCCGTATCGATGAGCTGGGGACGTGTACTCTTTTTGTTCTGTTTCCGCCCGTCAGCTCGGTGACGCCCACAGTTGCTCTGGCAACAAGACACACTGGGAGAAAGAGGAGAATAGGCTTTACTGGGGACCGCGTAGCTAACCAGAGGGTTCCAGCTCTCTCTGGTCCTTCTGAGTCCTGGAAGATTTAACGGTTTGCATCTACTTTGAGGCAATGCCTGGCGTTCCTGGGGTTTGATACCAACCTGACCCTAATTCTGTTAAGGGCGCTGTCTGCAGATGTCTGTCACAGATCATTGGAACAAGTCAAGTTCAGCCGCAGTGAGACCCGGCGCGGCCAATCACTGCGCAGGCCCCAGTTTAGACTTAATTACTTGGGGGAGTGAGTGGGTGTGGTGAGGGGCGGGAGGCAGGGAGGAAGCCTGACCTCTGCAGGGTTCTGAACTGGAACTCGGGATCTGGCCCTGCAATGCCAGCATTTATTGGGCACCTCCTTGGGGCCCGACGTTGTACTAACTCGTAAGGACTCTCACGTGAATCAGATATATTTGCAGCCTTAAAAGAGCTGGTGAAGGGAGGGATAGCGGTCGAATATCGTGCAAACAGCATATGGTCAAGTTTAGCAGCTCTCTTTCCGCAAGCTGGTATCTTGAACCTGGTGTAATATCCCAGGATGTCAGCGTCGAAAGGCCCGAAAGAGCATGCCTGGTTCAACCCTACTCTCTCCAACTCATTTTGCAGAAGAAACTGAAATGGTTTCAGGTTTTGTATTTTAACAAGTGGGATTATTTTGAGGGTTTTAACTTTTTTTTTTTTTGAGACGGAGCCTTGCTCTGTCGCCTAGGCTGGAGTGCAGTGGCGCGATCTCGGCCCACTGCAACCTCCGCCTCCCTAGTAGCTGGGACTACAGGCGCGCGCGCCACCACGCCCCGCTAATTTTTGTATTTTCAGTAGAGACGGAGTTTCACCATGTTAGCCAGGCTGGTACCGAACTTCTGACCTTGTGATCCTTCCGCCTCGGCCTCCCAGAGTGCTGGGATTACAGGCATGAGCCACTGCGCCCGGCCCGTTTTAACTTTTTTTAAAAAACTAAGTTCTGGCTTTCGTTGCCCTTGTAATTTCACGTGAATCCGACCTTCTAGACCTAGTTCATCTCACCTTTTAGCTGTAAGTTTTTCCACACATGACCAGGTACTTTATTTTCAGCTTCTTAATAATTTGAACTGTACGTGAGCAAAATTCCTAAAACAGCAGGTGAACAACAGCGTTCCTACCTTTTCACTTTTTTTTTTTTTTTTTTTTTTTTTTTTTTGAGATGAAGTTTTGCTCTTGTCACCGAGGCTGGGGTGCAATGAATGGTGTGATCTCGGCTCACTGCAACCTCGGCTCACTGCAACCTCCACCTCCTGGGTTCAAGCCATTCTCCTTCCTCAGCCTCCCGAGTAGCTGGGATTACAGGCACCTGCCACCACGCCCGGCTAATTTTTGTATTTTTAGTAGAAACGGG